>NC_090822.1:34767483-35367483 GCF_000390325.3 Nicotiana tomentosiformis
TGTCCTTAAGGATACGGTGCGGCACGGTGATGCCAAACAAGTTGTTGTGGGGGAATATGGGGTTCTTCGAATGCAGGGTCGTATTTGTGTGCCTAATGTAGATGGGCTTCGTGAATTAATTCTTGAAGAGGCACATAGTTCCAAGTATTCTATTCATCCAGGTGCTGCAAAAATATATCAATATTTGTGGCAACATTATTGGTGGAGGAGAATGAAAAAGGATATAGTTGCACATGTAACTCGCTGTCTGAATTGTCAGCAAGTTAAGTATGAGCATCAGAGAACTGGTGGTTTGTTTCAGAAGTTAGAAATTCCTGAGTGGAAGTGGGAGCGTATCACAATGGATTTTGTTGTTGGGCTCCCATGGACTCAGAGAAAATTTGGCGTAGTTTGGGTCATTGTGGACAGGTTGACCAAGTCAACCCATTTCATTCCAGTGGCAGTTACCTATTCTTCAGAGAGGTTAGCTGAAATTTACATTCGTGAGATTGTCCGCCTTCACGGTGTGCCCGTGTCTATTATTTCAGATTGAGGTATGCAGTTTACATCACATTTCTGGAGAGCTATACAGCGTGAGTTAGGCATGCGGGTGGAGTTGAGTACAACATTTCATCCACAGACTGACGGACAGTCAGAGCGCACTATTCAAATATTGGAAGATATGCTCCACGCTTGTGTTATAGACTTTGGAGGTTCTTGGGATCATTTTTTGCCACTTGCGGAGTTTGCTTATAATAATAGCTACCAGTCGAGCATTCAGATGGCTCCATATGAGGCATTATATGGAAGGCGATGCCGATCGCCAGTTGGTTGGTTTGAACCGGGAGAGGCTCGGTTGTTGGGTACTGATTTGGTACAGGATGCCTTGGATAAGGTCAAGATTATTCAGGATCGACTTCGCACAGCTCAGTCTAGGTAAAAGAGTTATGCCGACCGTAAAGTTCGTGATATTGCATTCATGGTTGGAGAACGAATATTGCTCCGGGATTCACCTATGAAAGGTGTAATGAGGTTCGGAAAGAAGAGAAAGTTAAGCCCTAGGTATATTGGACCCTTTGAAATTCTTGAAAGGGTGGGTGAAGTAGCCTATAGGCTTGCATTACCACCTACTTTATCAGTGGTTCATCCGGTGTTCCAGGTGTCTATGCTCCGGAAATATCATGGTGATACGTCCCATGTGTTAGATTTCAGCTCAGTCCAATTGGACAAAGATTTGACTTACGAGGAGGAGCCGGTGGCTATTCTAGCCCGGCAGGTCCGACAGTTGAGGTCTAAGAGTTATCCTTCAATTCAGGTGCAATGGAGAGGTCAGTCAGTAGAGGCATCTACCTGGGAGTTCGAGTCGGACATGCGGAGTAAATATCCACAACCTTTCTCCAACTCAGGTACTTTTTTTTCTAACTCCGTTCGAGGACGAACGTTTGTTTTAGAGGTGGAGAATGTGATGACCCAAAATGTCATCTTTAAATTTAATAAGTAATTCTATGTTCTAAGACCTTGAAAAGCACCATTTATCCTTCCTCGACTTGCGTGCATGGTCCGTAAAATTTTCTGGAAAGTTTTCATGTGAAAAATGAATTAAAATGTGAAATAGGGCTTTAAAATTCAAGTGAGTTGACTTTGGTCAACATTTTTAGCAAACGGACCCGGATCAGTATTTTGACAGTTCCGGTAGCTCCGTATCATGATTTGGGACTTGGGCGTATGCTCGTAATTTAATTTGGAGGTCCCTAGCTTAAGTTATGACCATTTAACGGAACTAGCAATTTAAAGGCTAAAGATTTTCAAATTTGACCACGGGGTTGACTTTTTGATATCGGGGTCGGAATCCGATTCGGAAAATTGGAATAGCTCCGTTATGTCATTTATGACTTGTGTGCCAAATTTAAAGTCATTCCGGATTCATTTAACATGTTTTGGCACAAGATTTGTAGATTGAAAAGTTTGGAAACTCAAAAGATCGAATGGAGGTGTGAATTATAATTTCAGCGTCGTTTGACGTGATATGAGACCCCGAGTAAGTCCGTATAATATTTTAGGACTTGTTGGTATATTTGGTTGAGATCCCGAGGGTCTCGGGTGTATTTCGGGTGGTCAACAGAATTTAATTTTGGCATTTCAAGAACGTTCGACGTCGTTTCTTCAAAAATAAGTGGTATCCCATTAAGCAAATTAATTCCAAATTCAGTTTTGGTGGAAGTATTAGATCCGTATTGAAATTTTGGAGCTATGGCAAAAAGAATCGTCGAATTCGGACATTGTATGAGAGAGTTATGCCCATTTTCGTGTTGGGAAAGATTTTTCGTAGCCGCCAGCGCCCAGGGTAGCGTGGGGCGCTAGCCCTGGCGCTAGGAATTATTGGTGTTCTGGAAAGTGCGCCACAGGCAGCGCCCCACGCTACATGTGGCGCTCGAAAATGTCAGAAACCCCATAAAACGGGGAGTTTAGCCATTTTACTCATTTTTGAGTTTGGGGAGCTCGGTTTAGGCGATTTTTGGGCGATTTTTACCGGAAACTTTTGGGGTAAGTGTTCCTTATCCTATATTGATTATATTTCATGATTCCATACTCATTTACATCATGAATCTATAAATTTATGGAAGAAAAATCAGATTTTTACAAAACCTTCCAAAAATGTAAAACGAAGATTTGAAGGTCAATCCGATGTCAGAATTTGATAATTTTTGTATGGTTGGACTCGTCTCGGAATGGGTGTTCGGATTTTGTAAGTTTTTTTTTTGAGATTTGAGATGTGGGCCCCACTGTCAATTTTTAAAGTGAATTTTAGATTTTTATCCGGAAATTTAGTAAATTCATATGGAATTAATTCCTACGATTTGTAATGAGAATATCGAATTGTTTGTGAATAGATTTGAAATTTTTGGAGACAAATTTAAAAGGAAAAGTTGTGGTCGAGTAATTTATTGGAATTTGCAAAGCGAGGTAAGTGTCGTGGTTAACCTTGACTTGAGGGAATAGAACCCTTAAATTATTTATTATGTGAAATGCATGTGAACGACGTATAGGCGAGGTGACGAGTGTCTATACGTCATCAAATTAATTATTTGCATAATTATTTGAAAATCATAAATTGTTCTAAGACACGAATTAATTGTTATAATAAATATTTCTTTCCTATTCCTTGACAAATATTAATTCTTGAATTCCTGCAATAATTGTTACATGCTATTTGATTTATGTGTATTAATTGCTACTTGACATTTAGCATATTAAATATTAAACTATCTATTTTTTCCCCGATTTTCATAATAAATTGCTAATTGTCATTGCTTGTTTCATAATTAAATCATAACTATTGAATGCTTGTTGTTTTAAAATTTTATATTAATTGTTGAATTTATTGGGGCAATTTATTCTATAAGAATTGGTAAATGAATATATTGGAGGAGCGGGTTGCGCGCCGCAACAGAGTTGATTGAAATGAATATATTGGAGGATCGGGTTGCACGCCGCAACAGACTTGTTTAAAAGTCCATATTGGAGGATCGGGTTGCACGCCACAACAGACTTGTTTAAAAGTCCATATCGGGTTACATTAACCTGCACGCTGCAACAGAATTTATGGAAATGATAATTGGTTATAACTGCTGAGTTGGCTTCAACCATTATAAATGAGTTACCTGATTTATTTCTATTATTGATATTGTTACTAATATTGCGTACAGGTTAATGTAAGTGAACCGCCTTAGCCTCGTCACTACTTCATCGAGGTTAGGCTCAGCACTTACCAGTAATGGGGTCGGTTGTACTGATACTACACTCTGCACTTCTTGTGCAGATTTCAGAGTTGCTCCCAACGGCGTACCATAGACTTGCTCAGATTTCAGCTACTCAGAGGAGACTTGAGGTATAACCGCATGGCGTTCGCAGTTCTGAAGTCCCCGTCTACTGTAACTTAGTTGTGTGTTTATTTCCAGACAGTTTTATTTTATTCAAACCTTTATTTTTATTATTCTAGAAGTTCGTGCACTTGTGACACTAATTCTGGGATGATATTTAGACGCCGTTATTTTTATGGATTATTCACTATATTTTAGATCTTACTTCCGCATTTGTTTCTTTATTATTAATAAATTTAAAAATTATTTAAAAATGGTTAATATTATTTTAACGTTGGCTTGCCTAGCAAGTGAAATGTTAGGCGCCATCACAGTCCGAAGGTGGGAATTTCGGGTCGTGACACTTTTGTTCAGGGTAGCCTTAGATTTATAAAAGCCCTGTTTATGTATTATTCAAACAGACTATGTATTTATTTCATTTTCGCTTTGTATACTCTATTCTTAGAAGATCATGATTTGTACTACCAGTTCTTGGAGAATGTATAAGGTTAAGATAATTATTTACTTAAAGTTCTTTAATAATTGTTAATGGGATTGGATAGTTGAAAGTTGGCTTACCTAGCGGTTTGGGTTAGGTGCCATCACGACTAGTTGGATTTTCGGTCGTGACAATGCTTGACTGAGTTATCATCAATTATTCCCTTCTGAGGAGCTGCTGAGTATTCTTGGATTTTTGCTTCAATAGAATCCAAGAGTTCTTGACCGTATAACCTTTTTGTTTTGGGATCTTTTTTCATTAATTTATCCCAGAAATTGTTGTAAAATGTCCTATATAAACAAGGAATTTGTTCTTCTATGAATCCCAACTCTGGAGTCCATTTATGAATCCATGGAATAGAGAACTCTATAAAGAAATATATTTGGTCAATTTTTTCTAAATAGCAGATATGATCTGCGTGGTATAATTCATTCAAATGTGGCGATATTTTAGTCCATTCTTTGTATAACATAATAAATGAGTCAGGTAATATCTTGACTGTTGAACCGTGGTATGACAACCAATTTAAGAACCAATTAGGAATGGGCTCTGCAAATATCATTGCACATACCTTTATGAACCAAGTATGTGTATGTCTATCATTATTATGATAAAGCACTTTATCAAAGGCTTGGATATAATCCCAATATGTGAAATTCATACGAGTCTTGTTAAGGCATATCTGCCTTTTTTCATCGTGGAAATTCTTCAATCTTCAACAGATATAATCTGTTTAATAATAATTTTTGAGAAGTTATAAACATTCTCATCCGTGCTATAACCGGAAAAGTGCTGAAATTCTGCACTACCTGTACTGGTAAGAATGGTCTCATAATAAGAACGAGTTTTGTATGACTCACCCGGATAATATAATCCATTAATTAGATACCTTTGGAATATCTTCCATGGCTCATCTTTTCTCTGTATCTCAGAATTTTCTAAAAGAAATATTATTTCTTTTTTAAGTATTTTTTCATAGGACTTGATATCATCAGTGTCCTCTTTGGCAATTGAAACAAAGGTACCACCTTGCTTTTGAGAAGCTAAGTATGCCTGCAAATGACCGTATAACGGGCTGTCCTTTGGAATATCTTCCAGATGAATAGAAGGAACTGACGAAGATTCGCCTTTGAGAGATATCTTCTCATTACTTAAGCTCTTTTTTCCCATTTGTATCACTAGGGAGTTAGATGAAGACCCGTATGATGATCCTTGAGAATATGATTTTTCTGGGGATGATCTTCCCCCTCTGCCTCTGCCTCTACCTCTGGCCCATGGAGGGTCCATGCTGAAAACGTAACAATTCATTTTATTCAGATAAATAATCTTCCATATCATGTCTAATTTCTTCAGAATAATCATGAATAGAAAATTCTTCTTCGACAATGTCATGAATAACTTTATCAATTATAAGACTTTGTAAGTCTCTATATAACTTAACCACTTTCAAAATAGTGATTAACGTTTTCTTATTTAGAAAAGTTTTATAGAAATTCATGATTAATTTAAGTATTCACGGGATAAGAAATCAGGAAGAGAATTATCAATTCCCTTTTTATACTGAGTTTCGAAATCAAAAGGGGCTAATTGAGCCTGCTACCTTGCATATATTAATTTTGAAGCATCATGATTAAAATCTTTGTTAGACATATATTTAACAGATTGAGCATCAGTTTTTATTAAAAACTTTTGATTGTATAAACCATCCTAAAATTTTAAAACACATTTAACAATAGTTAACATTTCATGAGCCACAGTAGCATATTTTTTCTAGGCTTCAGTCCACTTTCCAGAATGAAATCTTATCAGATATTCACAATTATCGTTGGGATTAACTTGTTTTAAAATCCCATCATAGCCAATATTAGATGCATCTGTCTCAATAATTTTTTGCCATGCTAGATTAGCAAGAGTTAAACAAGGTAAATACTTAACACGTTGTTTAATATTTTTAACCAAAGTAGTATGACTATCAGTCCAAGGTTTTTTATAATCCTTTTTTAGCCTATCATATAATGGGGCTAAATCACGAGACAAATTTTTATAAAATGGGGATATATAATTTAAACTTTCCAAAAATCTCTGTAATTGAGTTATGTCTGTAATAACATCAGGAAATTTTGATGCAAAATCAATCGATCTTTGAATAGGAGTAATTTTTCCTTGGCAGATATTATGTCCTAAAAATCTAACATCTGTTTGAAATAAACTCATTTTTGGTTTTGAAATAACTAAACCATTTTGTATAACAATTCTTTTAAAGATATCTAGATGCTTAATATATGGTATATATGAGATAGATCTGAAGTATTCGGCATAGATATGTTATTCTTATTATGAATTTAAGAGAAACTAGTATGAAAAATACTAGACTTGAAGAGGTAGATATACCTCAAAACCTTGATTTGTTAAACAAATGGACAATTCTTAAAGTCCCTATTAAAATAATTTATGATTATGGATGGTTTGATAAACTTTCTTCAAAACAATTGGTTAAAACTACTGAGCAATCTTTAGCTTTAAACTCGTCTGAACAGACTATTCGATTGTTAAATAAACAAGATGTTGAATTATATAAAAATTAGTATAATTATCTTCATGTTGGTATGGTTCAAATTGCTTTTAAGCCATTAACCCTTAAAGGGTTACCAGAGACGTTTTTGGCTGCTCTTAGAGATGCTAGAAATTTGAATTTTAGACAATCTCTGATGGGTTCTATTGAATCTACTATGGCCTACGGTCCAGTATATTTTAATACTCAACCCAATCTTCAAGTATCTCTTTCTGATGTTAATATACCTGATGCATTAACATTAAATGTGAAAACGCATGGTTATAATTATGCACCTAGATCTGAACTTATATGTTTATCTTATAGAATTTATTTCAAATTACTGTCTACGTTAAACCCTAGATGTAAATTGTATGATACATCAGATCAGACTATATTGGTGGAAACCAATTTTGCAAAGTCTAAGGTCACCACGAGCAGACCTATTAAGTGGGAAGAAATTAATTTTTCGACTACTTGGACTTTGGATTCGGTTATATCCCCAAGTCAGATAACAAATGTTGTCACTAATACTGAATATTCTCATATTACTCAAAATTCCGATGGTAGGATTTGCATTCAATTTGATGATAATAGTTCTACTTATAATAGGCAGTCATTTTCTAATAATAGACTTTTATCTACTATTAGTCCTAATTATAATAGGCATTCATTTTCTAATCATAGACTTTTACCTACAATTCAACATATTTCTCCTGTTGAACCAGTCTATGGACCTGCTCGAAATCGTGCTGCATCTTTACACACTATTTCTCCTAAAAGTGATAAGCCTGTTGAAAGGGTTATGTCACGACCCCAAATTTCCCTCCGTAGGGTGTCGTGATGGCACCTAGTCTCTAAGACTAGGTAAGCCTATAAATGCGGAATAATCATAAATGTCTGAAAATAATTAATCTACACTACAAATGATTACAACTCCCAAAACCCGGTAGAAATAAGTCACAAGCTTCTAAGAATTTATTCTCAATATCTCTATATGTCAAGGTCTAAATAAAATATAAGGAAGCAACATAAAATGATAGAAGGGGACTCCGGAGTCTGCGGACGCTGGCAGATATACCCCGAAGTCTCCGTGCGCAGGTAACTTACTGACATCTAGGCTGGTAAAATGTACCTGGATCTGCACAAAAAGATGTGCAGAAGCGTAGTATGAGTACACCACAGCGGTACCCAGTAAGTGCCAAGCCTAACCTCGGTAGAGTAGTGATGAGGTCAGGTGAGGCCCTACTGGAATATAATAATGGCATTGGAAGTGAATCAAATAGTATGTCACATTTAATGACACCAAATAATTGCAAATAATATCTCGTGGAATCAAAACAGAATTTTCTTCAACTTTATGAAAATCACAACAATTAATCGAAAACAACTATGGCCATAAATCAATATCAACAAGGGCACTATCGAGGTACCGCCTCGTAGTCCCAAATTATAAATAAATTTACAATATCTCATTTCCTTATACCACCACGGGAGCCTTCACAATTTATTTAAAGAAAATATATTTTTTCCCGAAATAGCATCCCGCGTTTTAGCCACCCTTATCACACCGCATGACTTCTAGTAGTTACCCCTACTAGCCACGCGTATCAAACCACCCTAATCTCACCGCATGCGTTCTAACACCCAGACCTTATACCACCGCATGCGTATCAATATCACAATATATCACAATTTGCACCTCAAGTGCTCAAATAATTTAACTTGCCAAAATAATTCAACAACAATATTTTTTCCATAATAAGGAGCTCACTGCTCCATCACAATCAGTACGGAAATCTTACAAAAAAATATTCAGTAAAATATTATTTTAAAATCTTTAACACGTTGCTTCAATATCAAGTTTTAAAATGCCGAATACTTCAAATTAAAAATGTTTAATTTAGAGAAATTCAACCTTCAAATAATGCACAGAATAAAAGAAACCAAGTTCCAACTAAACAGATAAAACAATTAGCAGGAGAAGATCAAACAAATTTAAAATATAAAGATTTAATCAATGATGAAGAATATAACAACATAGAATATTTTAATAAATGCACAATAATGATTTACACAATTTAAAAATATAATTCTTCAAATTTAGCCCGTGTACACACTCTTCACCTCGTGTACACGACTTTCAACACAATTCAAAAATCACATTAATATCAATCCTAGGAAAATTTCCCCCACACAAGGTTAGACAAGTCACTTACCTCGACTTGCTCCAATTTAATCAAGTATTATGCTTTTTCCTCGATTTTTCGACTCCGATCGACTCGTATCTAGTCATAATTAATTCGATACAGTCAACAAAAATTATAGAATTAATTCTATAAGAAAATACTATATTTTTCAATAAAAATCCGAAATTAATTCAAAAATGGCCCGTGGGGCCCACATCTCGGAATCCGGCGAAAGTTACGAAATATGAACGCCCATTAAACCACGAGTCTAACCATACCAAAATGACTAAATTCCAATAACAATTCGACCCTCAAATCCACGAATCTATCCAAGAGGGTTTTCAAATTTTTTTCCCAACTTAATCACCAATTAAATGTTGAAAACAGTGATGGATTCGGGTAATCTAACCAAAATTGAGTTAAGAACACTTACCCCAATATTTTTCCTTGAAGATATATCAAAAATCGCCTCTGCTCAAGCTCCAAGTTGTTAAAAATGGCGAATGAGACGAAGCCCCCCTGTTTTTTTTATAACTTACGGATCTGTCCAGGCTGACCTCGATCGTGGAGTCCGATCCTGGACCTCGATCATGAGAGTCCGATCCTGGAACTCGGTCATGAGAGTTCGATCCTGGTCCTCGATCATGGGAGTTCGATCCTGGACCTTGATCGTGGGAGTTCAATCCTGGGGAGTCCGATTATGGGGTTCGACCCTGGGCTCGATCATGGCTTCGATCGTGGCCCTCGACTCTGGGCTCGATCATGGCTTCGATCGTGGCCTCGACTCTGTGCTCAATCATGGCTTCGATCGTGGCCCTCGATCCTGAGCTCGATCTGGGCTTCGATCGTGGCCCTCGACCCTAAGCTCGATCTGGCCTCGATTTCTGGGCTGAAGCAAAATTTCCAATAGAAGGAAATTGCAGCAGCTGTTCTAGTTCAATTCTTGATCCGTTAACCATCCGAAACTCACCCAAGGCCCTCGGGACTTCAACTAAATATACCAACAAGTCCAAAAACATCATACAAACTTATTTGAAACCTCAAATCACATCAAACAATGCTAAAATCACGAATCATGCTCCAATTCAAGCTTAATGAAACTTAGAATTTCCAACTTCTACATTCGATGTCGAAACCTATCAAATCAAGTCCGATTGACCTCAAATTTTGCACCCAAGTCATAAATGACATAACGGAGCTGTGAAAAATTTCAGAACTGGATTCCGTCCCCGATATCAAAAAGTCAACTCCCCGGTCAAACTTTCAAACTTTAAATTCCTATTTTAGCCATTTCAAGCCTAATTTCACTACGGACTTCCAAATAAAATTCCGATAACGCTTCTAAGTCCAAAATCACCATAAGGAGTTGTTGAAATCATCAAAATTCTATTCTGAGGTCTTTTGAAAATAATTCGATATCCGGTCACTATTTGAACTCAAACTTTAAAATTTTCATCAAAATTCCATATCTCGGGCTAGGGACCTCGGAATTTGGTTCTGGGCATACGCCCAAGTCCCAATTCACGATACGGACCTACCGAAACTGTCAAAATACTGATCCGAGTCCGTTTTCTCAAAATGTTGACCATCTCAGTTGTGTTTTAAACATCTAATTCACATTTTAATCCATTTTTCACCTGAAAACTTTCCGAATTTTTTTTTTTTTTTTTACGGACTGCACACGCAAGTCGAGTAATGGTAAATAGTACTTATCTCACATAATTAATCATTAAATTTAAAGATGACATTTTGGGTCATCATATTCTCCACCTCTAAAATAAACATTCGTCCTCGAACGGAGTTAGAAAAAGTACCTGAGCTGGTGAATAAGTGTGGATAACAGCTACGTAAATCATTCTCGACCTCCCAAGTCGCCTTCTCGACCGGATGACCTCTCCACTGAACCTATACGGAAGCAATGTTCTTTGACCTCAGCTTTCTAACGTGCCTATCTAAAATAGCCACTGGTTCCTCAACATACGATAGATCCTTGTCCAACTGAACCGAACTGAAGTCTAACACATGAGACGGATCGCCGTGATATTTTCAAAGCATAGAAACGTGGAATACTGGATGAACCGCAGAAAGACTAGGTGGTAGTGCAAGTATGTAAGCCACCTCTCCAACTGTCTCAAGAATCTCAAAAGGCCCAATATACCTAGGGCTCAACTTGCCCTTCTTCCCGAATCTCATCACACCCTTCATAGGCGAAATCCGGAGCAATACCCGCTCACCAACCATGAATGCAACATCACGAACCTTCCGATCCGTATAACTCTTCTGTCTAGATTGGGCTGTACGAAGTCGATCCTGAATCAACTTAACCTTTTCCAAGGCATCCTGAACCAAGTTTGTACCCAAAAGTCTAGCCTCGCCTGGTTCGAACCATCCCACTGGAGACCGACACCGCCTACCATACAAGGCCTCATACGGAGCCATCTGAATGCTTGACTGGAGACTGTTGTTGTAAGCGAACTCCGCAAGTGGTAAGAACTGATCCCAAGCACCCCCAAAATCTAACACATACGTACGAAGCATATCCTCCAGTATCTGAATAGTGCGTTCGGACTGCCCGTCCGTCTGAGGGTGAAATGCTGTACTCAACTCTACCCGAGTACCCAACTCACGTTGAACTGCTCTCCAAAACCGTGAGGTAAACTATGTACCCCGGTCAGAGATGATAGATACTGGTACACCGTGAAGTCTGACAATCTCGCGAATATATACCTGGGCCAGCTGCTCTGAAGAGTAAGTAGTAATCACAGGAATGAAATGAGCTGATTTGGTCAGCCTATCCACAATCACCCAAACTGCGTCCAACTTCCGCTGAGTCCGTGGGAGCCCAACAACAAAATCCATAGTGATCCGCTCCCATTTCCATTCTGGAATCTCTAACTTCTGAAGTAATCCACTCGGTCGTTGATGCTCATATTTTACCTGTTGACAATTTAAACACCGAGATACATACCCCACTATGTCCTTCTTCATCCGCCTCCACCAATAGTGTTGTCTCAAGTCCTGATACATCTTCGCAGCACCTGGATGAATGGAGTACCGCGAACTGTGAGCCTCCTGAAGAATCAACTCACGCAAGCCGTCCACATTAGGCCCACATAGCCTTCCCTGCATCCGTAGTACATCGTCTTCTCCAATAGTGACTTCCTTGGTATCACCGTGCTGGACTGTATCCTTAAGGACAAGCAGATGGGGGTCATCATACTGGTGTTCCCTGATACGATCATAAAGTGAAGACTGGGAAACCACACAAGTCAAAATTCGACTCGGCTCGGAAACACCCAATCTAACAAACTGGTTGGCCAAGGCCTGAACATCCATGGCTAAAGGCCTCTCTGCTACCGGTAAATATGATAAGCTTCCCAAACTCTCCGCCTTACGACTCAAGGCATCGGCCACCACATTGGCCTTCCCTGGATGATAGATAATGGTGATATCATAATCCTTAAGCAACTCCAACCATCTCCGCTGCCGCAAATTAAGATCCTTCTGTTTAAACAGATGCTGTAGACTCCGGTGATCGGTGTAGATTTCACAATGGACACCGTACAAATAATGCCGCCAAATTTTTAAGGCATGAACAATAGATGCTAACTCCAGGTCATGTACAGGATAATTATTTTCATGCAACTTTAACTATCTGGACTCGTAAGCAATCACCCTACCGTCTTGCATCAACACTGTGCCGAGACCAATACGCGATGCGTCACAATACACAGTATAAGATCTTGTACCTGTAGGTAATACCAATACTGGGGCTGTATTCAAAGTTGTCTTGAGCTTTTGGAAGCTTTCCTCACATTCCTCAGTCCACCTGAACAGAGCACCCTTCTGGGTCAATTTGGTCATAGATGCAGCAATAGAAGAGAAACCCTTTACAAATCGGCAATAATACCAGGCCAAACCAAGGAAACTCCAGATTTTCGTAACTGAGGACGGTCTGGACCAACTCTGCACTGCTTCAATCTTCTTTGGATCTACCTTGATCCCCTCGCACGAAACTATATGACCCAAAAATCCCACTGAATCAAGCCAGAATTCACACTTTGAAAATTTTGCATATAACTTCTTTTCTCTCAAAATCTGAAGCACAGTCCTCAGGTGTTGTTCATTTCCTGACTCCGGGAATACACCAGAATGTTGTCAATAAACACAATGATGAAGGAATCAAGATAGGGATGAAATACACTATTCATTAAGTGCATAAATGTTGCTGGAGCATTGGTCAGCCCAAAAGACATCACAAGGAACTCGTAATGACCGTACCGAGTCCTGAAAGCAGTCTTCGGGGTATCTGGATCTCGAATCTTCAACTGATGATAGCCTGAACGCAAGTCAATTTTTGAGAATACCCTGGCACCCTGAAGTTGATCAAATAGGTCATCAATACGTGGTAATGGATACCTGTTCTTCACTGTAATCTTGTTCAACTGGCGGTAATCAATACACATCCGCATAGAACCATCCTTCTTCTTTACAAATAAGACAGGAGCACCCCAAGGCGATACACTGGGCCGAATGAAACCCTTATCAAGCAATTCCTGTAACTGTTCTTTTAATTCTTTCAACTCTGCTGGGGCCATATGATATGGTGGAATAGAAATGGGCTGAGTACCCGGTAATAGATCAATACCAAAATCAATATCCCTGTCGGGTGGCATACCCGGAAGATCCGCTAGAAATACATCAGGAAAATCCATTACTACAGGAACTGACTCCACATTAGGAGAATCAATACTAACATCTCTCACATAGGCCAGATACGCATTACACCCTTTCTCAACCATTCGTTGAGCTTTAAGAAATGAAACAACCCTGCTAGGAACATGATTTGAGGTACCCCTCCACTCTAGTCATGGTAGACCTGGCATAACCAACGTCACCGTCTTAGCGTAACAATCAAGAATAGCATGATAGGGCGACAACCAGTCCATGTCCAAAATAATATCAAAATTCACCATACTGAGCAATAATAAATCAGCTCTGGTCTCAAAACCACTGATAATAATTAAACACGGCCGATACACACGATCCACAATAATAGATTCACCCACGGGTGTAGATACATAAACAGAAGAACTCAAGGAATCACGTGATACGCCCAAATACGGGGCAAAATAAGATGACACATAAGAATAAGTGGAGCCTGGATCAAATAAGACTGACGCATCTCTATGACAGACCAGAATAATACCTGTGATAACAGAATCGGATGCAACAACATCTGTTCTAGCAGGAAGGGCATAATATCTGGCCTGGCCTCCCCCTCTAGGGCGACCTCTACCTGCCCGAACTCCACCTCTAGCTGGTTGTGCAGGTGGAGTGGCAACTGGCGCAGAAATCATGGCCTGAGAAGCCGGAGGACCCTGTGGAATAGGTGGGGCCTGAGAAATCTGTGGAGGTGCACCCCTCCTAAATCTGGGGCAATCTCTCATAATATGGCGAGTGTCACCACACTCAAAATAAGCCCTCAGAGGACGTGGCTGCTGGGACTGGCTCGGGCCTGATCGACTAGACTGTCCGCTGAAAGCACCCCGTACAGGAGGTACAGAAGACACTGGTGGTGCATAATATGGAACCTGAGGTCTGGGAGTAGTCAGAATACCACCGGAAGCTGGAAGTGCTGAATGAATAGGATGACTCACATAACCTCTACCATGTCGGGCTGTAACTGGGGCACGAGAATTATTACATGTTCCAGAATCTCGGGGTCTCTTAGCTTCCCTCTCTTCCCTCTCCCGAGTTCGCATACCTTCCAATCTTCTAGCAATTGACACCACCTGTTGGTATGTGATGTCCATCTCTAGCTCTCGGGCCATACTGTATCTGATACTAGGGTGAATACCCTCAATAAACCTACGAACCCGCTCTCGAATAGTAGCAACTAAGGCTGGTGCATGACTAGCCAAATCACTGAATCGGACCGCATATTCTGACTCAGTCATAGAACCCTGGCGTAGCTGCTCAAACTCTGCGCGCCAAGCATCCCTAAGACTCTGAGAAACATACTCCCTCAAGAACATATCTGAAAATTGAGTCCAAGTAAGTGAAGCTGCCTCAGCCGGACTATCCAACTCATATGTCTGCCACCACTGGTAGGCTGCTCCTCTAAACTGGAATGCTGTGAAAGAAACTCCACTGGAATCCACAATACCCATAGTACGAAGGATACGGTGACATTCCTCCAGAAAACCCTGAGCAACCTCTGAAGCTAGACCACTGAAAGTGGGAGGGTGGTACTTCTTATACCTCTCGAGCCTGAGCTGCTCTCCCTCTGAAACTGCTGTCCTAATCTCAGGCCGAACTGGGACAACTGGCTGCACTGGTATAACCTCTGGGGCATGGTCAACTTGGGCACGTGGCTCTGGAGTATGGGCGGCGGGAGTCTGCGCTCCTCCCCAAGCCTGAGATGTGGCAGGAACAAGTGGAATTAATCCTGCCTGAGCTATAGTGCCAAACATGCTCAAAAACTGGGCAAGAGTCTCCTAAAGTGCAGGAGTAGTAACAGGCGTCTCAGGTGCCTGCTCTCCAACTGGAGCTACTGGTGGCTCTGGTGCAGCAGTTCGCGTAGATGATCTAGCTGCACCACGTGGTCTTCCTCGGCCTCTAGCTCAGCCTCTGCCCCGATCCTGGCCTCTTGCGGCTCCAACAGGGGGCGCGGGTGTCTGATCATCAGATCCAGTTGTGCGTGTCCTCACCATCTGTGAGAGAATAGAAAGACAATTATTAAGAACCTTGAAATCAACAAAGGCGCACGATAAGGAATCAAAGAAGTGAATAATTCCTAACAGTTCCACAGCCTCTCGAAGATAAGTACAGACGTCTCCGTACCGATCCGCAAGACTCTACTAAACCTGCTTGTGACTCATAACACCTATGAACCTAGTGCTCTGATACCAACTTGTCACGACCCCAAATTTCCCTCCGTAGGGTGTCATGATGGCACCTAGTCTCTAAGACTAGGTAAGCCTATAAATGCGGAATAATCATAAATGTCTAAAAATAATTAATCTACACTACAAATGATTACAACTCCCAAAACCCGGTAGAAATAAGTCACAAGCTTCTAAGAATTTATTCTCAATGTCTCTATATGTCAAGGTCTAAATAAAATATAAGGAAGCAATATAAAATGATAGAAGGGGACTCCGGAGTCTGCGGACGCTGGCAGATATTACTCGAAGTCTCCGTGCGCAGGTAACTCACTAACGTCTAGGCTGGTAAAATGTACCTGGATCTGCACAAAAAGATGTGCAGAAGCATAGTATGAGTACACCACAGCGGTACCCAGTAAGTGCCAAGCCTAACCTCGGTAGAGTAGTGACGAGGTCAGGTGAGGCCCTACTGGAATATAATAATGGCATTGGAAGTGAATCAAATAGTATGTCACATTTAATGACACCAAATAATTGCAAATAATATCTCGTGGAATCAAAACAGAATTTTCTTCAACTTTATGAAAATCACAACAATTAATCGAAAACAACTATGGCCATAAATCAATATCAGCAAGGGCACTATCGAGGTACCGCCTCGTAGTCCCAAATTATAAATAAATTCACAATATCTCATTTTCTTATACCACCGCGGGAGCCTTCACAATTTATTTAAAGAAAACATATTTTTTCCCGAAATAGCATCCCGCGTTTTAGCCACCCTTATCACACCGCATGACTTCTAGTAGTTACCCCTACTAGCCACGCGTATCAAGCCACCCTTATCTCACCGCATGCGTTTTAACACCCAGACCTTATACCACCGTATGCGTATCAATATCACAATATATCAAAATTTGTACCTCAAGTGCTCAAATAATTTAACTTGCCAAAATAATTCAACAACAATATTTTTTTTCATAATAAGGAGCTCACTCCTCCATCACAATTAGTACGGAAATCTTACAAAAAAATATTCAGGAAAATAATATTTTAAAATCTTTAACACGTTGCTTCAATATCAAGTTTTAAAATGCCGAATACTTCAAATTAAAAATGTTTAATTTAGAGAAATTCAACCTTCAAATAATGCACAGAATAAAAGAAACCAAGTTCCAACTAAACAGATAAAACAATTAGCAGGAGAAGATCAAACAAATTTAAAATATAAATATTTAATCAATGATGAAGAATATAACAACATAGAATATTTTAATAAATGCACAACAATGATTTACACAATTTAAAAATATAATTCTTCAAATTTAGCCCGTGTACACACTCGTCACCTCGTGTACACGACTTTCAACACAATTCAAAATTCACATTAATATCAATCCTAGGGAAAATTTCCCCCACACAATGTTAGACAAGTCACTTACCTCGACTTGCTCCAATTTAATCAAGTATTATGCTTTTTCCTCGATTTTTCGACTCCGATCGACTCGTATCTAGTCATAATTAATTCGATACAGTCAACAAAAATTATAGAATTAATTCTATAAGAAAATACTACATTTTTCAATAAAAATCCAAAATTAATTCAAAAATGGATCTCGGAATCCGGCAAAAGTTACGAAATATGAACGCCCATTAAACCACGAGTCTAACCATACCAAAATGACTAAATTCCAATAACGATTCGACCCTCAAATCCACGAATCTATCCAAGAGGGTTTTCAAAATATTTTCCAACTTAATCACCAATTAAATGTTGAAAACAGTGATGGATTCGGGTAATCTAACCAAAATTGAGTTAAAAACACTTACCCCAATGTTTTTCCTTGAAGATATATCAAAAATCGCCTCTGCTCAAGCTCCAAGTTGTTAAAATGGCGAATGGGACGAAGCCCCCCTATTTTTTTTATAACTTACGGATCTGTCCAGGCTGACCTCGATCGTGGAGTCCGATCCTGGACCTCGATCATGAGAGTCCGATCCTGGACCTCAATCATGAGAGTTCGATCCTGGTCCTCGATCATGGGAGTTCGATCCTGGACCTCGATCGTGGGAGTTCGATCATGGGGTTCGACCCTGGGCTCGATCGTGGCCCTCGACTCTGTGCTCGATCATGGCTTCGATCGTGGCCTCGACTCTGTGCTCGATCATGGCTTCGATCGTGGCCCTCGATCATGAGCTCGATCTGGGCTTCGATCGTGGCCCTCGACCCTAAGCTCGATCTGGCCTCGATTTCTGGGCAGAAGCAAAATTTCCAACAGAAGGAAATTGCAGCAGTTGTTCTAGTTCAATTCTTGATCCGTTAATCATCCGAAACTCACCCGAGGCCCTCGGGACTTCAACTAAATATACCAACAAGTCCTAAAACATCATACAAACTTATTTGAAACCTCAAATCACATCAAACAACGCTAAAATCACGAATCATGCTCCAATTCAAGCTTAATGAAACTTAGAATTTCCAACTTCTACATTCGATGTCGAAACCTATCAAATCAAGTTTTGACCTCAAATTTTGCACCCAAGTCATAAATGACATAACGGAGCTGTGAAAAATTTCAGAACTGGATTCCGACCCCGATATCAAAAAGTCAACTCCCCGGTCAAACTTTCAAACTTTAAATTCCTATTTTAGCCATTTCAAGCCTAATTTCACTACGGACTTCCAAATAAAATTCCGATAACGCTCCTAAGTCCAAAATTACCATACGGAGCTGTTGAAATCATCAAAATTCTATTCCGGGGTCATTTGTAAATAATTCGACATCCGGTCACTATTTGAACTCAAACTTTAAATTTTTCATCAAAATTCCATATCTCGGGCTAGGGACCTCGGAATTTGGTTCTGGGCATACGCCCAAGTCCCAATTCACGATACGGACCTACTGAAACTGTCAAAACACTGATCCGAGTCTATTTGCTCAAAATGTTGACCAAAGTCATCTCAGTTGTGTTTTAAACATCTAATTCACATTTTAATCCATTTTTCACCTGAAAACTTTCCGGATTTTTTTTATTTATTTACGGACTTCACACGCAAGTCGAGTAATGGTAAATAGTACTTATCTCACATAATTAATCATTAAATTTAAAGATGACATTTTGGGTCATCACAGGTTAAGATTAACCCTCAAACAAGTATTGTTCAGGATAATGATAATATTTCTGATAAGGATATTCCTTCTGCATCCGAAATGGATTTCAACCCCAATGATGTTTAATGATTCCATACCAAATCGATTTTAGTCCAGGGTCACAAGCAAGAAAATATGTTCAAAAGGATTTTTTTTGTGATAAATGGAACCGGTTTAAAACTTAGTTTTTTAATACTTATAGTAAAGAAAATTTAAATAATATTTCTCAAGAGTTTTATGAAA
Organism: Nicotiana tomentosiformis; assembly: GCF_000390325.3. NCBI lineage: Eukaryota > Viridiplantae > Streptophyta > Magnoliopsida > Solanales > Solanaceae > Nicotiana > Nicotiana tomentosiformis. The sequence goes on from NC_090822.1 coordinate 34,786,847, forward strand.
CTTGTGCTTTACATAATTAAATTATGTATTTTGTTCCTTGGTTTATAACCACTTATTTACCGCTTTACATAAAGGGTTTAGAAAGATCTTACAAAGATGGGAGTGGCAATATTACTAAAGCCATATACCCACCTTAAGCACCTTTTGTTTTACCTAATAATACAGGTATTACGTTTACTGCATTTCAAAAATTTATTGATGAAGATGTTGCTGCAGTCAGCATCGCAGAAATTAATAATTTGATTTCTCAAAATAATTATTTAAGTTTATATGTTAAAGTTTTGGGTGAACATATCAACTCTCTTGATAAAAAACTTAAAGAATTAACACTTTTGATAAAAGAAATGAGTACTAGCAAGAAGATATCTGATATTGCCTCTACTTCAGGAAGCATATCAGAAGCTCAAATTGTTCTTACTCATGTTCAAAGACCCCCTGAGATTCAGGATTTTAAATTTAAATCGTTTAATGATTTAGAAGAACTTCTTGATAAAATATTATCTGGTTTAAATATCAAACCAATTGATTTATCAAAAAAGTTTGCTGATAAATTAGAAACCACTCCTGATTATAAAAATGAAGTTTGGTCAGAGTTTAATAAACTCAGAGGTTATCCCAAAAATAATAGTAAGTATGCTGATAAACCCAGAATGCAAACTTATTATTATAATCGTCCTACTCCTCAAGATGTGTTAATAGAATAACGAGATTGGAATCAGACTAATACGTCTTATAGTGGTTCCAAAATTTATGAATGGAATCTTGATAGTTTGACTGATAGACAATTGACTATTCTTGTGCATAGAATGCTTACGTATGCAACCATCTGTAAAAGTATAAAAAATACAGATAGAAATATTTGTAAAATAATTGTTGCAGGTTTTACTGGCCAACTTCGTGGCTGGTGAGATAATTATTTAACTGTTGAAGAAAAGGCGTCAGTTATTAATGCAATAGCCACTGACGAAGGAGTTGATAACTTAGGCATGGCTCTAGTGAAAAATAGAGAAGATGTTGTTTATACCCTTGTTCTTACCATATTAGAACATTTCAATGGTAGATTTACCAATCAAAATGAGACTGTCCGTACTCTGCTAAATGGCCTTAGATGTAGGACCTTAAATGATTTTAGATGGTATAAAGATACTTTTATGAGTAGAGTAATGGAATTACCCGAAAATAAGTATGAACATTGAAAAGCTAAGTTTATAGATGGCCTTCCCTCCTTATTTGCTGAAAGAGTAAGAAAAACTCTAAGGGGTAGTTACAGGAAAATTCCGTACAAAGATTATACCTATGAAAAATTGATAGGAGTCTGCACACAAGAAGGATTAAACTTATGTAATGAGTTGCAATTGTCTACACAGCTTAAGAAGAATAAGCTAAAAGAAAAATCACAATTAGGAGACTTTTGTACTCAGTTCGATTTTTCCGAGACCTCTGCTCATAGAAAGAAGAAGAAATACAAGTATCATAGATACCCTAACCCTGATAGTCCATACAAGAAAAAGAGATCTAGATATAGATCTAAGGAAGAACATGATACTAGGAAAAACTATCGTAAGTCAAAGAAATTTACGAAAGATAGGTCTAAAAGAGATCTTGCAGACCTAAAGTGTTATAAATGTGGAAAATTTGGCCACATAGCTCCAAATTGCAAGCTTCAAAAGTTGAAAACCTTAGAAATTGACGATGAGTTACATAATAAGATTTATGGTTTGTTATACACATCTGGATCAGAATCATATTGTGATTCTTATTCGGCATCTGAAAATGAAGTTGATTTACTTAATTTATCTGATAGTGATAAAACTTTAGATAATAATTGCACAACTTATGAAGGTAATACATGTACTTGTGATAATGATGATTTTTATAAATTACAATCACAATTTCAAGATTTCAATATGAAAACTATTACCTCTGATAATGTGATAGAACTTTTAAAAGATGTTATTGATGAAAAACTTCGAGAAAAAATTATAAATTTGGCTGCAAGTACTAGTTCAAGTTCTTCAAAACCTTTTGAAAACTCAAAAAAAAGAATTTAAATATTCTGCGCCTTATTCTTTATTAGAAGTTAATAACCGTCTTATAAATAAAAATACAACTCCAGCAAGAAATTCTTCTTTCGATGATTTAAAAGTTGAAATTGAAAGTTTAAAAAGGGAGATTAAATCTCTTAAACAAAATCAAATGATTTGTGATCATAGGATTACTCAGATCAAGAAAATCAATTCTTCAGCTGAGAAATCTAATGATAAAAACAAAGGTATTTCTAAAAATGATATTGAGAAAGAACCTATTAGACTTGATTCTAAACATGATATGTTTTTGGGAATGATGCAAATTGTTACTGCCCATAAATGGTATATTAAATGTACTATTCTAATTGATAATAGTTTTTCTATTACAAATATTGCTATGATTGATAGTGGAGCTGATGTTAGCTGCATTCAAGAAGGTTTAGTACCTACTAAATATTTTCAAAAAACTACTCATATGGTTAAATCTGCATCAGGACATGCTTTAGATATAAAGTATAAATTGCCTAATACGGGTATTTGTCAGAATAAAGTTTGCATTCCTCACTTCTTTTTCTTGGTTAAAAATCAGTTATACCCTCCAATTATACTTGGAACACCTTTTATTAATGCTATTTATCCTTTTACTAGCATAGACTCGAAAGGTTTCACAGCTATTTATAAGGATAAAAGGATAAGTTATACTTTTGTTACAGATCCCGTAACTAGAGATATAAATGCTTTAATTGATATGAAGCAAAGACATATTAATTTGTTATAATTAGAATTATTTAGTATGAATATCTTTAATACTTTAAAATCCACTAAAGTACAGGAAAAGATTAAATTGATTTCCGATCAAATTGCTATTGATATTTGTGCTGAGCATCCTAGTGCTTTTTGGAATCGAAAAAAGCATATTGTCACTCTTCCATATGAAGATAATTTCTCTGAGGATGATATTCCTACTAAATCTCGACCTTGTCAGATGAACGTTGAATTGGTAGAATTCTGCAAAAAAGAGATTGATAATTTATTACAAAAGGGTTTGATAAAACCCTCAAAATCTCCTTGGTCTTGCACAACTTTTTATGTTAATAATGCTGCTGAAAAGGAACGTGGTGTTCCTAGATTAGTTATTAATTATAAACCTTTAAATAAATATTTAAAGTGGATAAGGTATCCCATCCCCAATAAAAAGGATTCATTAGCAAGATTATATGATGCCAATGTATTTTCGAAATTTGATTTAAAATCTGGTTATTGGAAGATTCAAATATTTAAAGAGCATACTTATATAACTGCTTTTAATGTTCCATTAGGGCAATATGAATGGAATGTTATGCCTTTTGGTTTAAAGAATGCCCCTTTTGAATTTCAAAAAATCATGAATGATATATTTAACTCATATCTAGATTTAATCATTGTTTATATTGATGACATTTTGATATTCTCTAAAATATTTGAAATGCATATTAAGCATCTAGATAACTTTAAAAGAATTGTTATACAAAATGGTTTAGTTATTTCAAAACCAAAAATGAGTTTATTTCAAACAGATGTTAGATTTTTAGGATATAATATTTGCCAAGGAAAAATTACTCCTATTCAAAGATCGATTAATTTTGCATCAAAATTTCCTAATGTTATTACTGACAGAACTCAATTACGGAGATTTTTGGGAAGTTTAAATTATATATCCCCATTTTATAAAGAGTTGTCTCATGATTTAGCCCCATTATATGATAGGCTAAAAAAGGATCATAAATAACCTTGGACTGATAGCCATACTACTTTGGTTAAAAATATTAAAAAACGTGTTAAGTCTTTACCTTATTTAACTCATGCTAATCCAGCATGGCAAAAAATTATTGAGACAGATGCATCTAATATTGGCTATGGTAGGATTTTAAAACAAGTTAATCCCAACGATAATTGTGAATATCTGATAAGATTTCATTCTGGAAAGTGGACTGAAGCCCAGAAAAAATATGCTATTGTGGCTCATGAAATGTTAACTATTGTTAAATGTGTTTTAAAATTTTAGGATGATTTATACAATCAAAAGTTTTTAATAAAAACTGATGCTCAATCTGTTAAATATTTGTTTAACAAAGATTTTAAACATGATGCTTCGAAAATAATATTTGCAAGTTGGCAGGATCAATTAGCCCCTTTTGATTTCGAAATTCAGTATAAAAAGGGAATTGATAATTCTCTTCCTGATTTCTTATCCCGTGAATACTTAAATTAATCATGAATTTCTATAAAACATTTCTAAATAAGAAAACGTTAATCACTATTTTGAAAGTGGTTAAGTTATATAGAGACTTACAAAGTCTTATAATTGATAAAGTTATTCATGACATTGTCGAAGAAGAATTTTCTATTCATGATTATTCTGAAGAAATTAGACATGATATGGAAGATTATTTATCTGAATAAAATGAATTGTTATGTTTTCAGCATGGACCCTCCGCGGGCCAAAGGTAGAGGCAGAGGCAGAGGGGGAAGATCATCCCCAGAAAAATCATATTCTCAAGGATCATCATACGGGTCCTCATCTAACTCCCCAGTGATACAAATGGGAAAAAAGAGCTTAACTAATGAGAAGATATCTCTCAAAGGCGAATCTTCGCCAGTTCCTTCTATTCATCTGGAAGATATTCCAGAGGACAGCCCGTTATACGGTCACTTGCAGGCATACTTAGCTGCTCAAAAGCAAGGTGATACATTTGCTTCAATTTCCAAAGAGGACACTGATGATATCAAGTCCTATGAAAAAATACTTAAAAAAGAAATGATATTTCTTTTAGAAAATTCTGAGATACAGAGAAAAGATGAGCCATGCAAGATATTCCAAAGGTATCTAATTAATGGATTATATTATTCGGGTGAGTCAGACAAAACCCGTTCTTATTATAAGACCATTCTTACCAGTACAGGTAGTGCAGAATTTCAGCACTTTTACGGTTATAGCACGGATGAGAATGTTTATAACTTCTTAAAAATTATTATTAAACGGATTATATCTGTTGAAGATTGGGGAATTTTCACGATGAAAGAAAGGCAAATAAGCCTTAACAAGACTCGTATGAATTTCACATATTGGGATTATATCCAAGCCTTTGATAAAGTGCTTTATTATAATAATGATAGACATAAACATACTTGGCTCATAAAGGTATGTGCAAAGATATTTGCACAACCCATTCCTAATTGGTTCTTAAATTGGTGGTCATACCACGGTCCAACAGTCAAGATATTACCTGACCCATTTCTTATGTTATACAAAGAATGAACTAAAGTATCGCCACATTTGAATAAATTATACCACGCAGATCATATCTGCTATTTAGAAAAAATTGACCAAATATATTTCTTTATAGAGTTCTCTATTCCATGGATTCATAAATGGACTCCAGAGCTGGGATTCACAGAATAACAAATTCCTTGTTTATATAGGACATTTTACAATAATTTTTGGGATAAATTAATGAAAAAATACCCCAAAACAAAAAGGTTATACGGTCAAGAACTCTTGGATTCTATTGAAGCAAAAATCCAAGAATACTCAGCAGCTCCCCAGAAGGGAATAATTGATAATAGCTCAGTCAAGCATATTGCTAGAAGAATCTCTTTTCAAGAAGGAGATAAAGATGAGATGATTAATAAGTATTTGGAAGAAGTAAAAAGAAACTTGCTTCAATCTATTAACCAGTATGAAAAATCTAACACTTCAATGCGGAGTGAAACAAGCAACGATGATATTGTAGAAGATTCCCAGCCTATTCAATCAGAGAAGATATTATCTGATGGAGCCGTAGAAAATGCGGAAGATTTCATCCAGCAGATGAAAGAATTAGAAAAATATGGAGTGTGATTAACAGTGAAGCCGCCACCGAGGACCCCACTAAACAGTAGATACACTGTTTACACAGTAGAAACACTTATACACAGTAGATACACTGTATAAGGGACCCATATATGGGACCCACTTTACTGTGCATAGATTCTTTCTATTTTTTTTCTTTTCTATATATAGGATCGTTTTGTTTTTGAGAGAGGCATCAGCCAAAACTCTCTCTCTATCTTGTAAATCTCTCTCTCTCTCTCTCTCTCTCTCTATTGTAAGTACTGTTTTCCCTTGAAGTAAATAAAATCTTAATAATAATAATAATAATAATAATAATAATAATAATAATTTCTCCTAAATCCATATTTCAGAAACATATCTATGTCAAATATTTCATATCTATCTTATATATACCATAAAAGTACCTAGGCTCTGATACCATTTTAACAGGATCAAGTGGCGGGCGGTAATCCGCACGGCCTTCTCAACTAAGCTAAAACAGAAATTACCGTTTGACCGGGAACTGGAATTGTTTCGCACCTCTGCTGACATTTATATGTCCACCGAGGTTTCCACCAGTTAAAGATTTCTATTTTAACACATTTGAGAATTCTTAATCTAGCTAATTCAGTATCCTTATATTTAAAGACTGGCGGTAATCCACACAATCAGTAAGGATATAAGAACTGAAATATACTTGAATTTTATATATAGTTTAATGACTGTATGGAAGGTTAAAACCTTTACTCAAGCAAGGGGTCTGTCGTAATATAATATATACTTTTATTGAGCTCATGTGTCTAGCAGTTCTAACCGTGAAAGAAGATGCCCTTTTAATTCCTTTATCGGGCTGAGGTTCTCGGCTGGCTAGACGAAGCCACTAAGGCAAAGCCAATAAGAGCAGTGTTATATTAGACTGTACCAACCATCTTGACACCAAGTCAAAACTCTATATAGAAAGTTCATTTATATTTTAATAGATGTCATCTCTTTCATGGTTTATATAGGAGAGAAGTTAGATACTCAACATAGATATGAAGTCTCTTAGCCGGACATCGTCACGGCCAGAGAGGAGAGACTAGAAGAAAAACTAACTAAGAAAGAAATCAGTACCTTTTGGCCGGGATGCAAGGCCTGAAGATAAAGAACTGAAAACTTTATTTACTTGTTCTTCTTGTTACAATCAACAAACTACAAACTCTTAATTACACTTTGAAGAGAGAGAGAGAGAGAATTTTAGAGAGAGAAGGTCTCGGTTCCTCCTTTCTTCCTGAACTAATGAATCCTATAAATAGAAAAAGAAAGGAATCTATGAACAGTAAAAAATAGGTCTCGTGGGTCCCTGTTACAGTGTTTCTACTGTTGAAACAGTGTATCTACTGTTGATGAACAGTGTATCTACTGTTTGAGTGGGGTCCGGCGGCTTCACTGTGCTGTGGGTCCGGCGACTTCATTGTTCTTGTGGGGTCCAGCTATTTTACTGTGCTGGTCTCTTGTCTGCTTCTTTCATTTTGCGGATGAATTCTTCCGCATTATGCAAATCTTCATCAGACAGTATTTTTTCTGATTCAAAGGGTTGAGAATCTTCAGCGATATCATCGTTGCTGGTTTCACTCTGCATAGAAGTGTCTGATTTCTCATATTGATTAATGGAATGAAGTAAGTTTCTTTTGACTTCTTCCAAGTAGTTGTTAATCATTTCTGCTTTATCTCCTTCTTGAAAGGAAATCCTTCTGGCAATATGCCTCACTGAGTTGTCATCAATTACCTCTTTCTGAGGTTTACTGGAATATTCTTGAATTTTTATTTCGATTGAATCCAAGAGTTCTTGACCATATAATGTCTTTGTTTTGGGATCCTTCTTCATTAGTTTATCCCAAAAATTATTGTAAAAAGTCCTGTATAAGCATGAGACTTGTTCTTCGGTGAATCCGACTTCTGGAGTCCATTTGTGAATCCAGGGAATAGAGAATTCCAGAAAGAAATAAATCTGGTTAATTTTATCTGGGTAACAGATATGATCCGTGTGATATAAGTTGTTTATAAAAGGGGAAATTTTTATCCATTCTTTGTATAACCTGAGAAATGGATCTGATAAAATTTTTACTGTCGGACCGTGGTATGACCACCAGTTCAAAAACCAATTAGGAACAGCCTCTGCAAATATCTTTGCACACACTTTAATAAACCAAGTATGTTTGTGTCAATCATTATTGTAGTATAACACTTTATCAAATGCCTGGATATAATCCCAATAGGTAAAATTCATTCTAGATTTGTTAAGGCTTATCTGCCTTTCTTTCATTGTGGATATACCCCAGTCTTCAACAGATATAATCTGTTTAATTATAATCTTCGAGAAGTTATAAACGTTCTCATCTGTGCTATACCCAGAAAAGTACTGAAAATCTGCACTGCCAGTACTGGTTAGTATTATTTCATAATAGGAGCGGGTTTTGTATGACTCACCCGGATAATATAATCCATTTATTAAATACCTTTGGAATATCTTCCACGGCTCTTCTTTTCTCTGAATATCAGAATTTTCTAAAAGAAATATCATTTCTTTTTTAGAAACTTTTTCATATGACTTGATATCATCATTGTCATCTTTTGTAATAGAAGCAAAAGTATCACTTTGCTTAGCAGAAGTATCTTTCTGTTTTTGAGCAGTCAAATATGCCTGCAAATGTGCGTATAACAGACTATCTTCTGGAATATCTTCCAGATGGATGGATGGTCCGATTGATACTTCTTCTCTGAGAGATATCCTCCCATTGGTTAAACTCTTTCTTCCCATTTGTATAACTGGGGAGTTTGATGTGGACTGTGGGGATGATCTTCCCCAACCTCTACCTCTTCCCCTACCCCAGGGGGGTCCATCCTGTAGATATTCACGAGATAAGAAATCTGGCAGAGAATTATCAATTCCCTTTTTATATTGTATTTCAAAATCAAAAGGGGCTAATTGAGCCTGCCATCTTGCAAATATCATTTTCGAGGCATCATGTTTAAAGTCTTTGTTAAACATATATTTAACAGATTGTGCGTCAGTTTTTATCAAAAACTTTTGATTGTATAAATCGTCTTGAAATTTTAAAACACATTTTACTATGGTTAACATTTCATGTGCCACAGTAGCGTATTTTCTCTAGGCTTCAGACCATTTACCAGAGTAGAATCTAATCAGGTATTCATGCTTATTATTGGGATTTATCTATTTCAAAATCCCTCCGTAACCAATATTAGACACATCTGTCTCGATAATCTTTAGCCAAGCAGGATTAGCAAGGGTCAAGCAAGGTAAAGATCTAACACATTGCTTAATATTTTTAACTAAAGCAGTATGACTATCAGTCCAAGGGTTTTTATAATCCTTTTTTAGCCTATTATATAAGGGGGCTAAATCACGCGACAAATCTTTATAAAAAGGCGATATATAATTTAAACTTCCCAAAAATCTTTGTAACTGGGTTCTATCAGTAATAACATCGGGAAAGTTTGAAGCAAAATCGATCGATCTCTGAATAGGAGTAATCTTTCCTTGACAAATATAATGTCCTAAAAATCGAACGTTAGTTTGGAATAAATTCATTTTTTGTTTTGAGATAACCAAACCATTTTGTATAATAATTCTTTTAAAAATATCTAAATCTTAATATACATTTCAAGTGTTTTGGAAAATACCAAAATATCATCGATATAAACAATGATAAAGTCTAGATATGGGTTGAAAATATCATTCATAATTTTTTGGAATTCAGAAGGGGCATTCTTCAAACCAAAAGGCATAACATTCCATTCATATTGCCCAAATGGAACATTAAAAGCAGTTCTGTAAGTATGCTCTTTGAATATTTGAATCTGCCAATATCCAAATTTTAAATCGAATTTTGAAAATATATTGGCATCATATAATGTAGATAATAAATCTCTTTTATTGGGAATAGGATACCTAATCCACTTTAAATATTTATTCAAAGGTTTATAATTAATGACTAATCTAGGAATACAACGTTCCTTTTCAGCTGCGTTATTAACATAAAAAGCTGTGCAAGACCAAGGAGACTTTGAGGGTTTTATCAAACCCTTTTGTAATAAGCTATCAATCTCTTGCTTGCAGAATTCTACCAATTCTGCGTTCATTTGACAAGGTCGAGATTTAGTAGGAATATCATCCTCAGAGAAATTATCTTCATAAGGCAAAGTGACAATATACTTTTTTCTATTCCAAAAAGCACTAGGATGCTCAGCACAAATATCAATAGCAATCTGTTCGGAAATCAATTTGATTTTTTTCTGTACTTTAGTAGAATTCAAAGTATCAAATATATTCATACTAAACAACTTTAACTGTAAAGAATCAACATGTTTCTGCTTCATATCAATTAAAGCATTAATATCTCTAGTTACAGGATCTGTAACAAAAGTATAACTTATCTTTTTATCCTTATAAGTAGCAGTAAAACCTTTGGAGTCTATGCTAGTAAAAGGATAAATAGCGTTAATAAACGGTGTTCCAAGTATAATTGGAGGGTATAACTGGTTTTTAACCAAGAAAAAGAAGTGAGAAATACAGACTTTATTCTGACAAATACCCGTATTAGGCAATTTATACTTTATATCTAAAGCATGTCCGGATGCAGATCTAACCATGTGAGTAGTTTTTTGAAAATATTTCGTAGGTATTAAACCTTCTTGAATGCAGCTAACATCTGCTCCACTATCAATCATGGCAATGTTTGTAATAGAAAAACTATTATCAATGAGAATAGTATATTTAATATACCATTTGTGAGCAGTAATAATTTGCATCATTCCTAAAAACATATCATGTTTAGGATTAAAACTAATAGGTTTTTCTTCAATATCATTTTCAAAAATACCTTTGTTTTTATCATTAGATTTCTCAGCTGGAGAATTGATTTTCTCAATCTGAGTAATCCTATGATCACAAATCATTTGATTTTGTTTAAGAGATTTGATCTCTCGTTTTAAGTTTTCAACTTCAATTTTTAAATCATCGAAAGAAGAATCTCTTGCTGGAGATGCATTTTTGTTTAACAAACGGTTATTAACCTCTAGTAAGGAATAAGGCGGGGAATATTCAAATTCTTTTTCAAAAGGTTTTGCAAAACCAGAACTTGAATTAGAACTTGAACTAGCAGCCAAATTAATAATTTTTTCACGAAGTTTTTCATCATTAACTTCTTTTAAAAGTTCTATTACATTATCAGAAGTAATAGTTTTCATGTTTAGGTCTTGAAACTGTGATTGTAATTTATAAAATTCATCATCACAAGTACATGTATCACCTTTGCAAGTTGTACAAGTATTATCAATATTTTTATCACTATCAGATAAATCAAGCAAATCAATTTCAGCTTCGGATTCTGATTCAGAATAATAATCAGATTCCGATCCAGAAGTGTATAACAAATCATAAACCTTATCACGTAACTCATCGTCTAGTCCTAAGGTTTTCAGCTTTTGAAGCTTACAATTCGGGGCTATATGGCCAAATTTGCCACACTTATAACACTTAATGTCAGCAAGATCTCTCTTAGACCTATTTTTGGTAAATCTAGTAGACTTGCGATGAGCTTTCTTAGCTTCTCGTTCTTCTTTGGATCTATATCTAGATCTCTTTCTCCTATAAGGACTGTCTTGGTTGGGGTATCTATGATACTTATGTTTCTTCTTCTTATGAGTAGAAGTCTAGGGTAAACCGAACTGGGTGCAAAAGTCCCCTAATTAGTTTCTTTCCTTAAGCTTATCCATTTTAAGCTGTCTGGACAATCTTAATTCATTGCACAGGTTTAACCCTTCCTGTGTGTAAATTTCTATCAACTTACCATAGGTATAGTCTCTGTATGAAATTTCACCATAACTACCTCTTAAAATCTTTCTAACTCTTTCAGCAAATAAAGAGGGAAGGCCATCTATAAACTTAGCTTTCCAATGTCCAAGCTTATTTTCTGGTAGTTCCATCACTCTACTCATAAAAGTATCTTTATACCATCTAAACTCACCTAAGGTCTTACATCTAAGGCCATTAAGGAGAGTACGGACAGTCTCATTCTGGTTGGTAAATCTACCGTTGAAGTGTTCTAATATAGTAAGAATAAGAGTATAAACAGCATCTTCTCTATTTGCCACTAGGGCCATTCCTAAGTTATCAACTCCTTCTTCAGTGGCTTGAGCATTAATAACCATTGCTCTTTCTTCGATAGTCAAATAATTATCCCACCAACCACGAAGTTGGCCAGTAAAACCTGCAACAATCATTCTGCAAATATTTCTATCTGTATTTTTCACACTTTTACAGATAGTTGCATACATAAGCATTCTATGTACAATCTATTATACCACAAAGTCGTCATCTTAATATATTTTGCTTTTTGAAAAAATTAATAGCATTTATAGTTATTCTCTGAAATAACACCACTTTTAGAGGAGGGACTTTAAATTAATTTTTTTCTTTTATTTAAATATTATTTTAATATAATTAAATGCCTAAATAAAACTATTAATTTAGAAGAGTATTTTAGTAATTTAACTTTTAACTTTTGGGTTTCTCACCTTTATAATAATTAGTTTCTCGATACGGGTGGCACACATGTATACCAAATTCACACAGTACAATTGTTAGTTAATATTCATATGGCCATATAAAGCTTTGAATAGATAATTATAAATGAAAAAATAAAATACAAGTTAATAATAAGAATAAAATACAAGTTTATGTGAGTATTGATCAATATGAAATATCAAATGCTAACTTGTTTGTCAAAATCAAAATGATTGAATGTCGTTTAAATCTATGGACATAAATAATCAAACTCAGTTGTTTTAACAAGTTGTTTAGAAGAGAGTTTATCAAACCATCCATAATCATAGATTGTTCTAATAGGGACTTTAGAAATAGTCCATTTGTTTAACAAATCAAGGTTTTGAGGTATATCTACCTCTTCCAACCTAGTATTTTTCATACCAGTTTCTCCTAAATCCATATTTCAGAAACATATCTATGTCGAATATTTCATATCTATCTTATATATACCATGAAAGTACCTAGGCTCTGATACCATTTTAACAGGATCAAGTGGCGGGCGGTAATCCGCACGGCCTTCTCAATTAAGCTAAAACAGAAATCACCGTTTGACCGGGAACTGGAATTGTTTTGCACCTCTGCTGACATTTATATGTCCACCGAGGTTTCCACCAGTTAAAGATTTCTATTTTAACACATTTGAGAATTCTTAATTTAGCTAATTCAGTATTATTATAATAATAATAATAATAATAATAATAATAATAATAATAATAATAATAATAATAATAACAACAACAACTCTACAAATCCGGTAGAGAAATTCTGAAGAGCAAAAGCATGACAATCGGGTATACTTCGACGAACAATTTAATCTGATAGAGAAACCCATAAAGAGCTACGTGCGGGTTCGGTGTTATTTTTAAATACCACCAATTTTGAAAACATTCGGCTAAGACCAGCCCCTTCGAGGCCATTCTTGTCAATCACCCTCAAAATAGGGCCAAAAGGAGGGTGATTTACAAAAATGATCTTGGAAGTAAGTGGTTTTGAACTTTTGAGCCTGCTTTATCCCATTGGCAAACTTTGAAGTGTAATAAGTGGGTAAAACTTTTGGCTTTTAGCCTTAAGGTTTACCCATGGGATAAGCGGGGGTCAAAAGTTCAAGACCACCCATTTTTCAAAGGTCATTGGACGTAATTCCTGCTAGAAGGATGGATATTCAATTTAAGTGACACAAAAAGAAAATTTTACACAAATAGTTGGCCGACTGTTTACTTTTTCTAGTTAGTGTACATGAGTTATACACCGATATATATTATATATATATATATATATATATATATATATATATATATATATATATATATATATGTATGTATGTTTGTATGATGTGATATTTTCAAAATAAATCATTCTAAGTGTCATGCCTTAAACCAAGTGTCACTATGCATGAAAAGATACATTGGAGTGGCACTTTGCAAAGAGAATTAAGGACAAGTTTATGGGCACTTGTCTATATTTAAAATTATTTATAAGCCAATAAATAGACATTCATTTTCTGATGATGAAGTATCAGAAATACTTCCTATCTCCCTTACGCCTCTCTTCTATCTTTCCATTTTAGTTGCTTTTATTCCTTTTTTCTTTTTAGTTGGGTTTGTAATTTAATATTTTGCTGATTCATGTATCCTCATAAATAGAGGTAGGCTTGTTTAATCCTGGGGAGATATTTCACACTACTAAAATAGTCTCTTAGGACAGTGCCTAGAATGACTTAACCCAATCCGTATATTTATCTATAATAATATTATTGCACTATTATTATTATTTTCTTGTGTTATTTTCCTACAATCTAAGAAACTACGGCAAACAATACTGCTACTGAAATTTTTTAAGATTCTACCAATTTTGGTGTTGTCCCCGTTGTTACTATTCCAATTATCCTACCGGATATCCATGGTGTTGCAAGCACGTTATTGCATCTACAACTTAAGCAGATATTGATGTCAAAATACGGTATTTAAATAGACAGGGTTCTATATTCAATGCTAATATTAAAACCTTCAAGAAAAATGTCCCTCGATGCAAGAGAAGAGTTAGGATAAATGGCAATCTTGGTAAGTCAAAATTAAATTTGACTAAAGCGGATAACATAGTTATTGCGATCATCTCCCAAAAATAAATGATATGGCCAATGTGAGAGATTGGGTGATAGACTATGGTGCTACTAGGCATATTTGTACTAATAAAAATAAATTTTTGTCTTACACCCAAGTTGAGAAAGGAGAAGAACCTATTTATCTTGGTGACTCAAGAACAACTCGCGTTCTTGGGAAAGGAAAAATTCTTCTCAAACTCACATCTAGTAAAACTCTAGCATTGAGTGATGTGTTGCATGTTCCTAATATCCAAACCAATTTAGTTCTGTGGAATTATTAGAAAAGGTTGGAGTGAAGGTTTTCTTTGAACATGATGAGATCATATTGACCAAAAATAATATTTTTGTGGGCAATGGATATTGTAACCATGGTTTGTTTGTGCTTATGTTTATGATACTAACAATGAAAATGCAATTTCTTTTGCTTATATGGATGAGTCTATTTTTTATAGCATGCTAGATTAGGGAATATTAACATCGCATATATAAGAAAAATGCAGTCACTAGGCTTAATATTTGGTTTAGACTCAAATACTATTAATAAGTGTGAAATATGTGCTGAAACTAAAAGTACTAAAAGGCTTATTGTCACGACCCCAAATTCCCTCCGTAGGATGTCGTGATGGCACCTAGTCTCTAAGACTAGGTAAGCCTATCAATGCGGAATAATAATAAATATCTTAAATAAATAAACTACAATTCAAATAATTTTAACTCCCAAAACCCGGTAGAAATAAGTCACAAGCTTCTAAGAATTTATTCTTTATGTCTCTATACATTAGAGTCTAAAGCAAATAAGGAAGACAACATAGTAAGATAGAAGGGGACTCCGGAGTCTGCGGACGCTGGCAGATATACCTGAAGTCTCCTCGTATAGCTAGTTTACTGATGCGTGGTCTATTAAGATGTACCTGGATCTGCACAAAATGATGTGCAGAAGCGTAGTATGAGTACACCACAGCGGTACCCAGTAAGTGCCAAGCCTAACCTCGGTAGAGTAGTGACGAGGTCAGGTCAGGCCCTGCTGGAGAATAAATAATGGCATGGTAAAATATTTAAATAATATTATAAGATAAAATGACAATAAAAATGAATCAAGTAGTATGTCACATTTAATAACATCAAATAATGGCAAATAAATACCTCGTTGAAACAAAACAGAATTCTTTTCAACTTTAAGAAAATCACAACAATAATCAAAGGCAACTACGGCCATAAATCAATATCAACAAGGGCACTCCCGAGGTACCGCCTCGTAGTCCCAAATCATAAATAAATTCACAATATCTCATTTCCTTATATCACCGCGGGAGCCTTCACAATTTATTTAAAGAAAATATTTTTTTCGAAATAGCATCCCGCGTTTTAGCCACCCTTATCACACCGCATGACTTCTAGTAGTTCCCCTACTAGCCACGCGTATCAAGCCACCCTTATCTCACCGCATGCGTTTCAACACCCAGACCTTATACCACCGCATGCGTATCAATATCACAATATATCACAATTTGCACCTCAAGTGCTCAAATAATTTAACTTGCCAAAATAATTCAACAACAATATTTTTTCACAATAAAGAGCTCATGGCTCATGCCAAAATAAATCATCAATAATAGTTTTCCACAATAAAGAGCTCACGGCTCCCTCACAATGAGTATAAAAATATTCAGGAGTAAATAATTTAGGAAAATAATATTTTAAAATCTTTACTACATTGCTTCAATATCAAGTTTAAAAATGTCAAATACTTCATATTAATAATATTTAATTTAAAGAAAATCAACCTTCAAATAATGCACAGAATAAAAGAAACCAAGTTTCAACTAAACAGCTAAAACAATTAGTAAGAAAAGATCGAACAAATTTGAAGTATATATCTCAGGTCAATGATGAAGAATATAACAAGATAAAATAATTTAATAAATGCGCAACAGTGATCTACACAATTTAAAAATATAATCTTTCGCAATTTAGCCCGTGTACACACTCGTCACCTCGTGCTCACGACTTTCAACACATTTCAATAATCACGTCAATACCAATCCTACGGGAAATTTCTCTCACACAAGGTTAGACAAGTCACTTACCTCGACTTGCTCCAATTTAACCAAGTATTATACTTTTTTCTCGAATTTCCAACTCCGATCGACTCATATCTAGTCATAATTAATTCGATACAGTCAACAAAAATTATAGTAATCAATTTCATAAGAAAATATTACATTTTTATTAAAATCCGAAATTAGCTCAAAATTTGCCAGTGGGGCCCACATCTCAGAATCCGGCGAAACTTATAAAATCCGACAACCCATTCAATTACGAGTCCACCCATACCAATTTTACCAAAATTCGATAACAACTCGACCTCCAAATCTTAAATTTTCGTTTTTGGAAGATTTTACAAAAATCTTGATTTCTTCCATTTAAATCCGAAATAAATGATGAATATGACCATGGATTTATGAAATATAATCACATTTGGATATAGGACACTTACCCAAGTTGAAGTCTTGAAGAAATCCTCAAAATCGCCCAAGAACCGTGCTCCAAAACTCCAAAACGAAATGAAGGAAATGACCATTTTTGGTCCTTAAGTTTCTGCCCCAAAAATACTATTCCGGTCGCTAAAAGTCCAATCCCGTCGCTAAAAGTGCACACCAGGACTATTTACACAAGCAATTTTATTTCACTAAAAAGGCTCTAACTCCATCATACGAACTCGGAATTCGACGATTCTTGTTCCTATGAGTCACAAATAAAACTACGAACCCATTCGTTTAATCGAAACTCAATTCGGAGCTCATTTTCTCAATGTGATACCAATTTCACTCGTTAAACAATTAACTCATATTTCGCGCTTAAAACTCAATCGCGACTTGATGAAATTAGACCAAACTTTTCAGATCACTCCTATAATTCATTATCAAAATGTCGAAAGTCTCGAAATCGAATTTCTATCTCTAGAACTAAAATGGACTTTTGGATCATTACATGCTTATGTTGAAGACATCAAACTCTTCCTCGACAGCCTGTAGTATATCAATCATAACTTCTTGTACTCAACTCCAACTGCCAAACAGTTTAAAGTTCTGCAAACTAGATACAAAGTACTACAACTTTCATGTTATTGAAAATGTTCACATTCCTTATAGATTTCTAGATATAAGCTTCCAAAGTCAGACATGTACAGCAGAAATTTCTGGCGATGCACACTGCTGTAGCCAAAATCTGCAGTACCAGCTTCAGTCAATCGATCATAACATTTTGTATAAATGTCTGAATGATAAATGGTTTATAATTCTGGAAACTAGAATCAAAGGGCTATAACTTTCATGTTTTAAAAATGTTCAGAGTCCTTATAGATTTCGAGATATAAGCTTCCAAAGTCAGCTCTGCGATTGCACCGGTTGTTGTCCAAAAATAGCTTCTGCAGCAGAAATATTCCAGCAGTTCCTTTTTGTCCGAAATCCATTCTGTTAACCTTCCGAAATCCATCCGGGGCCCTCGAGACCTTAACCAAATATACCAACATGTCCCAAAATACAATATGAACTTAGTTGAGGCTTCAAACCATGCCAAACAATGCCGAAATTACGAATCGCGCATCGAATCGAATTATGAGTTTTCAAATCTTCCAACTTCTATATTTTGCGCCGAAACATATCAAATCAATTCCGATTGATCTCAAATTTTGCACACAAGTCATAAATGACGTAATGGATTTATGAAAATTTTCAGAATCGGATTTCGACCCCGATATCAAAAAGTCAACCCCTCGGTCAAACTTCCCAAAAATTCAACTTTCGGCATTTCAAGCCTAATTCCACTACGGACTTCCAAATAAAATTCCAATCACGTTCCTAAGTCCTAAATCACCATACGGAGCTGTTGGAATCATCAAAATTCTATTCCGGGGTCGTTTGCACATAATTTGATATCTGGTCACTATTTGAACTTAAACTTTTAATTTTTCATCAAAATTCCATATCTCGAGCTAGGGACCTCGGAATTTGATTCCAGGCATACGTCTAAGTTCCAAATCACGATACGGACCTACCAAAACTATCAAAACACTGATCCGAGTCCGTTTTCTCAAAATGAGTTGAGTTTAAAGCTCTAATTCACATTTTAATTCATTTTTCACCTGAAAACTTTCTGGAAAATTTTACGGACTGCGCACGCAAGTCGAGGAATGATAAATAGTGCTTTTCGAGGTCTTAGAATACAAAATTAATTATTAAATTTAAAGATAATATTTTGGGTCATCACACTTATTTTTCTGTAAATAGAGAAACTAAATTATTATCTTTAATTCACACTAATTTAGGCGATTTAAGCAGACTATAACTAAAGGTGGTGAAAGATATTATGTGACTTTTATTGATAATTTTTCTAGATTTACTAAGTTGTATTTGCTTAGAAATAAAGATGATACCTTTAATGCTTTTATTTCTTATAAAACTGAGGTTGAAAATCAACTTAGTAGAAAAATCAAGAGAATTAGATCTGATAGAGGTGGAGAATATTTATCTTTGAATGATTTTTGTGAAAAGAATAGAATTATTCATGAAGTAACTCCGCATTATTCGCCTGAGTCTAATGGAGGTGCTGAAAAGAAAAATAGAACATTAAAATAGATGATGAACTCCATGTTAGTTAGCTCTAATGCACCTAATAATTTGTGGTGTGAAGCTATATTATCTGCATGTCACTTACAAAATAGAATAGCACATAGAAGAACTGGCAAAACTCCGTATGAATTGTGGAATGGTTAAAAACCTTAACTTGAAATATTTAAAAGTGTGGGGATGTCTTGTTAAAGTTCTTTTGCATGAACCTAAAAAGAGAAAAATAGGTTCTAAAACTGTTGATTGCATGCTTATTGAATATGTTGAACGCAATGCTGCATATAGATTTCTTATTTTAAAAAGTGATATACTTGATTGCAATACTATAATTGAGACTAAGAATGCTGAATTCTTTGAATATATTTATCCACTATCTGATAAAATTTCTCATACACCTATTGAAATAAATTGTAACGACCTGACCGGTCATTATACTTTTTAAGTCCTTGTTCCCCTAATTAAGACTCCTCGTACATGCTTTATAGTTTTATGACATGCGGGGATGGTGGATTTAGGTTTGTAAGGGTTCGGGTTAAAATCGGAACACTTAGTTCCTTAACAGTGGCCTAAAAGGGTCAAGTTTGACTTGAGTAAATGACCCCGGAACCGGTATTTGATGGTCGAATAGGTTCGTATGATGATTTTAGACTTGGGCGTATGTTCGGATCGGGTTTTGGGTGATCCGGGAGCGTTTCGGCGCTTAATGTTAGAAGTTGGTTCATTCGAGATTTTCTAGTTCTTTAAATTTGATTTGGAGTAGACTTTGGTGTTATCGAGGTCTGTTTGAGATTCCAAGCCTGAGGATAGTTCTGTATGGTGATTTATGACTTGTACGCAAAATTTGGTGTCATTCCGAGTAATCTAAGTATGATTCGGCGCATTGGGAGTGAGTTGAGAAGTTTGAAGTTCATAAGTTGATTCAATTGGTTTTCGGGTGCGATTCTTAGTTTCGTTGTTGTTTTACATGTTCTGAGGGTTCGAGAAAGTTTGTATTATATTTATGAACTTGTTGGTGCAGTTGGACGGGGTCCGGGTGGCTCGGGTGTGTTTCGGACCGCCGGAGCTAAGTGCAAAACCGATGCATTTCTAGTTCTGGTTTCCTTCTTCACGAACGCGGAGGTTCTCTCACGTTCGCGATGAAGGATTTGGGCAGTGGGTGATTTGTACTTCGCGTTCACGATTAGGCCATCACGTTCGCGAAGGTTTGAGGTCCTAGGCCTATGCGTTCGCAAAGTCCCTCTCGCATTCACGTAGAAGAAAGGGGCCTGGGAGGGGGCCAACACCCATTACCCTTCGTGTTCGCGGTGCTCAGGCAGGCCAAGCCTTCGCAATTGCAAGACATCCCTCTCGTTCGTGATGAAGGTTTCCTGGGCCTGGGGTTTGCCTTCGTGAACGCGAGGCTTCTTCCCCGATCGCGAAGAAGGAAAATCTGGGCAGTGCCTTTATTAAAATCGGTACTTAGGCTATTTTCTCTCATTTTCATTTTCCTTGGCTGAATTTGAGGCTTCTTGGAGAGGAGTTTTCACCTATCTATTGAAGGTAAGTGATTTCTATACAATGTAAGTTAAATATATAGATTATGGATAGATTTTAACATATAAAATATGAAAATTTTAGGAGTTTGTTGAAAAGCCTAGGTTTTGTTAAAAATGAGATAGACCACAAAAATGGTTATGGAATTGAGTAAAAATTATATATTTATGTTCGTGAGGTTATGGGTAATAATTATTTATAAATATTTCCTCAATCCATGCACGAGGGCCCGGGGGTGAATTTTAGGAACATTCCAAATTGGGTTGGGATTTTACTCTAATAGTTAAATTGTACAACCTTTGGCTAGTTTCGGATTGCTCGGCACCGACTTGAGGCTTTTAGTATGATTTGTGGACCGGAAAGTGGATTTAGAAACGAGGTAAGTCTCTTGCCTAAACTTGTAAGAGAGAATTAACCCCATAGGTTCTTAAATTGTTATTTTCTACTAATTGTGAGTGCTACATACACACGAAGTGACGAGAGTCCATACATGGCTAAAATTCATGTTATTTCCGGGTAGACATAGGACTTTACCATGAAATACTTGCAATATTTGAATTCAACTTGTTAGTTTAATTACTTGTATTAATAAGTAAAATTTGATTAAAGATTATGTTAGATCGAACTTCACTACTTAGAGATTTTGGCAGAATGATTAATTATCGATGGAAAATGCATAACTCCTTTATGGGCTTGCCTTGGGTTGTAATCTATGAATTTTATGTATATTTACCACTAGTACATGTCGATGTCGACCCCTAGTCACTACCTTTTGGAGGTTATACTAGATACTTACTGGGTACACGTTGTTTACGTACTCACGCTATACTTCTGCACATATTGTGCAGGTTCTGAGGCAGGTACATCTAGAGTTCGTCCAGGCGCGCATCCGCATTACCCGGAGGCCTAGTGGTGAGCTTCTCCTCATGCTCCGTTCTGCATCACTCGGAGCCTTCTCTTGTTATGTTTATCATTTCTGTCTATTCTGTTTCAGACAGTATTTTTAGAGAGTTTTGTATATTTTACTAGATGCTCGTGCACTTGTGACACCGAATTTTTGGGGAGTCCTAGTGGATAATAATGGTTTCTTATCATTAAATTCGCTACTTTACTCTCATGTTTAGTTTATGTTTTACATACTACGATCATCTATTATTTCCTTTGTTATTAAATAAAATCAATGACTTTAAAAATATTAAAATAAACAATTAGATGGATAGTCTACTGTTGGCTTGCCTAGCGGTGACATTGAGCGTCATCACGGCCTATAGTGGAAATTGGGTCGTGACACAAATAATGAAAATACCTCTAACAAGGAACTAGAAGGAGCAAAAGGCCTAGAAAAGAATATTTTTCTTATAGAAATGATTTTCAAACTTTTCTTGTCGATAATGAACCATCAAATTATTTTGAATCTATATCCTCTCCAAATGCTAAATATTAGAAAGAAGCAATAAAAGTTGAAATTGATTCCATCATGAAAAATAATACATGGATTTTAACTTATTTACCTCCTGGTGCAAAACCTATTGGTTGTAAATGGATTTTCAAAAGAAAATCTAATTTTTGAAAATCTAATCCTGATGAATATTTTGATAAATATAAAGCCCGGTTAGTAGCAAAAGAATTTTCTCAAAAACAAAATATAGATTATTTTGATACATTTGCACCGGTGACTAAAATTTCTTCCATACAAGTTTTAATTGTCATAGCTTCAATTCATAAGTTTTTTATCCACCAAATGGATGTCAAAACTGCTTTTCTAAATGATGATTTAGAAGATAAAATTTATATGATTCAACCTCAAGGTTGTGTCACTACTAAACAAGAAAATAATATTTATAAATTAATTAAATCTCTTTATGGCTTTAAACAAGCTCTTAAGCAGTGATATGAGAAATTTGAACAAGTCTTACAGAGACGGTTTTCCTTTAATTGAGGTGGATAAATGTGTTTATACTAAAGTGGTAGACAACGATTATGTGATAATATGTCTCTATGATGACATAATCATATTTGGTTCAAGTTCAAATATTATGCAAAGTACTAAATTATTTTTATCTACCAATTTTGATATGAAATATTTGGTTGAAGTAAATACGATATTGGGAGTTAAAGTTATAAGGAGTGTAGGTGACATAATGTTGTCACAAGAACATTATATTGAGATATTTCTTAAGAAGTTTGAATATTTTAATGTCACACTTATGAGCACTCCTTTCGATGCTAACTCTCAATTGAAAAAGAATAATGGTGACCCACTTGCTCAGTCTAAATATGCTCAGATTATTGGGAGTCTAATGCATTTAATGAATTTTACACGGCCTTATGTAATGACCCGACCGGTCATTTTGAGCTCTAGCGCGTCGTTCGATGGTTTGAGGTCTTGAGTAGTTTTACTTCATATATTATGACTTGTACGTGTAGTCATATTTGAATTTGAGGAAGTTCGAAGTTGATTTGGAAGGAAAATCTTAATTCGGAAGCTTTAAGTTGAAAGAGTTGACCAAGGTTTGACTTTTGAGTAAACGACCCCGGAATCGAGATTTGAAGGTTCCAATAGGTTTGTATGATAATTTTGGACTTGGGCGTATGTTCGGGTTGAGGATCGGATGGTCCGGGAGCATTTCGACGCCTATTGTGAAAAGTTAGCATTTTGAAGGTTTTAGAATTTTTTAAGTTTGATTTGAAGTGGACTTTGGTGTTATTGATGTCCATTTGGGATTCCAAGCTTTGGAGTAGGTTCGTATTGTGATTTATGACTTGTACGTAAAATTTGGCATCATTCCAGAAAGTCTAAGTGGGATTCGGACGCGTGCATGAAGGTTTGAAAGTTAAGAGAGTTTAAAAAATTGAGTTTGATCTTTAATTATTGGTTTTGATGTTGTAATTCATGTTCCGAGCCTTTGAACAAGTTTACATAGGGTATATAAACTTTTTAGAATGATTCAACGGAGTTCCTCGGACCTCGGGTGAGTTTTGGGGTAGTTTCGGACCACTTTGAGGCTTTTTGAACTGCTGATATCTGATGCCAGGGGTGTGAATCACGATTGCGGAGGTCTGGGCCTCGATCGCGAAGTGCAAAGTGCATTTCTGGCCTTGTGAATCGCAATCGCGTAAGGTAGGGTCGTGATCGCGAAGAAGGCATTTCTGTTGTTTGTGATCTGACTTCGGAAGCTTATATCTTGCAATCTATAAGGAATTTGGAGATGATCCAAAAATGAAATTTTTAGTCCTTTGAATCTAGTTTTCAGAAGATCAAACCGTTTGTCATTTCGAAATATTGTAAAAAAGGTTATGGTCATTATATCAAAAGGTGTATGTGAAAAAGAAAACACAATTTGTACATCACAATCGCGGGATTTTGGCCGCGATCGCGATGAAGGAAACAATGCTGGAACATTTTTTAACCGCGATAGCATGGCTAATGACCGCGATCGCGAAGAAAGAGGCCTGGCAAGTGTATTAAATAACTAATTTCGGGATTTTGAACTCATTTCTTCACTTTTAAGTTCTTGGAGCACATGTAGGGCGATTTGGTGTGATTCTTGAAGACCATTTTCGCCGTATATCATAAGGTAAGTTATTCCTACTTGTTGTAAATTATATATGGATTTAAACATGAAATTTTGTAGAAATTGTGGAATTTTGTGAGAAAACCTAGAAATGAAAATCTTGGATTTTTACTACGAAATTGGACATGGAATTAAGTAAAATATATATTTGAGTTTGTGGTATTATGGGTAATGTTTATCTTTGAAAATATTCGAAATCCGAGCACGTGGGTCCGGGAGTTGACTTTTCGAGCGGAGTTGGAAATTATTATCAATTTATTAATTAAGAGTCTTTGGGTATATTTTGATTGGTTTGCACGTTGTTTGAGTAGTTTCGAATTATTTGGCATCGGTTGTGGAGTTAGAGAGGCATTGGAGCTGGTTATCAGAATTCGGAGCGAGGTAAGGCTCCTGACTAACCTTGTGAGGGGGATACTACCCCGTTGGTATTAAATTATTATGTGCTACTAGTTGTGGGTTCTACGTACGCACGAGATGACGAGAGTCCGTACGTAACTAAAAGCATGTTTATGTCCGAGTAGACTTAGAAATTTATCATGCAATATTTGTATTATTTAAACTCAATTTGTTAGTTTAATTACTTGAATTTATAATGGGAATTGATTTGGGATTATGTTAGAACGATCTTGACCACCCTGAGATGTTTGGCAAGATATTTGATAGTTGGTAAAAGTCATGTTTACTTTATGCTCCTATTCTTGTGTTGCAAACACGTGGCCCGTATTTCGATAAGTTTCTTCTCTTCATGTGAATCGAACCGAATGCCTCGGAAGTATATTGAGATGCATCTATGGTTCATGTTAGTCGACCCTCGGCAGTGTACACATTATTATGGATCGGGCCGTACGACCTCGGCATAACTCGTGCGTAGTATCGTTAGGAGTCCGAATATTCATGATATCTCCCTTTTGATTGAGACTTGGTATTTACATGATATTCTTTATCTGTCTCAAATAACGCTTGATATTCCTTATCTGTCAGAGATAGCACTTGCTATTCCTTACCTGGTTGGGATAGGGTATCATATTGAGGGATTTATACTGTCACTAAAATTGGAGGATTTTGTTAGTTATAATTCTTGCCTCATTATTGTTGTTGTGTTTCATATCTATTTATAATTTATTATATTGATTTATTGGATCACTAGTAAGTGTCGATGTAGACCCCTCATCACTATTTCTCCGGGGCTAGGCTAGATACTTACTGGGTACACGTTAATTTACATACTCATGCTACATTTCTGCACTAATTGTACGGGATCTAACATGTTCATTTAGTGGTTATCTTGGCGCGTAGGCACAACTGCTGAAGGGACTTTATGGTGATATGCATTCCATACTACATGCCGCAGCACACAGAGTCTTCATCATATTTATTTATTTTAGCATGTCTATTTTATATTCCAGACATATATCGTATTATTATCGTACTCCTTAGTATATGCTCATGCATCTTGTGACACCAGGTTTTGGGAGTTTCCAGTAGATATATAGCTTTTATCTAATATTGTTACTCTTTTCTTTTATTTATTATTAATGCTTTATATTTTCAAGGTTTCCTACGCCTAATTTTCTTTACTTAATAAAACCCATAATTTTTCAAAAGCAATATGAGTAATTAAGTTTATATTTCACCATTGGTTTGCCTAAAGGCAATGTTGGGCGCCATCACGACCTATAGCGGGAATTGTGTCGTATTATCTGATATAGCCTATGTTGTGCATAGATTGAGTAGATATGCCCATAATCCCAACAGATAGCATTGGTCTGCATTAGCAAGCCTAATGAAATACTTGAGAGGAACCATGAATTATGGTATCCTATATAGTGGATTTCCTTCTACTTTAGAAAGGTACATTGATGCAAATTGGATCTCTGATTCAGATGAGACAAACTTCACTAGTGGTTATGTATTCACCCTTGGTGGTGGTACAATATCGTGTAAATCATCTAAACAGATGATCATTTCTAGATCGACTATGGAATCAGAGTTTGTAGCTCTGGAGTTAGCTGGTTCTGAGGTTGAGTGGCTAAGAAACTTCTTAGATAATATTCCTTTAATAAATGACATTGTAACAACCTGATCGGTCGTTTAAAGAATTAGCATCCCATTCAGTGGCTTAAGGTCTCGAGTAGCTTCGTATTATGTATTGTGACTTACGTGTGTGGTCATGTTCGATTTTCGAATGATTCAGGATTGATTTGGAAGGATGATTCTTGTTTTAGAAGTTTAAGCGGTAAGAGTTGACTGGAGTTTGACTTTTGTGTAGATGACTCCGAAATGGTGTTTTGATGATTCTAATAGCTTCGTAAGGTTATTTTGGACTTAGGCGTATGTCCGTATTTGTATTTGGAGGTCCGTAGGTTGATTTGATACATTTTGGCGAAAGTTGGAAATTTGAAGGTTTGGAATGATCATAAGTTTAATTGGGAGTTGACTTCGATGTTATCAGATTAGGATTGTTGTTCCGGGAGTTGGAATAGGTTCGATATGTCATTTAAAACTTGTATGCAAAATTTGGATTCATTTCGGATTGGTTGGGCTTACATCATACGCTTGGTTCGAAGTTTAATGTGTATGAATTTAGGAGATTGATCTTGATCGATGATCCATGATTTTGATATTATTATGTGTGATTTGAGGCCTCGAGTAGGTCCATAATATATTTTGGGACTTGTTGGTATGGTCGAGCGGGGTCCCGAGGGGCTCGGGTGAGTTTCGGGGTGGTTTCGAACCATTTCTAGGGCATTTTTAGTTGTTGGTTTTTGGCCACAGGGGTGTGCATTGCGATCACGGACTTTGGGTCGCGTTCACGAAGAGAAAATTGTTATTTGGGCATTGTGAATCAGGATCACAGAAGCCTTTTCGCAATCGCGTAGAAGAAATTTTTGCTATCATAGGACTAACTTTGAAAACTTATATCTTGCAATCTATGAGAAATTCGGAGATGATCCAACACTAAAAGTTGTAGCCCTTTCTGTCTAATTTTTAGAAAATGAACCTTTTTTCATTTGTAGTTTTGTACAAAAAGTTATGGCCATTATACTAGAGGTTGTCTGAAAGAGTTGGGTAAGTTTGTTGGAATTTAGTCATCGCGATCGCGGGAAACATGGCCGATATCGCGAAGGGTAAAAACTGGGCTGGAATTGTTTTTTTAATCGCGATCGCAATATTGGAGACTGCAATCGCGAAGAAGGACCCCTGGCAGTGCATTAAAACATCAAATTTCGGGATTTTTAGTTCATTTTCTTCACTTTTTGAGTTCTTGGAGCACAAGTAACGCGATTTTGGAGGAGATAAACACCTAAGTCTTGAGGGTAAGTAATTTTATCTTTGTTTTGATTATATATTTTGTTTTTCCATGGATTATTACACCTAAATTAATGATTTGAAGAGAAGAAATTGGGGGGTTTTGTCTAAACTTTCTTAAAGTGAATAATTGAGTTTTGAACGTCGATTCGGAGTCGGATTTGAGTAAAATTAGTATGGTTGGACTCGTAATTGAATGGGTTGTCGGATTTTGTAAGTTTTATTGGGTTTCTGAGGTGCGAGCCCGATTTGACTTTTTGGTTGACTTTGCGTAAATATGTAAAGACTCGACTTTTATCATTTGGAATTGTTTCCTTAGACATCAATTGATATTTTTGAGTTATTTTGGCTAGATCCGAGTCGTTCGGAGGTTGTTTCACACGAGAGGGTATATTTAGAGTATTGATTTAGCTTCTTTGAGGTTAGTATCTTGCCTAACTTTGTGTGTGAGGAACTACCCTGTAGGATTTAAGTTGTTTGTGCAATTTGTGTTATGTGAAAGCCATGTACGCGAGGTGACGAGTGCGTACTCGGGCTTATGTATGGAAATTGACTGGTTTAGACTATTAGGCTTCTTTTCATGAATTTATTTGAAAGTTTTAGCACATGTTATATCTTTTATTTGTCATGTTTACACTCACATGCTTGATTTGGAGTTGTTGTTACATGTCATATCCTTTACTTGTCAAGTTTACTCTTATATGCTTTATTTGGAGTTGTTACCTCTTTTATTATAATATGACCTCCTTTATTAATGAGTTACTCTTAATTAAAATTGCTGTTACATGATATACTTTCGTTGTCGGGTTATTCTTATGCATTTAGACGTAGTTTCTATTCCATGCCATCTCTTTCGTTGTTAGCTTATTTCACGCACTAGAATTTGGAAGTTTGCCATTTCAGGAAAATACCTTCATTATTGAATTTCTTCTTAAGCAATTAATTGGAGTTGAAGTTATTGAAAGTCATTAATCTATTTTAATAGAAGTTGTGTGTAAAGGGAGTGTTGATCGTTGTTGAGTTACTTTCTCATTCATTTTGTTGTTATTGAGATTCTATACACATTGTATTTGAGCTGTGGGCTTTGTGATATGGTGATGTTTGTAGCATTGTTCTGGAAAGGTTGTGGCCTATGAGCACTTGTGGTACGATTTGTTATGACATGTTATTGTGATGTTAGCACATGTGAATTGTGTTGTGGATTGGTTGTTGTTATGCAGAGCATAAGGGTGGTGTCTCACTGTTGTTGGTTGTGCAGAGTGATAAGGGTGGCTATTGTATTATTGTCCGGGTGGAGCGATAAGGGTGGCTATTATTTGGAGTGATACAGGTGTATATCAGAGTGATACGGATGACTATTGATAGTGACAGGGCGGAGTGATATGGATGTCTATTGGAATGATACGGGTGGCAAAATATTGTCAGAACGGAATGATATGGGTGGCTATCGAAGAGATAAGGGTGGCAATGTCAGGGATGCTGTGTGATGGCCTGGGGGCATTATGTTGTTGATATTCATATGATGGTGTGATTTTCCTTATGTATGTTATCCACCTTACGTGACTTGTTGTGTCGCTTCAATGAGCTACTCGATGTTTTTGATATTACTTGTTGACTTGGGCTGTAATAGGACACTTGCACAAGAATACACTGTAGCATGCCACTTAAACTAGTTCAGGAGTATGAAACTTGACATTTATTGATCATGCCCAAGTATCTTTTATTATCTGCTTTCATTGTGATATTGGGCTTGTGACCATGCCAAGTAGATTGTGATTGTGAGCCTATGATCATGCCGGGCGGATTGAGATATTGGTATGTGAGTTGTCCGTGTGGTGGTGATTAGAAATATGGACACAAGGTGCCATGAGCATATGATTGTGGTTTGAGACTCGTGACTTGTGATTATGAGATGAGGTATCTCGGAGTAATTCATTATGAGACTTGTGTTAGAACGGCTTGATTAGTTGATTGTCATTTGTTCCCTTATATGTTCTCGCTGGTACTTTAACGGTGTTCTTACTACTTTACTATTTATATCATATGTTGATTTTTGTTGCCATTTACTGATTTCTGCTTTCATTATTAGCTTTATACTTTTATATTGCACATGTTATTTTGACTAGTAGGTGTCTTGACTTGTACCTCGTCACTAATCCACCGAGGTTAGTCTTGATACTTACTGGGTACCGACCGTGGTGTACTCATACTACACTACTACACATCTTTTGTATAGATCCAAGTATTGGTGATATCAGACTTAGGCAGAGTTAACTTATCGGTTGTGAGGATTCAAGGTAGAACTTCTTGGTCATCGCAGTCCCTTGGAGTCTTTTCCTTTTATTGTACTATCTGCTTGATATCCAAACAGTATTGTATTTTAATTTTTGAGATCTTTCCAAGTGTTCAACTAGAGTTCGTGACTTTGTATTACCTAGTCTTGGGAGGTTGTGGTGATTATTGTCGTGTAGGTTTATTTCATATTTATTTCGGTATTTATATAAATCTCTTATTTAAAATATCATGGTTAAATTGGCTTAATTGTTGTAAGTAATCATCTAACCTAGTCTTAGAGACTAGGTGTCATCACGAAACCGAAGGCGAGATTTTGGGTCGTGACAAGTTGGTATCAGAGCTCAAGGTTCATAGGTTCTACGAGTCACGAGCAAGTTTAGTAAAGTCTTACGGATCGGTATGGAGACGTCAGTACTTATCTTCGAGAGGCTACAGAACTATTAGAAAAATTCCACTTCTTTCATTCTTGTCGTGCGGATTTGTTAATTTCGAAGTTTGAGCCTTTGTATCTTTATTCTCTCACAAATGATGAGGACGCGCGCTACCGGATCAGCCAAGCAGACACTCGCGCCCCTGCTGGAGGCCACAAGAGGTTGAGGTCGAGGTAGAGGATGAGGAGAGGCACATGCCGAATCTAGAGCACCTGCTAGAGTAACAGTTGAGGAGTTGCCAGTAGCTCCGATTGGGGGACATGCATCGGAGGCGCCTGTTGTTACCCCTGGACTTCAAGAGACTTTAGTGCAGTTCCTGAGCCAGTTTGGTACATTAGCTCAGGTGGGATTGATCTCCGTTGCACCAGTACTTCGCAGATTGGGGGAGGAGATTAGACTCCCACCGCCCGTACCCCAGAGCAGCAGGCTCATGTTGGTCATACTCCGGGTATGGTGCCGATATAGCTTGTTATTCTGATAGCGCCTGAGGTCAGGACAAGGGCATCAGAGAAGGAACAGAAGAGGCTTGAGAGGTTCAAGAGGTACGATCCACCTGCTTTCAGTGGCACCGAGGATGCACTGGGTTTTGTAGAGAAGTGTCATCATATTCTCTGCACCACGGGTATTGTGGAGGTGAGCGGAGTTGATTTTACTACATTTCACCTGTCAGGGGCAGCGTATAAGTGGTGGCAAGTTATGAGGAGGGTAGGCCAGCTGATGGAGCACCAGTCACTTGGACTTAATTTTCGGAGATATTTTTTAGGGAGTTCGATAGGTGGCTATCGAGCAGCTGCGTCAAGGCACCATGATGGTGTCAGAGTATGCCAGCAGTCCATAGATTTATCGAGGGGCTCGGTTAGGGTCTTAGATTTAGTATGACTCGGGAGTTAGAGATTGCTAGAAGGTTCAAGCGTATTCAAGGTGAGGAGAGGGAGGATAAGGAGGCCAAGAGGTCTCAAGGTTTTGGAGGATTCAGTGGATTCTACTCTTCAGCTATGACCCATCACGGCATAGGCTCGGGCAGTCGGATAGTCTAGTCCGGATTTCAACTACTCGTGGTGCTCCAGTTAGTCAGGGACCTCAGTGTACTCATATAAGGTAGTCCTCTTTTAGTGCACCACCTTCACGGGGTTCCAACAGCGGTTATTCCAGTTACCCGGCACAGACTCAGTCCCAACAGTCACGCCCGTAGAGGGGTTGTTATGAGGGTGGAGATACTAGCCTCATCATGAGAGATTGTCCCAGACTCAGAAGATGTGGATTCCAACAGAGCACTCAGGCTATGGGCCCCATTCCAGTTGCTACCCCACCTACATAGCCAGTTAGGGGTAGAGGACAAGCGGGTAGTGGGCACTCTAGAGGTGGAGGCCTGGCTTGTTGATATGCTTTCCCTAGTAGGGCTGAGGCCGCTGCACCAGATGGTGTCATTACAGGTATGGTTCAGATTTGTTGTAGAGGAGCATTTGTTTTATTTTGATTCGGTCTTGTTTATCGGAGTGAGTCCTCCTATCTTTCTTCATATATTAGGAACTCGTATTATTCTTTACGCTTATCAGTTTAAGAAAATCTTTGCAACAAAGTTTGTTTGGTATAGTTATTTGTGCAACGTTCTTGGCCTGATATTTTTGAAGTGTGGTTTGAGGAAGAAAAAAGTGTGTTGTCTGAAAACCCCCTGACATTGGTCCAAAAAATTTGAAATTGTAGCACCGTGTACTAGCCCACATTATTGCAACTACTTTGCTACCCCGTACTGGTTCTCTTAACACCCTATCTCTCCGAGATATGTTTGTCTTGTACTGTCTGGTAAATAGGAAGGCTATTAGTTGGTTTGCTTGGGTACGTCAGTACATGCTTGAAAGCATCAGGGATGTTTAATCTTCTACTAACAATTTGCCCTATGGTTTACTAATCTCTCACATCTTGCAAGTTATAAAATTGGATCTGTCTCTCTATGCCCCTAAAACCATCTGCAGCACATATGACAAGACTGCCTTTTCCATGATGGGATGTACCTTGGTTGAGGAAACCTAGTTCAAGAAAGATAAGGCACCAGAATCCACTCCTCAATAGGGCACTGGAGGGATTAAATCTGAAGCGAGAAAATCCTCTTCCTCAGATGAGTTGCTTCTAATGCAGCAAAATATTGCAGGTATCAAAGAATTGCTAACCTCTATGTAGGAACAGGTGGACAAGATCATGGAAGTAACTAAGGAAACTGGAGCAGATGTGTCTATGCTAAGGATCACTCTCCAAGCCACAAAGAGGCAAGGAATCAAGGCTATGCAGGATATAACTGAGAAGCTGACCAAAGTCACTAAGGAGATTGATGCCTCCTATGATAGTTTCTGCACCAACATGATCAACACCTTGAAGTATTTCCTTGGAAGAAATTAAGTGTATATGCTGCTTAGACAATCTTTTTATTTTTTTTATGTGTTGGTTGTTAATACTTATTCTTTTGGTTGTGTCTGGATGGGCATGTACGTTGACTATACCCGATATAACTGCTAGTTGTATATAATTTTTTGCTTGCTTAACTAGTACTATTATTAGCTATTGTTCTCTTATTGATCTTTTTGATTGATGTCAAAGGGGGAGAAGAAAAAGAGTACAAAGACAGGGGGAGCAACAAACAAGTAAGTGCAGAGCTCAAAGCCAGGGGGAGCAGAAGTACAATCGTAAAGGGAAGTATTCCCAAAATTAGTCGAACTGTTTTTAGATTATTGTCATCATCAAAAAGGAGGAGATTGTTAAGTTTAGAAGTTTAATAATGACCAATAATCAAAAGAGCCTTAACTAATGACATCTCATTGTGTGCAGATTCAAAGAGTAACATCATTGATGAAAGGAAAGAAAATCATATGGGGATATCAGAGGAACTCATCGGCTACGTATTTCGAACTTAGCATCAAATGGAAAGAGAATCAATAAATCAAAGAACAAGGAAGGAAATTCAATCAATCAGACTTGCTAAAGATCCTCAAGCGCACAAGAAAATAAAGAGAGCTAATCATGGCTAGAGAGCAAATCAAGGACAAACTGCGGAAACTCTAATCAAGGATAAGTGAGGTACCAATTCTTCAAGATTAAGAATGAATATATCCACACTTTTTAAGCTAGATTCATGAGGCTACCCTTGGGAATCACTTTTAGATATCTATGCCTCCCAAGGAAAGGCCTCAAATCATTGCTGCTATGTGATCCTAGAAGACAAGGAATCAGAAGACTCATCAAGCTATAAAAGAAGAAGTAGAAGGGCAAAGAAGGTTACACAACTTTACATCTGTTTCTACACCTTTCTTGTTCTTAGTATAAATATTGTATTCTTGAGTCTACAAGTGTCACAAAATATAGGAAGAGTTATAAAACAAAACAAGAGTTATGTCTACACTACAAAGAAACCTTGTTGTTGTATATCATTGGTGGTGAACACACTAAACCCATCACTGTTGTAAAAACTTACTGAAGGTCTAAGAGAACCCTTGTGGCCCAAGGGAACCGGACATAGGTACCACACCGGTACTGAACCAGTATAAAAACTACTATGCCTCCTTTACTTTTCTGTTTGCTCAATTTATTTTTGTGGCGATTCATTCATGTGTGAAGTTTAGTCGACTAATTTCCTACATAGTCAACTAAGTTTTACAAATCGGCTACAATTCACCCCTCCCCCTCTTGTACTTTCAATTGGTATCAGAGTAAGGACTCACGAATATTGCTTAACAACAAGGGAGGAAAATATCATGGCATCAAACACAATCGTTGGATCACTATTTTAAGAAGGAACTTCTAAGGTACGGCCTCCTTTCTTCAATGGCCAGCACTTCTCATATTGTAAAGTGCGCATGGAGACCTACACTATGTCATATGACATTAAAGTTTGACGTGTGATCAAAAAGGGAAATCTTCCAATTCTGCCAAAGAAGGATAAAGGCGGTGAAATCATAGTATCATCTGATGCTCTTGATTTAGATGATTACACTGAAAAACAAGCAGTTGTTATCCAAGTGAATGCCAAGGCAAAAAATATGTCGTACAATGCCATAAGCGGAGAAGAATATGAAAAGATATCTAGCTGTGAAACTGTAAAGGAAATGTGGGATAAGTTAGAAGTCACATATGAAGGAACTAACAAAGTGAAAGAGCAAGGATTAATCTCCTGGTTTGAGATTATGAATTATTAATGAAGGATGGAAAATGGAGAATCAGTGGAGGAAATATTCTCTAGGTTCAGCAAAATCCTTGGAGACTTGAAATCCTTTGGTAGACCAATCAGAAGTGGAGAACAAGTCAGAAAAATTTTGAGAAATCTCTCCACAATTTGGCAACCCAAAGTTATTGCTTTGGAATGTCAGGATCTTGACAAAATGTCCTATGATGAACTCGGAGGTGATCTAATTGCATTTGAGAAAATACATTAAGACAGTTAATTCCAGTAAGAGGAAAAGAAGACAGTTGCGTTCAAAGCAACCGTAGTTGAATCAGAAGAAGAAGAGGAAGAAGAAGAAGAAGAAAAAGAAGAAGAAGAAGAAGAAGAGAATATAGTTATGCTCTCTAAAGTTGTAACAAGCATGATGAGGAAAAACATAAATAGTAGAGGAGGTAAATCAAATTTTAGAAAAAGGAAAGATGAATAATGAAAATGACAAAAATGACAGAAGATGCTACGAGTGTGGAAAACATGGACATATTCAAGCCGAATGACTTGAACTAAAGAAGAAGAAGAAGAAGAAGAAGAAGAAGAAGAAGAGAATATAGCTATGCTCTCTAAATTTGTAACAAGTATGATGAGAAAAAACATAAATAGTAGAACAAATTTCAGAAAAGGGAAGATGAATAATGAAAATGACAAAAATGACAGAAGATGCTACGAGTGTGGAAAACATGGACACATTCAAGCCGAATGACCTGAACTAAAAAAGAAAATAAGCATAAATTTCCTAAAGAAGAAAACCTTTGGAGCTTGAAGTGATGAAGAACAATCTGACCATGAGGAAATTGCCAGCATGTATTTCATGACCATCAAAGAAGATAGTGATGAAGACTCAAGTGAGCTTGGTCTCATGGTAAACGAAGGAACAAGTGAGGTACGTCTTCCTACATGTCCTAACTGTCATGAACTTCAAGAATTTATTGATATTGCTCTTGCATATATTGAGAAAGTTCTAAATGAACTTCGAAAAATTCAAAGAGAAAAGAAAGACTGGGCTCTGAAATTAGAAGGTTGTAAAATTGAGAGAGATATGCTTCAAGATGAAGTTAATGAACTTCAACTCCAACTGAATGGATTGCGAAAATCCACCAGTCATAGCTCAGTTAGATCAAATCAGTTTGCTCCTCATAATTTGTCACCTAGAACTAGAAATCGCTCCGCATGCACTCATTGTGGCAAAAATGACCACACCTCTAATCACTGCAGGTTTAGAATCATAGGAGAAAAAGTCTTTGAAAATTCCAATAACCCCTCCTATTTTTATTGTGGAAAATCTGGTCATACATCTAACCATTGCAGGTTCAAGAATAACAGGAGATGGGTCTAGCGACCCAAGCCCTCTAGTCAAGCTAATATTCAGAACACTAACCATTCAGGACCCAAGCAGGCTTGGGTACCTAAAAACAAGCAATTTATTTTTGCAGGAATACCATAAGAAGAATCGAAAAGGGAAATGGTACCTTGATAGCGCGTGTTCCAGACATATGACAGGTGACAAACAATTGTTCAATACTGTCACCAAACTAGATAGAGGAACAGCCACCTTTGGAGACAAATCAAAAAGAAATATAATTGGAGTTGGAAGAGTCCCTCTCATCTCATCATGTGGTGTAGATGAAGTATACCTGGTAGATGAACTTTGCTACAACCTATTCAGTATCAGTCAACTATGTGACAATGACTATGAGGTTCATTTTAAAAAGCATGGTTGGTTTATTAAAGATGAATCAGGTAAAGTTATTCTTTCTGGAAGTAGACATAGGAATGTCTACACCATCAGTAATATAGATAGTCATGGAAATCAGATTTGTCTAGCCTTCATGATTAATGATCCTTGTGTTTGACATAGAAAACTTGGTCATGCCAGCATGCATACTATCCATAAATATTCAAAACATGATCTTGTCATTGGTCTTCCATAACTAGATTTTTCAAAAGATCAAATATGTGTTGCATGTCAACTAGGAAAAAAAAATCAGGTCCTCTTTTAAAGCTAAAAACATAATTTCTACTACAAAACCTCTTCAACTCTTACATATGGATCTTTTTGGTCCAACTAGAACTAGTAGTATTGGTGGTAGAAAATATGCATATGTTATAGTAGATGATTTTTCCCGATTTATCTGGGTTATTTTTCTGAGTCATAAAGATAAAGCATTAAGGAATTTTGAAGTCTTCTGCAATAAGGTATAGCGGGAAGAAGGTTACTACATATCTTCCATAAGAAGTGACCATGGAGGAGAATTTGAAAGCAAAGCATTTGAGAACTTCTGCAGTGATCAAGGGATCTCCCACAATTTTTCATCTCCAAGATCACCTCAACAAAATGGAGTGGTAGAACACAAAAATAGAACCTTGCAAGATATGGCAAGAACTATGATTGTAGAAAACTCCCTTCCACACCACTTCTGGGCCGAAGCTATAAGCATAGCATGTCACATCATCAACAAATGCGTAATTCGACCTATTCTCAAAAAGACTCCATATGAACTATGGAAAGGTAAAAGACCCAACATCAGTTATTTCCATCCTTTTGGTTGCAAATGTTTCATTCACAACAATAGAAAAGACAATCTTGGTAAGTTTGATCCCAAAAGCGATGAAGGTATTTTTCTCAGACACTCTCCCTCCGGTAGAGCATATAAAGTTTTTAATAAACTTACTCTTTTAAATCTATACATGTTATTTTTGTGGAAACTAACCCTCTCTTAAGAAATGAAAAACTTCCTAAAGATCGAGAAAATTTCCATAGTTCCAAAGTCTATCAATACAAGTGAAAACACTTGTGATGAGGTGACTAATCAGCAGGATCAGTAGACTAATAGTCGCGTAGATAATAAAAAACTTCCTACAGTTGAACAGTCGAGTCCTATTGAAAAGGAGCCAATATCAGTCATTCAAATTGAATGGAAAAGTGAGCCTGGATATCCACATAAGTACATCATTGGAAATCCTCAGGAAGGAATGAAAACTAGAAGATCACTAAAGCAGACATCGAATATTGCCCTTATATCTCAGTTCGAACCAAAAAAGGTGGATGATGCCCTTGTTGAGGACGAAAGCTGGATAACTGCAATGAAGGAAGAGCTTGGTCAATTTGAGAAGAATAAAGCATGGGAACTCATTCCTAAACCTCCAAATGCATCCATTGTTGGAACAAAATGGGTGTATAGAAATAAATTGAATGAGTCTGGACAAGTAATACGAAATAAAGCTAGACTGGTTGCTCAAGGCTATTAACATCAAGAAGGAATTGATTACGAGGATACTTTCACTCTTATTGCCAGATTAGAATGTATTCGCATCTTATTAGCCTATGTTGCTCACAAATGATTCATACTATTTCAGATAGATGTGAAAAGTGCTTTCTTAAATGGTTTCATCTCTGAGGAAGTGTTTGTTAAGCAACCTCTAGGATTTGTAAATGAATTCTTTCCAAATCATGCCTACAAATTAACCTAAGCTCTGTACGATCTAAAGCAAGCTCCTAGAGCTTGGTATGAAAGGTTGAGTTCATTCCTAGTCGAACATGGGTTTGACAGAGGTAATATTGATACTACTCTTTTTATCAAATGATCAACTGAAGGTAATTTAATAGTACAAATCTACGTAGATGATATTATTTTTGGCAGTACTAACCTTGTTTTATGCAAGGACTTTTCAAACATCATGAAAGGGAAATTTTAAATGTAAGGTCCCATAAAATTTCGCCAAGGGATTCAAATTTTTGTGGTGCCAAAGTAGGCTTATATGTTTGTAGATTGGTACGGACTTTTTGTGTTGAAGAATGCACTGAGGAGTTGATGGAAATTTTTGGCAGAAGAAGGCAATTCTGCATTCTGTTTTGCGACCGCAGAACCGTTTTGTGGGCCGCATAATCATCGCAGAGTTGAGAAGGGAGTTTGTTGAATTTAAAAGTCGTTTTGCGGTCCATTATACGGTCGCATAGTTGTTTCACGGTCCGCATTTTCCGTCGCAGATTTGTCATGAAGAATTTTGTTGGGTCATTCTGCGACTGCTGAAGTGGTCTGTGAACCGCAGACCTGTCCAGACCTTTCCAGTTTTGGGGCATCAGTTTTGCGGTCCATTTTGCGGAATGCATATCTATTATGCAGTCCATTCTGCAACCATAGACCTGAGTTCGGAGGGTCCATTTTTATATTTTTATAACTCCGACCCCATTTCGATAAATAGCCTTTGGGGCTTATTTTGGGGTGATTATCAGTCTCGGTCTGAGCAATGTAAGCATTTTTGGGTGGACGACCACGTAAGGAATAACACATTTCACGTGTGTCTAAGTTTGTGACAATAAGAACACTTGGGTCTAGATCTTCCAAAACGACCTCCTCTTCGTCTATGCTCCATAGTTTGAGATGCCCGAACATCCATTGTCTGGGATGCAAGAACAGAGGAATCCAGTATCTGTGATGAGATCACTGGTGGACTTGGTGCAGCAGCAAGGCGGAGTAATCGAGAGAATAATTCATCAACTGTCGGGACAGTCGGACTCGCCAAAATCTGGTCGCGTACTGAATCAAGATCATTAGGAAGTCCAGCGAGGGTAAGAATGAGAAACATCTTCTGTCGCTGCTCTTGTTGTTTTTCCACACTAGCAGAAACTGGCATCAACTTCTCAAATTCCTCCATGACTGCCTGTACTTGACCCAAGTAAGTAGACATATCCAATTCCTGCTTCTTTAAGTTTGTCATCCGCGATATCACATCATAGAAGCGAGATATGTCATTTGTATATAAGGTGCATGCCTTTGCCCAAACCAAATAACATGTCTGGAATGGACGAAACAAGGGTATCAACTTGGAATCAATAGATCGCCACAAGATGCTACATAACTGAGCATCGATTTTTGCCCAAAGTGCTATTGCCTTTTCATCTCCATCGCTAGACTGTTTGATTAGATGATCTTGAACACCTCGACCTCTACACCACAACTCGACATATGAAGCCCAAGCTAAGTAGTTTGAACCTCCCATTAAAGGTTCTGAGGTAATAATAGCACTAGAGCTTCTAGAACTCATGTTTCTAGACCCAAAAGAATCAAATCCCAAAGACATTGTTGCAAATTATTACCAAATAAGAGAAATAATCAACTGTAATCCACTGAAACAGAGTACGGAAGCACAGAAATAGAATACTGAAACACTGTAGCTGCCGGAATCTACTGTAGCTGTCGAAAAAAACTCAAAGTTGTCGGAATGAAATGAAAACAGTAGGGGTAGGATCGGAATTACCAGACGACCCAACTGTTCTGAAGGAAGATTTTCAAAAAATGGCCGGAGCGCGTGAGCTCACGCGCGAGCTTCTGGTGGCGCGTGGAGGCGCGTGAGGAGGCTGATGCCAGAGCTTTTCACTGGGGTTTGGTCGCCGGACAGTGATGACTCTTGTGATAGTGTTGGATTTTGCACAACACTGACAGAAATGAAGCAGATAGAAAACAGCCTTAAAAAAGTACTGATTTCTCTTTCCCGGAATCGCTGGAATTTATGCACAGCAATAAGTCTATCACAATTGCTCTGATACCATGTGAGAAGGCACGGGAGAAAATATGTTATTGATATTTTGATGAACAATAAAATACAAGAGGTACTTATTTATAGCTATACTATACAAGGACATACTACTCCTCTGCCAATGTGGGACAATACTACACTATATACATGCTGTAAACTAACAATTGCTAAGAAAACATTCTGCAATATATTAATATTAGAAACAGGAATAAAAAATTAATATAAGAAAACTTGTTACTAAATCTCCTTAGTAAAAAAAAAAACTAGTTACTGAATGTGAACAAGAAATTTTGAACTGCATTTTTGCATCTGCATCAGAAACTTGATATGTATGGCGTTTTAACTCCAATGACATGGTTTTCACTTCATATAATTTACTAAATTCCAGTATGTTTTAAACTTCCTATATATATATATTGCATTATATATTTCTCATATTTTTCTTCATTTGTGCCTTTCTTTGCTTAAAGCATTCACTTGAATTGCTCAAGGAATAACGCAGTTTTTAAGGACAGGCTTGGAGTTTAGAGTATCTTTTCTATTGAAACTTATTGTGCTGCACCTTCTTTCTTGAGTAGGTTTGAGCCATGATTGGCTTGTTATAGCGCTTGGGCTGAAGGAGCCCCTCCGGAGTCTGTACATACCCCCAGTGAGCGCAGGTACCTACTGAGTGCGAGTGCCGAGTGTGAGTGCCGTGCTGAGTGACTGTGAGGTTGGAGTGAATGGGAGGACTGAGTGACTGTTACTCTGAGAGGATGCATTTATTTCATTATTTGCTGCATTTCAGCTGTCATATATCACTATTTTGGAAATTCCGGAAAATCATTATTTTCTGTTTCAGTCAAATTTGATATGAAATTAGTGTGAAATTTTAAATGTTGAACTTGAGAACATGCCTACTCTTTTTTGTTGGAAAGTATTGTATTTGGATTTAGCTGAGAAGCTTGTCACTACTTCCAGTTCCTTATTTATTATTGTTACTTGCTGAGTTGGTTGTACTCATTCTACACCATGTACTTCGTGTGCAGATCCAGGTGATCCCGGACACAGTGGGTGTTGATTCTTTCACACAGTTTATTTTTCGGAGATTCTAAGGTAGCTGCTATGTTTCGCAGACCTTTTCTCTCCTTCCCTATCTCCTTATTTACTGTATTTGGTCTTAGACTATTATAAACCGTATTTTTCCAGACTTGTAATGTATAGATGCTCATATACTCAGTGACACCGAGTTTTGGGAATATATTTTACCTAGTAATTATGGGATTTTCTCTTAAACTTAATTAAGATGTTTTCTGTATTTAAAAGATATTGTGGGTTATTGAT
Source organism: Nicotiana tomentosiformis (assembly GCF_000390325.3). Lineage (NCBI taxonomy): Eukaryota > Viridiplantae > Streptophyta > Magnoliopsida > Solanales > Solanaceae > Nicotiana > Nicotiana tomentosiformis. The sequence goes on from NC_090822.1 coordinate 34,828,277, forward strand.
GATGTCGGCTTGTCTAGTATTGAGATAGGCGCCATCACGACGGGTGAGATTTCGGGTCGTGACAAGTGCCTCCGACAAAAGGGACGTTAGTACATGTCGAATACTACTAGTATGAAAACCAAACATCAATTTAAGAATTCAGAAATACAATATGAATATGATGAACTAGGACGACAATAGAATAGCACGGATAGTTGTTTAAAACAAAGCAAGCTTATCAAGAGCTGCCATTAACATTTATAAAATTTAAGATGAGATCCCATGTAACCATTTTCACACAAAGCGGCCCCGCCGCCTCACCCCAAAGTATGCAGGTGGAGGTGTAAGCACAATACCAAAACTCTACTCAAGCAGCCCTACCGCCTCACCTCAATGTATGCGGGTGGAGGTATAATCACAGTACCAGAAACCTACACAAAGAGGCCATGCCGCCTCACCCCAATATATGCAGGTGGAAATGTATCAACGATGTCAATACCTACACAAAGCGTCCATGCCGCCTCACCCCAATATATGTGTGTGGGTGGTGGTGCAACAACAATACCAAAATCATATACAAAGCGACCATGCCGTCTCACCCCAATATATACGTGTGGAGGTGTAACCTTAATCACAATCTCTACACAATTTGGCATAATAATTTCCACATAAATCACGACTTGGAATCATAACATATAGATACACAATCCATAGTTTGGAACACATACTCAATTTATAATACAATATGATAAGAGAATTTGAAGTGCGTATTGAACATATATCTTTATCACAAAACTTATTCGGAATACTCGATTTGTAATAGATATCTTGGAGCTTACAAGGATATTGGGGGTTCCAATTCTTAAAGAAGAGTTTAACCAACATACCTCAATTGAGCTTTCTTAAACTCTAAAATGTTCCTGAATTCTTAGCAACTTCAATCTATTTTAGAAATATAACAAGCTGAACAAAAATTAGGAAGATGTTCATGGTTCTAGCTCATTTGAGGATTTTATCAAACACTAGGTGTGCATCAAAGTTTCAAGGTTCTTTTATGGAGGATTCAATCATCCCACAACCCATTATTTATCATTTTTAGCTCAACAATCTTCTTACACCCTTTATAATACATGCATGCAAGATGGACAACTCTCATGCCCAAATATTATCTTACTAATTACACAATTCTAGATAAAATTCAAAATTGAGGGTTAGGGTGTAGAATCTTACCTTTGGGATAAAGACCTAGTGAGTTTTACTTGTTAATCTTCAAAGATTCGAGCAAGAATTGAAGAATAAATTGTTGAAGAACTCTCTCCCACTCAATGGCACTCTCTAAACCTCAAAATATCAGATTTTAGCTCAAAAATGGGACAAATCGTCTATTTAACGAAGTAGGATCGGGTTATAAAAACCAAAAAATGTTGCCCCAGAACAGGAACTGAACTGGCCTGCCCCACTATGCGGCCGTTGTGCAGTCCGCAGTCCTGTTCTACGGTCACATAACGCGTCGCAGAACCTCCCTCCGTAAAATCTCCAAGCTGGTTCTGCGATCCGTGTGCGGCCCGCGAAATCGTTTTGCGGTCGCATAATGGACCGCGAAATGACAAAAAACTTTCCCCAGTTGCCTCCCTCACTCTGCGGCCATTATGCGGTCCGCAAGGTGATTCTGCGGCCACATAGTGGGCCACAAAAGTGCATTTTTTCTGCCAAAAGTTTTTCTTTACTTTCCAGTGCATTGTTCAACCCCAAAAGTCTGAGTTCTATAAGCCTCAAACACGTAAGCCTTCTCCGACACCACGAAACCTTGAATTCATTTGCAAAATTTTTCGGGGCTTTACACTTGAGTACTTCAAAATTTTCCGGGGTGTTACATTCTCCCCCGCTTAGGATCATTCGTCCTCGAATGAGGGTGAAAATCCGTCATTAGCATCAAATATGGCCCAACTGTTAATTCACACTCACCAGTAGTTTCAAAATTTGGCTAACTCCCTAAATTTCCAAATATTTTGCCAGAGTCTCCCTTGTAACTTGGCCTATCCACCTACCAGAGAACCCCAAAAACACATCCTAACAACATATACATAAACCAACGACGTAACATAACACAAAACAACACCAAATGTGGCCTCATAAGCGATATATTGCTGGGAAAATGAACACCCTTAATGTCAACGGTACAAATGATACATAATTCATAGAAAGTAACTCTTAGCGTTTTCATAAAACACAACTTTATAAATACATGGCTATTCAAACAAATAAGGACACTTTTTCTTCATTTCTTCCTCGTCCTCCCAAGTAGCCTCTTCAACCTGCTGGTTTCGCCATAACACTTTCACGGAGGAAATTTCTTTATTTCTCAACTTTCGGACTTGCCGATCAATAATAGAAACTAGATCTCTTCGTAAGTCAATTTCTCATTAACCTCAATATTCTCAACCGGAACAATGAATGTCGAGTCTCCAACTACTTTCTTTAACATAGACACATGAAACACCGGGTGCACTAATGACATTTCAGGCGATAGCTCAAGCTTGTATGCCACCTCACCGATCTTCTGAATGATTATGTACGGTCCGAAATACCTCGGACTCAATTTCCCTTTCTTACCAAATCGCATTACACCTTTCATGGGGAAAACTTTCAAGAATACCCAATCATCTTATTTGAACTCCAAATCTCTACGACGAACATCTGAATATGACTTCTGATGACTCTGAGCAGTCTTCAACCGCTCCTTAATGATCTTAATGTTTACCATAGCCTGATGCACGAGGTCTGGCCTTATCAATTATGCTTCCCTAATTTCGAATCACCCAATGGGAGATCTACATCTCCTTCCATATAAATCCTCGAACGGTGCCATCTGAATGCTAGCATGATAACTATTATTGTAGGCAAATTCTATGAGTGGTAAATGATCATCCCAGCTACCTTTGAAGTTTATAACACAAGCGCGCAACATATCCTCAAACGTCTGAATAGTTCGCTCTTCTGCCTGCCCATCAGTCTGCGGGTGAAAGGTTATACTAAGATTCACCTGAGTACCCAAACCTTGCTGAAATTTCTTCCAAAATTTAGCAATGAATTGTGCTCCCCAATCAGAAATGATGGAAACTGAAGTGCCATGCAACCTGACTATTTCTTTGATATACAACTGAGCATATTGTTCCACTGTGTCAGTAGCCTTAACCGGCAAAAAGTGTGTTGATTTCGTGAGTAGATCCACAGTCACCCAAATTGAGCCAAACTTGTGCGGAGTGCGCGGTAATCCTACCACAAAGTCCATATTAATCATTTCCCACTTCCACATTGGAATTTTTATGTTTTGTGCCAACCCACCGAGTCGTTGGTGTTCGGCCTTTACTTGCTGACAATTCGGACATCTTGCCACAAATTCCATCACATTCCTTTTCATGTCATTCCACCAATAGACTTCCTTGAGATCATGATACATTTTTGTAGAGCCCGGGTGCACGGAATACCTAGAAGTGTGAGCCTCGGTCATGATTCTTTCTCGGAGACCATCCACATTTGGAACACACAACCGCCTTTGGTACCTTAGCGTACCATCACCCATTACAAGAGAAAGATAAATAGTTTTATGTTTATGAATCCCCTCCTTAAATTGCACCAAAAATGGATCGTTGTATTGCTTCTCTTTGACTTCCACAACAAGCGATGATTCAGCCCTATTTTGCACAATCACTCCTCCTTCACTAGAGTCTGCAAGACGAACTCCCAAACTAGCCAATCGGTGAACTTCCTTGGCCAATGGCCTTTGATATGCCTCCAAGTGTTTTAAACAACCCATAGACTTTCGTCTAAGAGCATCTACCACAACATTGGCCTTTCCCGGGTGATAAAGGATATCGATGTCGTAATTTTTGAGTAACTCAAGCCATCTTCTCTGCCTCAGATTTAGCTCTTTCTGTTTGAAAATATATTTAATGCTCTTATGGTCCATGAATATATCCACATGGACCCTATATAAATAATGACGCCAAATTTTCAATACAAATACCACTGCTGCAAGTTCTAAATAATGTGTTGGATAGTTCTTTTCATGATCCTTGAGTTGCCTAGAAGCATAAGCTATAACCTTGCCATGTTGTATTAATACACACCCAAGCCCAATTCTTGAAGCATCAAAATATACCACAAATCCATCTGCACCCTCTGGTAAGGTTAACACCGGTGCCGTAGTCAATCTTGATTTCAGCTCTTGGAAACTCCTTTCACAAGCATCTGGCCATTGGAACTTAACTGCCTTCTGAGTCAATTTAGTCAACGGAGAGGCAAGGGTAGAAAACCCCTCCACAAATTTTCTATAATACCGTACTAAGCCTAAGAAACTGCGAATCTCTGTTGGAGTTGTAGGCCTCGGCCAATTCCTCACAGCCACAATCTTTTGAGGATCAACCATAATTCCTTCACTAGAGACTACATGACCCAAGAATGTTACAGATTTAAGCCAAAATTCACACTTCGAAAACCTTGTATAACATGTGCTGAAATAGGGTTTGCAGAACTACACTGAGATGATCGGCATGGTCCTCTCGATTACATGAATATACAAGGATATCGTCAATAAACACTATCACAAAGGAGTTAAGAAAATGCTTGAAGACTCAATTCATAAGATCCATGAAAGTTGATGGGGCATTTGTTAGCCCAAAAGACATTACCAAAAATTCAAAGTGCCCATATTGGGTTCAAAAAGCTGTTTTCAGAACATCCTGCTCCTTGATCTTCAATTGGTGATATCCGGATCTTAAATCAATCTTGGAGAAGTACCTAGCACCCTTTAATTTGTCAAAAGAATCATCTATCATTGGCAGTGGGTACTTATTCTTGATAGTGACCTTGTTAAGCTGCCGATAGTTAATACACATTCTCAGTGACCCGTCTTTCTTTCTCACAAAAAGGACCGGTGCGCCCCAAGGCGACACACTCGGACGGATAAAACCCTTTTCTAACAAATCTCTCAATTGTTCCTTTAGCTCCTTCAATTCCATCGGTGCCATTCTGTAGGGTGGGATAGATATAGAATGCATGTCTGGCATCACATCAATCCCTAAATCAATCTTCCTATCTGGTGGGATCCCAGGGAGTTCATCCGGAAGGACTCCCAGAAATTCATTCACAACAGGCACGGACTCAAGTGTAGGTGCCTCAACTTCGGTGTCCGTAACCCGGACCAAATGGTAAATACATCCCTTGTTGATATTTTTCGTGGTCTTAAGGTACGAAATAAACCTACCCTTCGGCACTACATCATCACCCTTCCACTCAATAACTGGCTCATTTGGAAATTCGAACCTAACAGTTCTGGTTCGGCAATCAAGCTTTGCAAAACATGAATAAATCAAATCCATCCCCATTATCACATCAAAATTGACCATTATCAATTCAATAAGATCGGCCAAGGTGTCCCGACCACGCAACGTGATAACACAATCCCTATAAACCCGTGCGGCCAAAATAGACTCACCAACCGGAGTAGATACAGAGAACGGCTCATGAAGTTGTTCCGGTTCTATCCCAAATTCCATAGCAATATAAGGAGAGACATATGACAAAGTGGAACCGAGATCAATAAGAGCATATACATCATGGGATTGGACAGACAATATACCTGTGACAACATCTGGAGAAGCCTCTAAATCCCGACGCCTCCACATAGCATAAAATCTACTGGGTCCTCCCGAATTTTGTGCACCACCCCTAGCTGCACCACACCTTGTGGGTGCTGTGGTGCCTCGAGCTGGAGGTGTTGTGGATGTAGTAGCTGCAGAATTAGCTAGCTACGCAGCACCTCTGCCTATATTTTGGCGGGATGAGCGGCAATCCATCTGAATGTGAACCCTCACACCAAACCCATAGCATACAAGCAGGTCCATGATATAGGACCCAAAGTGCATCCTCCCACACTTAGGGCACGGGAGCCTCCGCTGCTGAAATCTTCTATCGGGCCGACCCTGCTGGTGGGGTCCCATGTTGCCTAGACTGGGCCCAGATGACTGTGCACTCATTGAAGACCGAGCGAGTGATTGAGATAGTCCTGATGACCCTCCCCTAAATACCGACCTTCCACCACTACCACCCGAAGAGCCATCAAAGTTGCCCGTGGACTGGGCCTTGCTGCTACTTTGATGCTCTATTCTATTCTTCAATTTGCGGGTCTCTGTGGCTTGAGAAAATGCCACCATCTTACCATAGTTCATATCAGAATTCAAGGCAGTTTTAGCGGCCTCATTAATAACCAAGGGGCTATGGCCTTGTACAAAATGGCCCTCCGAAACTAGGCTGGCCTGCCCTACTGTGCGGCCGTTGTGCGGTCCGCAGACTTGTTCTGCAGTCGCATAACGCGTCACAAAACCTCCCTCCGCAAAATCTCCAAGCTGGTTCTGCGATCAATGTGCGGCCCACAAAATTGTTTCGTGGTCGCATAATGGACCGCGAAATGACAAAAACATTTCCCCAGTTGCCTGCCTCACTCTGGGGCCATTATGCGGTCCGCAGAGTGATTCTGCGGCCGCATAGTGGGCCGCAGAAGTGCATTTCTTCTGCCCAAATTTTTTCTTTACTTTTTAGTGCATTGTTCAACCCAAGAAGTCTGAGTTCTATAACCCTCAAACACGTAAGCCTACTCCGGCACCACAAAACCTTGAATTCATTTGCGAAATTTTTCGGGGCTTTACACTTAAGTACTTCGAAATTTTTTGGGGTGTTACACTACACATCTCAACAAACCTAAGTTTGGGATCCTCCTTTATAGGAATTCCTCGTTGAGGAAAAAGTGGTTTGTCAGCCTCCTGAGGGCTCGCTTTTTACCATTAGCAACATTCTTCGGGTATTCTCTAGTTGCGAGGAATCTCTTAATGTCGTGATACCATGGTTTACCGTCTGGTTCTTCATCTATATGGAAACAATAGGCATGTTGATCCCTGATCTCCACCTCGATAGGGTCGATGTATTTCTTGTCCAAATATTGATTCATAGATGATAGGGTTGCAAGGGTGTTGGCAAATCCGTTCTTAATCCTAGGGACGTGCTTGAACTAAATCTTTGTAAACTTCTTGCACAACTCTTTCACACAGTGCAGGTATGGAAGTATCTTGACATTCTTGGTGGACAATTCCCCTTGGACTTGGTGTATCAACAGATCGGAATCTCATATGACCAAAAGTTCTTTAATGTTCATGTCGACTGCCATTCTGATCCCAAGGGTTCACGCTTCGTACTCAGCCATATTATTGGTGAAAGGGAATATTATCTTTGCCGATGTTGGATAATGTTGTCCAGATTCCGAAATCATGATTGCCCCAATTCTGACTCCTTTGAAATTTGCTGCTCCATCAGAAAACATTCTCCATCCATGGTACGATTCTGCAATATCCTCTCCGGCAAATAGTACTTCTTCATCGGGGAAAGACGTGGTAAGCGGTTCGTAATCCCCATCCACCAGATTTTCTACGAGGTGGTCGGCTAAAGTTTGTACTTTGATAGCCTTTTAGATTATGTACACAATGTCAAATTCGCTGAGGAGAATTTTCCATTTAGCTAGCTTTTTGGTAGGCATCGGCTTCTGGAGGATGTACTTGAGCAGATCGAGCCGAGATATCGCATGATGACATATAATGCCTTAGTTTCTGAGCAATCCAGGTCAGAGCACAACAAATGCGTTCTATCAGGGTATACTTGGCCTCGCAATATTTGAGAAAATGATTCTTTTATTTCATCAAAAGGAGAACGTCTTAAGCATTCATAAGAGGTAAATGATAAAAAGGTACAGACACGGTACAGGCCTCAATTGACCATGCGCTTTTTCGAAGGAAAACTTTTAGGGGTCGTTTCGTAGGGTGCATAAGAATAATGCTGAATAGGGTGTATTGGTAATGCTGGCATTAGTTAAGCTTGCATTAGTTATGCTGACATATTTCTTATTCATTATTTGGTTTGATGTATTAAAGCATTGCGCAATTTCTAAAAGAATTTTTTGTTTACAAAAATGCCCTCAAAACCAGTCCATCACTTTATCTTTTAAAAGAAAGATATGTTGAGGAATTTTTTATATGAAAAAGTCATAAAAAATTTATTTGATTTGTCTAGTTATATTGTAGTATAGAACTGAATATTTATTTATAAAAAAGAAAATATGCGAAGTATTTATTTATTTACTAGGGATATAATTTTATTTCTCACTATTGGGATTATTTTAAAATTACATTAATATAATAGTATATTTTAATCCAGCATAAATTTTGAAGGACAATTTTGTCTTTAACTAAGCTTATACATGCATTAAAACCCATTGCATTGCTAATACCATGATTTTCTATGCATTAGTTATGCATAGGATAATACCAAATAAGGTGTATAACTAATGCTTGCATAACTAATGCATCGGTTCAAAAACTGTACCAAACAAAGTATTATTAATACACAAAACTAATGCATGCATTATTTTATCTAATGCATCCTACCAAACAACCCCTTATAGTTCCATACTACCAAGACTCTCGACGAACCAAAGATGGACTAGCAGCCCAATTCCGCAGCTCTTCCCCTAGTTAGGCATCCCTGATAGTCGGTCTCTTGATGTCAGTTCCTTCATAGCATTATTTAATCATATTCACGAACAGCTTTCACATCGCGTCGATGATATCATCTTCAAGTACTGAGCCCTGTCCCGGACTTTCAACGTGCTCTGGTACAAAAACCTTTTTCCCGGAGCCAACGGTGCGAGCTTTCCCTTTCGGATGCAGATATCCTATGCTAGCCCTTCATTTCTACCCATTATGTTCAATTAGCTCTATGATTCTATCTGACTTGGCTCCCAACCCTATTCCTGGCCAGTATCCATATTTCATCATCTCCCTCATAGCCATCTTGGATCTACACAGCGACTGCATTCCCAAGTTTTGTTCAGTCTTCTCCATCTTGGTAGTCTGCATGATTTCCACCGTATGGAAAGCAACTCCGTCTAGCCTTTCAATGAATTGAACACATACTCCAAATAGGAGGAGTGACCTCACTCACCATGAACCACGATCTCTTGGCATCCCCACTCAAATTTTATGCATTGGTGCAAAGTGGATGGCACGGCCCCTACCATATATATCCAGGGCCTGCCCAGCAGCAAGTCGTAGGAAGAGGAGATATCCATTACTTGAAACAACACCGGAAAATCTACCTGCCCGATCTACAAGGCTAAACAAATTTCTCCAATAACATCCTTTTGAGAACCATCAAAGGCTCTCACCCTTACGTGGATTTCTTTGACCTCCCTCAAATGAATTCCTAACTCCCACAGAGTGGAGAGAGGATAAATATTGACTCCTGAACCTCCATCGACTAGCACCCGTGACACCACTTTGTCCCCGCATTTGACAGTGATATGAAGAGCCTTGTTATGACTTGCGCCTTCAACAGGAAGTTCATCTCTTTTGAAGGTTATCATGTTTGCTTCGACCATTTTCTCAATTATCGCAGCCAACGCCTCATTGTTGGTGTTACTTGGTACACTTACCCCACTTAGTACTTTCAACAAGGCATCCTTGTGACTATCGGAACTCATTAATAGATCCATGATTGATATTTGTGCCGAAGTTTTCTTCAGCTGCTCCTCAACATAATACTCTTTGCTTGACATTCTTTTCCAAAACTCGGCGGCTTTTGGGACTGTTATGTTCCTTTTTTGCAATTTGTTCTCTTCCCGGGTTTCCTCGATTGATATCTTCATGAGCGTAGCATCTCCCAGACCTGGTCATACCATGGGCTGCAGCAGAGTCTGTCATTTTGGCCTTTCCCTTTTGGTGGTACGTCTATGGGATGGTTTTGTACTCCCGACCTTCTTCGTCTCCTACAGCAGGAGCAGGTTGCTGCGGATAAGTTTGAACCATCATTGTAGGCTTCAGTTGTACTATAATCATCAGAGCCTTTTGAGAAGGGATCCTAGTGGCTTCTGTATTTCCTATAGTGACAATAGTTCCCTTTAGGTAATACTCTTCGTCCAATGCGATCATGTTAGCTCCCTGATTTCAATGATTTGGCAGCGGATTGCGATTCACATTAGGCGGTGTCAGAATGCACTGAATGGCTTCGCTCTTGATCAGGGTTTCAATTTCATTTTTCAACTTAAAAAAATCTTCAGTATCATGCTCAGGTACATTGGAGTGGTATACGCATCTTTTAGTGGCATCAAAATACTTGGAGGGATGTTCAGGAACCCTTCCTTCAACTGGGTGTATCAATCTTGCTCTTCTCAATCTCTCGAACAATTGGGCCAGAGGCTCGGCAATCAAGGTATAAGTTCTAGGACCCCTTTCTTCAAAGTTGGGACGAGGGCGTGGTGCATAAGCAGATCGATTTTGATGAGTTATGGTTTGGATAGGAGTATATGGTGGCTGTGGGTTTTGGTTGTTGTTAGCTCGATGAGGGTTTTATTGTGGTTGAGGGTGGTAATATGGATAGGTATATAGACTGGAGCATGATTGGGTGGTGGTGAATGGTTGTTTGGGGAATGAGAGGTGCTTCAGTGATACGGGTTGGGTTGGTAGTAAGGGACGACGGCCGAGACCTTCTCTTTCTTCTTCTTTCCTCTACCAATTGATCCTAATTGGATGGCCTTGTTGGCCGCTTGCAATGCTTTCATGGATTGTACTTTACCAGATTTTATGCCCTCTTTTAAGAAATCTCCCATCTTAACCAGCTCGGGAATTTCTGTCCCATCATTTCAAAGTATATTCCCTCCTAGTCTCTGATGAAGTACTTGGTTAGTTCACTATCATCCAGCGGAGGTTGCACCCTGGTGGCCTCTGACCTCCACCGATGTGCATACTCTTGGAATGACTTAGATAGTTTTTTCTACAGGTTCACCAGTGCGAACCGATCAGGAGTAATCTCTGTGTTGAATAAAAAATGATTCATGAAGTCCTAAATGTTCATGAGGGTCCCCCGTCCCATCGAAGATATCGAACTTTGGGGGTTTGTATCCTGCTAGCATATCCATATCTGGATGAATACACAAATCCTTGTAGTCCAAAATTTCACTTCCTCGGGCAACTTGGTGGCTTTTCATTTGCATTCGCAACATTTGTAACTACTCAGATACTGACTCTTCTTCCTTACGCCTGGCTTCTCTCTCTATCTCGGCGTATTGCTCAATCTCATAAGGCACCTTAACCGTGACAGGTGCTGTAAATATAGATTCAAAAATGGCATATACAGGGGGAACATAGAGCTCATGGGTGGAAGCATGTGCCACATGTATATGCTGCTTGGTAGTAAAAGTGACCCCGTCACGAGGAGGGGTAGTTGCATTAGTGGTAATAGGTGGGAATTGTGATGCCTGAGTGTATTGTGGTACATAAGGAGTGTGAATAGGGGGATTCGGTGGGTTACCGAGGGTTACTGGAGGTATGACTTAAGTGGTAGGAGATGAAGTTTGGGTGTTGTAGTTTTGGCGTGATGTGGAAGGAAAGTGGTCTGGGAGCGAATCCGGAGAAGGGAATCGAGGTGTTTGAGGAAGTGTTATCACGACAAGTTCCGCTCGTTACCTGATATGCTATACCTCCTCTATTAAAGACTTTTTCTCCTAGGACATCCTTGCCACGTGCTCATCATTCCTGGTGTTGTCGTTTTCCCCTGATCGCCCCGGGCTGTCGACTATGACCAGAACATGTTCAGTTGGGTCTTCTGCGGCTGACATCTTTCCTTTTGACCTTAGATTGTATGGTGGTTCTGCCAGTTTTGGTCAACACAAACCAACTTTCTTTTCTTTTTGGGGATAATAATAAAGTGACAGATTAATAAGAAAGAAAAGAAAAGGAACAAGAGCCAGTTTCTTCATTTATACAAGCAGGAAATCACACATTGCAAATAATTTGTGTAATACAGCTAGCGTGTTTCCTAGAATTCGCAGGGACCTCTCGTTGCCAGAGGTAGGCCTAATTCACAGAGATGACAAACATTCAAACTTGACACATTTAGATCCGAAGAAATTTGTTTTTATTGATAGTTTGGACTAATACAAGTGGGAACAAAGATTACATCACTGTTTCATAGAACCGCATGGGTTTGAACAACTTGCCCTTTTGAAAAATAAAAAGAGATCTTGGTATGAAGGTACAAAGTGGGAAAGAAGGGAAATCTACCAACTCTAATAACCATCCCCTTAGTCGTTTCCCATATCCTTATCTTCTTATGGCTCCTCCTCCGGGTCTTCCTCAAACTCCTCCTCATCATCGTTGAATTCAGACTCCTCCTCCGGATCTTCTTCTGGATCTGTGCTTGATTCTTCTGGTCAGCGTCTTCAGTAGGTGGAAACATATGGTCAATGGATCCTAGGACCACCTGACGGTGCATTGAAGTGGTCACTAGGTAATGTGGCAGGATCTCATGGTAAATCTACAAAGCAACCACCGCATTCTCTAACAAGGCTATACCTTATCAGCTTGGCCGGGCTAGCTCTTCTTCCTCGTTGATCCAAACATAATACTCATGAGTACACCACGAGTTTTTACCCATAGGCATTGTGACCAGGTCATTCCATTCTTCTTATAGCCTTCTTATCCTAGGAATTGGAATATGCCCGTTGTACTTATCCTCGTATAGCATGGTCCTTGTCCACAAAGGCACATATTGGATCATACAGAACTATCTTAGGACCCACAGGGGTGAGTATGGCTGAATACCTTCCAGTCCGATCAACTCAATGAAGTATTTCTGAGGAGTCCTCAAGATTTCCCTTCCACCTAACCAGGATAGCTTCTAGTTGATCTATTCTCCAGTCAGATTGGTCAGCGTTTCACTCCACTCTTCTTGCCCATGTGGGGAGACCCAATTTCTCATTCTTTCATTGTGGCTGCGGATCATATTGCTGACGCCCACAAAGTAGTCGATGGTGGCCTCTCACTGGAAGAAATGTTCGGTAGCCCAGATCTTAAGCAGCAAGTTACAACCTTTAAAGAAACCATACCCTCGTGCACATGTGGACAAAGACCTCAACATCTCAGCTAACACCATCGGCACCAAAGTAACTTGAAGATTTCCCCAGAAGGTCGCTAGAACCGCAGGTAACAAGTTGATGTTGATACGGATCCTTCGCTGCGGGAAGACCAATAGTACCAATAGTGCCATTGAGAAAGTGATAGGCCTGAGATTCTCCCACGTCTCTTGGTCACATTGAAACTCTCGTGAATACCATTCGTATCTTTCACAGTGCCCAAACTTGTCGAACAGTTGGTCGAGGCTCACACATCCATCCTCGATACTTTTGATACTCCTACTATTGGCAAGGCATAAGGCATCCAAGAACCGGTAACCGGGCATAGTAACTGGCAATACTGGCTTTCTTCTGTTGAACGGCAGCTCCGTCAAACTTGTGACTTCTTCCAATGTTGGTACTAACTCAAAGTTGGAAAATTTGAACACCACCTTAGCCGGATCTCAAAATTCTATCAACAGGCGAGTGAGCACCCTATCTGCTCTGATGTTCAGCAATGCGGTTAATGCCCCCAGGTGCAGGGGAACCTCATCTCCGTGTTCCCGATGAATATTCTTCCACCACTGTTTCAGCTTATGTGGTGTTCCCATTACCATTCCATCTCAGGAATGTTTCAATTGATTTCCATTTTCTAAGGTGGGTAAAATAAAGATGTTTGGGTAAGTATTTGTTTCAGATCTTTAAGTGTCTTGTCAAGCTTATTTGTCTTTCCACAGAGGTCATGTCGTTGGGTTCATGACTCATTGACACTAGGGTGGCTTTCCTAATTGTGTGTCGGTGCCAAGGACCGATTCACCTAAGGTTTATGCAGTATGACCTATTTTACTATAGTAGAATGTTTCCTACTTTTGAATTGGACTGAAGACTGCGAGAAGTTATGTCAGTTGACCTGACAAAGCCATTCTCTGAAACTATAGAGTTTAGAAAAAATGGTTCGGAGGGGTGTAAAAGACAATTCTCGTGTGCCATTGTGTGTGATAGTGTACGTCCAAGACTCGATTTGGAGAAATGTGATGACAATGTATATATAAAGCAGTAACGGACAAGGGTGTAGCAGTAATAAGCATGATAATTATAAAGAGCAACTAAAGCAGGTAAGCATGTAATTGCAATTTTAACTATAATTAAAGCAATGTATAAATAAATCTAGATGCCAAATTAGTCTAAGTCTGCTATGGTCAAAACTAAGTGTGATTCCCCGGCAAAGTCACCATGTTGTTGCACCCTATTTTGCACTTGTCAAAACAGGATTCAACTTGTGGTTTCTCTGTTGTTGATGAAAGAGAGTCGCCGCCTAATATTTAAAGGTATACTAGGTACCTATTTGATTACTAAGTTATATTTTTTATTGGTCTGCGAACCGGTGAGATCATGGGTAAGGGTTCTTGTTCTTCTAAGGGGAAGGTGTTAGGCACCTCTTAAAATCTACTTGAGGTAGCTCCATAGGAGTTAAACTAATTTTAAGGGATCGGTTATTTATACTATACTTAATTACTATTAAAAGAACTTACTATATATATCTAAGGGAGGGTATCTAAAAGGGATGTAAGACTTAAGAGGGATGTGGAATTATAAAAAAGAGTCTAGAGATAGGTTAAAAGAGTTCTGAAAATAGTCCATATTTTATAAGGCTTGTAAATGAGATTAATTTATGGAAGCAGTTGATTTAGGGAATGGTGTTTATATAACTCTAAAAGATGTTCGTAAAAAAGTGAACCTAAATGTACCTTGATTTTAAAATCTGAAGAGGAGCGATCTTTGAAAATTCATTTGGGCAATAGTATTTCACCCTTCTTTATGAAAATCTGATTTACCTCTTATTAGTAAGACCGATGATTCTTTTCTAATTTTCTTTCTGAAAACGGGGCTGCTGTGTTTGACAAAATTCTTGGCTTCAAAAATCTTTAAGAAAAAGCAAGTGAGTGATGAGATCATAATTAGACCGGCATATTAGAATTAGTGAAATGAAGATTAGTTACTAACTAATTCCTTTTAAATCCTATATTACTTAAAGCTTGCCTATGTTTCATATGATATTAAAGCATAAAGATAAAATACGTGATCTAATATATGAGTGTTAAATCTATGGTAATAAAATACGATAAAACGACAAGGTAGTAAGTGAAAGTAATGAAGCAGTAAACTAGATTAAGGAAGCAATAAATAATAATAAAGGAAATGAGGGAAATAAGACTGGACTCTGATGGTTGGGCCTCAAGAAGGTAGGCCCAACAATTGAAAGATACGGCTACAGCTGACTGGACCCTCCAGAAAAATGCAAGAAGGCTGGCTAGGGTCTAAGTTCCTTAGGAATTCAGCAGGCCCAAATGTGTACATGCCCCCCAAAAAAAAGGAAAAGTCATTAGACACACACTCCATGTATTCAACATATTCAACCATGTATGAAATGTATATAAACAAACGACTAGAACAAGAAACTATCAATACCCAAATACTATGGGAATATTACTAATGTGGTAGTTATACATTGCAAATAATTTACATTAAAAATCTTTCATTGTCATTAAATACTAAACCTCTAAAGAACCGAAAGTGTCAATGAATTAAAGGCTAAGGAGGAAGTTCTACTTAAATTTCGAGGCCCCCTTTGAATTCCCCGATACTTCAAAGTTCTCAAGGGACTCAAGGCCCAAGGCAATACTTGTACAGGGGAGGGAAGCCCAACCTAAAGTTAAACTCCACTCCCAAATACCCTTAAACACTAACAACATGTTTTTCTTATAGGTTAAGAGCCAATGGGGCCCTTTCAATATAAACTAAATGTTATAGCATTACTTACCACAACAATATACTTTCCCTCCTAATAGAATAACATAAGAGGATACATACTACTTTTGATACCAAATAAAAGAATACATATCAAGTAAATTTAAAGGTCTGACTTTAGAATGCACACATGAGAGGAGCAGAAATATCACAAGCATATTGTTAAAGGTCTGAGCATTAGAGAAGAGCACACTCAAAGGGAAGGCGAGTTATACATGGTTCATATATGCAACAACACAAAGATACAGATGCTCCTGTCCCTGGAAAACCAACTGTGAACTGATTGGTTTGCTTTTAGTACATTCATAGGTTGACAACACTTCTTAGCACTATAAAGGTCATCAATAAAGATTCAGACAAAACAGTTATGACTCGCCACTTTTACAGACGATATTAGAAACAGGATTGAACTCTAAACATAACTACAAGTTCACAGATTTGAACATGGAATCCCTAAGAGTTCAACAGAGTTATATCCCTAACAGTATTATCCTTAAACATGCCATCATGTTCAAACAGTATCAACAAAGGGCTTCTCACAAGGTTTAAGGATCAGGTTCAGTTTCAAATTAACAATAAGGAAAGGACTGAGCACAATTTAAGACAAGAACATTGAATTATAGAGTCAAACATGGATACTTGCAATATTCAGTCAGCTATACACAGGAAAGGTTAGTGAAGTAGTGATTTCATATAGACAGGGGAGCTTTGCACATTACAGGATCAAGTTAAACATGTCAATGAAGAAGGAATTACATGTAAAGAAAGCATTGTATCAAAATAAGTTTAACTCAGACATAAGTCTAGCTTAGTATCTAAGTATGAAGTGGTCATGCTTCATCTTCTAAAATTATCACTGGATTATACATAATAACTAAATCCTACTTTTTATGGAAGATAATATAGATGCATGTAAGCTTCACAAAACCAACAGTAGTTCAAAGGGATTAAAGACAGTGAAGTACTACACCAAGTAAGTTTTGAATTAAACATGTATCTGAAGATTTTAACTAATTATGAGACAACCAAGTTCAGTTGTACAGCAATTACCGGTTGACTATAACCGGACATGATCATGACTTGTTCTATGAAGAGGAAGATAGCTTAATCTTAACAGAATATATACAGTAAACGTCCATAAAAATAAGATAGCCTAACTCAAACAAGATGGTTTCATGCAAATGCATCCGATAGTTAAGTATAACCATGAGAGTCATAATGATAGCCCAGAAGTTGTTTTCGAAGTTAACAGATACTAGTATAGAGAGGAAGAGCATATAAACACTTAGATTTTCATGCTTATATTAAATGGTAGATGATATGAACTAAGGAACCTTCAGATTCATCTCAGTTAGGACTATTAAATTATAAAGTCGTTCACATGAAAAACAGAACATAGGGAAAACAATAGGCAGAAGTGAAGATCACGGGAGAATCATCAATGAAAGATTATGAAGTTTAGGTAAGTATGAATAATCACTCAAGAGACATTATAACTTAAACATGTAGACTATTGGAACTCGGAAACGAAAATCATCAAGAATCACCTTTTAACTTGATTAATCATCAATTAAAGACTCAAAAGGCATGACAAATAATCACAAGCAGACAATATACTATCAGATAATAAGCATTCCCATAGTAATTACAAACACCATAAACTACTGTAATTCTCAGAAGATAACTAGCACATTTATAGCATTCAAAGGAGATGAATAAAAGAGAGAGATGAGGGATGTACTAACCCTTTTAAGGGAAGCAGACCAAATGAGGATATCTCTTAGTTTCTTAAGAACTCAGAGATTTCAAGCTCGAAGCAGCGATAATACTCATAAAACAAAGAATAGGATACAGTACGAAACCCTAGGTTTCAAAAAAATCAGAATTACTTGTAGAGGATAGTGTAGCTATTTTTCTTCAGTGTTAGGTGTGTATTTTTCGTATTAGGTCGTGTTGGTGAAAATATTAAAGAGCTCTATTTATAGTACCATTTAAGGCTCTTAGGGTTTCATATTCAAACCAGTAGTGAAAAGTGATGAAACATCGATGATGATAGCAAATCGAGTGAAGAAATCTCAAAGACAGAGGGGAATTCATGATAGTTTTACCTGAGTGGAGAGTAGTCAACCACTGAAAGAAAATCCATCGGATATAGCCCCAAAACCCAGAGGTCATTGCGTTTGACCTCTGGGTACAAAATACTCATGATGAAGCTCTAAAATGGCTCATCGTGTGCTTTGATTTGAAAGAACAAAGAAGGTCCCAGTCGATTTGAGGCTTCATTCTTTGGGTCTATGATGTCAATATTAGAGCTTTTGAGATTAAATGGTGAAAACAGAAAGAAAATAGCAAGATTTGTAGTACAGGGACAAGATGGATAGGCATGCATGTCATGGATTTGAAAGATCATGGACGATTTGAAGTTTCGTTTCTAGGTTAGGGTTTTTGGATTTGGGGATTTTGAACCTCAATATTGAAAAAGGGAAGAAGGCAATAGGATTCGCGGATTTAGCTGGCAATAGGAATGATTTATGGGTTGATTTGAGACTTTACACGGATTTGTATAAGCTTTGGTTGATTCAAGTATGTAGGGGTCGGACTAGGCTTGAGTAATTGGGTCGAAAATGATTTAAAGAATGGCCATTTTGTCTTTGATTTAGAAATTACAATTATAGACTTTGTCTTTTAATTCCTTTTTGAAATTAATTTATATAAACTTAACAATTTTTAATAAATGTGAATAAATTATAATTACTATATATACTACTAATTATTTAATTAACTATTTGTAAAACACTTATTTTTTCGAAATAGCAACACAAATTTTGAAATTCACATAATAATATAATTGACTAGAAATTAAGGAGTGATTTATCAAACTAATTATAGAACCTATGTAATGTATATATATAAGTATTATTTTAATAATCTTAAAATAGTAAATAGATTTATAATTACATAACGTTAATACTATGCGATTAAGTTTAAAAAATAATACTTAATTAATTTGTAAAAATAGATAATATAACTATTTGTAAAAACACTTATTTTTTCGAAATTGCAACACAAATTTTGAATTTCACATAATAATATAATTGACTAGAAATTAAAGAGTGATTTATCAAACTAATTATAGAACCTATGTAATGTATATATATAAGAATTATTTTAATAATCTTAAAAATAGTAAATAGATTTATAATTTCATAATGTTAATACTACGCGATTAAGTTTAAAAACTAATACTTAATTAATTTAATTAACTATTTGTAAAACACTTATTTTTTCGAAATTGCAACACAAATTTTGAATTTCACATAATAATATAATTGACTAGAAATTAAAGAGTGATTTATCAAACTAATTATAGAACCTATGTAATGCATATATATAAGAATTATTTTAATAATCTTAAAAATAGTAAATAGATTTATAATTACATAATGTTAATACTATGTGATTAAGTTTAAAAACTAATACTTAATTAATTTGTAAAAATAGATATTTATTACTAGAAAACACTTTTAAAATATTTATTGTAAATTATTAAGTATAAATAAATTAATTTAAAAAGGGAGGGTCAAAATTGGTCGTCAACTGCCATTGCTTTCAACCTAAGGTTATGTTTGTTACTTATTGAGTACATAGGGTCGGTCCTTGCGCGTATATTTTGGAGTTAATATTGCTGCGAGTGGCGGGAGCTGGCATTGAAGATGTACCTGCGTTCCGGTTATAGCTGCCTCTTGTTCTTGGTAGATTTAGATTTATAAATCTCTTTATGTACGTTTCGAACAGATGATGTATTTATTTTATACCAGCTTTGTAAACTCTAAATCTTAGAAGCTTATGATTTGTACTACCAGTTCTTGGGAAATTGTATAAAATTCGGTTATTTCATTTTTTACTCTTATCATTATCATTATATTGTGGTTTATTGTTAATTGGCTTACCTAGTGGGTTAGGTTAGGTTCCATTACGACTAGTTGAACTTTGGGTGGTAACAAGTTGGTATCAGAGCTCTAGGTTCATAGGTTCTACGAGTCATGAGCAAGTGTCTAGTAGAGTCTTGCAGATCGGTATGATGACGTCCATACCTATCTTCGAGAGGCTACAGGGCATTTAGGATAAACTTCCCATCTTTCTTTCCTTATCGTGTGGCATTGATTCGGCTTGAAGCATAACTCTTTGAATTCCTTCCACTCCCTCGTTTGCGCATGTGAGCATTCGGTATTAGTTGTACATCGACGGCTTGTGGATTCCATGGATGAGGCGCGAGATGTGTTTTCTGTGTTTTGGTGATGGGCCAGTCTGGAGGACTTGAGGTCCGGTTTGGACAGCAGCTTAGGCTCGATAGTTTCAATTGTGTGAGAATGTGCTTTTGGACATATATGTCCAGAGGTGTCCCTATGAGTGGGACTGGTGGCTCGGTGAGTGGTTGGATGGCTATATAATGAGTAGGATGTGATTGGGGTATGTGTTCAGATGGTTTGAATGTGACGGAAAGAGTTTTCTTGAGATGTGAAAAGGACTACTGGTGTTACACCCCATGATTTCATACATGAAAGTACGGCATAAGTAAATTGAGATAAACTCGAAAATGAGATGTTACATCCCGCATTTTCGTACGTTAAAGTTTCGACGTAAGTTAATCAACATAGGCTCGGGAAATACGTATGTTGATAAAGTCTATTTCATGATATTAATCAAAGGCGTATTGATCTTATGACATATGTACATTGACCCATGACCATATGGCGTTATATACGTGTATATTATTTTATTATATGTATATGGGATATGAAAAAAGGTTATGGCGTTATATACGCACCACCACCTAATCAGCTGGTTTATGTTGATGATTTGTCCACAGTGGCCGAGATGATATGATGGGATGCCCTCAGAAGCTTGATGATGTTATGTACGTATATACCTATGCATGGTATGACATTTATATGCATATGCGTGACATTATAAATATGAAATGATTCACGGAGCTATTCAGACTTACATGTTGAGTCTTTTACTCCATATTTCTCTCATGTCTTTTAATTACTAATTTTCATTCCTTACATACTCGGTACATTATTTGTACTTATGTCCCTTTTTTCTGGGGATGCTGCGTTTCATGCCCGCAGGTCCCGATAAACAGTTTGAGAGTCCTCCAAGTAGGATATCAGCTCAGCGGAAGATGTTGATGCGCTCTATTTGCTCTGGAGTTGCTTATTTGGTCAGTATAATTTGGACATGTATAGATTAGTATGGCGGGGACCTGTCCCGACCTTTATGGTATTTATCTACTCTTAGAGGCTTGTAGACATATGTCATGTACGTGAAAGATTGTATGGCCTTGTCGATCTATGTTCAGTGTACGAGTGATCATTTTGGTCTTATAGGCCCGTATGTCATATGTATAAGTTTGCATTACATGTTGGGTCGTCCAATGTTGAGTATTTCCTCATGTTTTATTCTACTTATCTCATGACAGCCTCTCCGGCTCATTTACCTATGATACTATGATACGAAAGATACGTTACATTAGTACTCGGTTGAGTAAGGTACCGGGTGCCCGTCGCGGCCCATCAGTTTGGGTCGTGACAATTGGATACTCCATTTATGTGGATGTGTCATACAGTCTTGAGTTATGAAGGTTTTGAGAGATTCTTTCGTGTTATTTCATTTGTGGAACGAAGTAGATTTTCGCATCTTGTTGATGAGTTCAAATTCAGGAAGATTAAGTTGATTGCTTTGTATTTGTGATTGTGAAAGGGTATAGAGAGATGTCAGTTTGAGGCTAAGCAGGTGGGTTATCACCTGCGGAGTAATCTATGGATGTGTGATCCTTACGATGTTGTGTGGAGGCTTTCTTTTCTATCAGTGGGTATAGGTGTTGCGATTTGAGTTTGGATTGGTTGAGAAAGTTGACTTGACCATCACGAGGATGAATGCGAGCGTAGCAGATGATTTGAGGTATTATATGGTTTGTGTTACAAGAGCTTATGAAGGATTTAGTTGAATCTCACTTTGGTATTATGGCAGTAATAGAGTATGGGCATTGTGAGTTATCGATTCTTTTGATCTATGGCTTTGAGCCAAGTGGGGGAGTCTGCTATCGACGATTTGATTGCATGGTTACGTGTTGTATTGCTTTATGTCTGAGGCATACTTGTGGATCGGTTATGACTTGCAGAGGCTGGTTTTGAGAATGATTGAAGCAAGGAAATTTATGGATGTATGATGTACTACACTTTATGGGTATATGGGAATCATGGAATTATTAAATTGTTATTCGTGAACTATGCAGTGCGCATGGAGTAGGATTTTGCTCGGTTGCGTTAAGGCGGGGTTTGTAACGACCCGACCGGTCATTTTAAGCTCTAGCGTGTCCTTCGGCGGTTCGATACCTTGAGTAGCTTCACTTCATGTATTATGACTTACACGTGTAGTCGGATTAGATAATCAGGAAGATCAGAGTTGGTTTGGAAGAATAATTCTCAATTCAGAACCTTTAAGATGGAAGAGCTGGCCATGGTACGCAATTGTGGACTTAGGCGTATGTCCATATTTGGATTTGGAAGTCTGTAGGTCGATTTGATACTTTTTGGTAAAAGTTGGAAGATTGAAGGTTTAGAAGGTTGATAGGTTTGACCGAGAATTGAGTTTGTTGATATCGGATACGGATTATGGTTCGGAGAGTTGGTATAGGTCTTTTGTGTCATTTGGGACTTGCATGCAAAATTTGAGGTCATTCCGGGTTGATTCGGTATAGTTTGGCATGGGTTTTAGAAGTTTAAAAGTTCATTAGTTCATTATGCTTGAATTGATATGCGATTCATGGTTTTGATATTGTTTGGTGTGATTTGAGGCCTCGAGTAGGTTCGTGTTACGTTTTGGGACCGGTTTTTGTGATTGGGCGGGGTCCCGGAGGCCTCGGGTGTGTTTCGAATGTGTTTGGCTTGTGTGGCGCTCTTATTTGATGTTTTGGCTTCGTTTCTTTGGTCATAAAGGGAACTATATTGAGCAAAATACCTTTGATTTATGATTAGATTGAACCATTAGATCCTTATCGTAGTTACAGAGCCATAGCAACAAGAATCGTCGAATTCCGAGGTCGTATGAGACATGAGAGAGTTAAGCTCATTTCCGTGTCGGGAAAGATTGCTGGTTTCTGGTGCGAACTTTTGTTCTTCGCGAACGTGAAGAAAGATTTCTGAGTTGACCGTTCAACATGAAAAATTGCTCCTCGCAAACGCGAAGGTCTCCCCCGAAGGCTTATGAAGAAAAATCATCTAGACAGTGTTTTAAACCGAGAATTTTAGTATTTTGGGCATATCTTGAGTTCTAGAGCTCCGTTTGAGGTGATTTTCACGGCGTTGTTCTCATATCAACAAGGGGGTAAATATATGACCTTTATTTTGATGTTTCTCCATGATTATTTCCGTTGGTTATTATTTTTATCCGTGTTTAGATTGTAGAAATTGGGATTTTGAGCCCCAAAGTTGAGAAATGGTAAATCCTTGATTTGAGGGTCGATTCATGGACGAAATTGGATGATTTTCTAGATATAGACCATATGAGTTATGGATAATATGTATTTTTAATAATTTTGGGAATCCGGCATGTGGGCCCGGGGGTTGACTATGCTAACTTTTCGAGCAGAGGGAATTGTTATAAATTATTAAATTATGAGTGTTGGATTATATTTTGATTGGTTTGCATGTTATTTGATTAGTTTCAGAACTTTTGGCATCGGTTTGAGAAGTTAGAGAGTCGTTGGAGCCGATTATCAAATTTCAGAGCGAGATAAGTCCCATGTCTAACCTTTTGAGAGGAAATATACCTCGTAGGTGTTATATTTATTATCTACTAGTTATTGTGGGAGTTATGCACGTTTGAGGTGACGAGTGTCCGTGCGTATGCTAGAATTCCTAATTATGTCTGGGTAGACTTAGACTCCCGTCATGCTTTAGTTTCCTGACGGGAGATGTGATAAGTTTCCTGACGGGAATAGACTGAAGTCATAAGTTTCCTGACTTGAGATGTGATCGTTGATTTGGTATTGACCATTACGTATTCCCTTTGAGGAGGTATCTGATAATTGAGGACATTGTGTTCATTGTTCAGTTGTAGACCATGTTGTTTGCCTATATTTGTTCTTATTGTTTATTTACCATGTTTGATACTTGTCTACTTTATTATATTTGATTTATTGGACCACTAGTAAGTGTCAATATTAACCTCTCATTACTACATCTTCGGGGTGTCACGCCCCGAACCTAGGAGCGAGACAAGCACCCGGTGCCCCACCTAACCTAGCGTACCAAATTGCGACTAAGGGACTCTGAACATATAATGTCATACTTTGGCCATGGGGCCACCTTGCAAGACAATTTGCGAAGCAAAATATAAAATTGAATGGAAACTAGTGCTAACTAAACATCAATATAAAGCTAGGCCGAAAAGGCCGTCATAGCTACTACAGCTGACAAACCACCAAATTATACATACCAGGACTACAAACCCAACATACTGCACTAACCAACAGGATATGTCTACAAGCCTCTACTGATAGATATATTGTGATCGGAACAGGGCCCCAACCTACCCATAACAAATACAGATATACATAAGATGTACACAAAACTCTAGACCTGGCAACTCCGAAAGACTTGGAGCTTACCGATCAGGCTGAACTCGGGAAACACCTACTGAGGAGGTCTACCCGTCTGTCTGTCTGAACCTGCACGCATGAAATGCAGCGCCCCCAGAAAAGGGACGTCAGTACGAAATAATGTACCGAGTATATAAGGGAATAAAATAACTGAAATCTAAAACTGAACTGATAATATGATAACTGAAATTAACTGGGAGTCAAAGATGGTCTGGAGATATACTTACCTGCTGATAGTGACTAAACTCCTTCAATATAGTAAGTAAAATAAATGTCCGGCCCTATAAGGCTCGGTACGTGTAACTGCTCGGCCGTAGTAGGCTCGCTCATAGGCGCTCGGCCATACTGGGCTCTGTACCTCGGCCATCCTGGGCTCGCTCATAGGCGCTCGGCCACAGTAGGCTCGGTATATATAACTTACCATCTGATCAGAGGTTGCCCAATAGGGGCCTGCCCACCGATTATAGCTCGATGGTGGTGAAAATAGTGTAATACTGTATATATATATATATATATATATATATATAGACCCTCTGCTCTCTTGACTGAATAAAGACAAAACTAAACTGAATATGAAGTCTCGATAAGGAATAATATTGTAACTTATGAGACTAGAATAATGTGAATAAATTCATGAATACGAACTTCTCTTTATGTCTCATTATTAACACATGTAGCTACGAGATCATGCCAAAATGAAGGAAGGGCTTAGCCTTAACATACCTTATCACAATCTTTCCAATCACCAAGTTGAACTCACCTCTTTGCACCTTAATCTACAAGAATGATAATAATACTATCGTTAAGTTACGAAAGGTACAACTATCGCACAACGAACGACAAACTTATTTTGTATTAAAACGGGCAGCATCTCCCCTATAATCCTTACTTCCTCCAAATTCAAGATAACACCAACAACACAAGAACAGAACAATAACAACATATATACATCATTTTCCAGCCCTATATACACCATCAAATACTACAAAACAGCCCAACACACCCCAATCTCTTCATACACCAAAACGACCATCGTAGTAGTGTCAAACGACCCGAAAATGTTATGACGAACGACCAGCCAACCACCCTACATTTATATGGTGCTTCTACACCCCATTCCTTCTCCAAAACTCCACAAAATAGTAGTAAAACACGCAGCCCAACAGCAACACAAAACAGTCCACAAAACAGTCCGCTACAAGTGAATAACTCGAACTCACGGCTTCCGATAACCGTCCCGTGAGTTCTTACAAGTATAGAACGACTTACCATGAATTTACAGCAGAAAAAAATGGATGAAAGAGATTAGTAAACTCACCTTATTTGTTGGATAACTCAGCTCCTATCTTGGTTCTTCAAACTCTAGGTTTTACCTCCAATTAGAACTTGAAAGGGAGAGAAAATCAATTAGGGTTTGTGGGAAATATTTGGGAGGATTCTTTGCATAGCTTATGTCTGGTTATTATGCTCTATTTTAAGTCTAATATATGAAGAAATTAGGCCTTTAAAAGGCCTCTTTGGACGACCCGAAATGGCCCATTTTTGGGCTCTCATTTAAGCAAGTAGGTGACACACCTACTTGTCACCTAGCAGCTTGTGCAGTATCGGAAAAATACCAATATCTCTCTACTCCGATGTCGTATTGACAAACGGTTTAATGCGTTGGAAAATAGACTCATAGATATTTAATTTTATGGGTGGAACACCCCATAACTCTAAGTATATTTGGAGAAAATTGCAGTTACATTTGACCCAAAGTTTCAGTAAAACTTATGAATGTAACTTGTGATGACTTTCATCGACTTTTGTTCCACAACTCGCTTGACTTCAAAACATAACACACGGATGTCATACGACTAATATAAATCATAACATAATCTCCTTATCATGTTAATCACCCTAGTCTCACCCCAAAGGTACATGTTATAACATTCCCAACTTGTCGACTTTCGACGAAACATTGTTTTATTTAATTACTTTAGCTTTACTGTCCAACCCTCTTTGTACTTGTTGTTCATGATCTTCAATATTTGTAACCTCAGAGGTAACATGATTAACGTACTTTATATACCTTTAAATATTATCTCATTTTTGGTCCTACATTAGTTTGCTTATGACATATTTTTACGTACGAAAATATAGGGTGTAACATCACTCCCCCCTTGGGAACATTCGTCCTCGAATGTTTACTCTTAGAGACTTTGGAAAATTTTGCCAGAGTATCCTTCATACACTAGGTTAAAACCAACCTGCACGCAGCCAGAAAACATACTATGCATGCCACATATGGCCAATCTTTATAAATAGCAGCAATTTGCCTCACCGACCGTAAATCATAAATATTGAAAGTGAAAAATAAAAGCTTACCTGATGACCTTCTAGCCTACATAGAGCTATGTTGTAGCATCCCATCTCGAACCATATCTTCAGTTTGAAATAGGTGGGGGTATTTAGACTTCATTTCTCCCTCCGATTCCCACGTCATCTCTTCTATATTCTTGCTCCTCCATAAAACCTTCACGGAAGCTACCTCCTTATTTCGTAGCTTGCGGATTTATTGGTCTAGGATGGCAACTGGAATTTCCTCGTATGACAAGTCCTCTGTAATCTGTACATCATCCGTGGGCACCACTTGGGTAGGATCGCCAATGCACTTCCGTAGCATAGATAGGTGAAAAACCGGATGGACAGACTCCAATTCCGAGGGCAACTCTAACTCATAAACTACTTGGCCCACTCTCCGAATGATCCTATAAGGCCCAATATACCGTGGGCTAATCTTGCCTTTCTTGCCAAACCTCATCACGCCCTTCATAGGTGATACCTTTAAGAATACCCAATCATTAATCCTGAACTCTAAGTCTCGTCGCCGCACATCAGAATATGACTTCTGACGACTCTGAGCTGTCAACAGTCGCTCCCGGATAAGCTTTACTTTCTCTATGGCCTGCTGAACCAGGTCTGGCCCATGTAACCCAGATTCTCCAACATCAAACCACCCTATAGGAGATCTGCACTTACGCCCATACAAAGCCTCGTACGGAGCCATCTGGATACTGGAGTGGTAACTGTTATTATATGCAAACTCGATAAGAGGTAGATGTTCATCCCAACTTCTTTTAAAATCCAAC
The DNA here is from genome assembly GCF_000390325.3 of Nicotiana tomentosiformis. NCBI lineage: Eukaryota > Viridiplantae > Streptophyta > Magnoliopsida > Solanales > Solanaceae > Nicotiana > Nicotiana tomentosiformis. Next base: position 34,855,857 of record NC_090822.1, read on the forward strand.
ACACATACTCGTAACATATCTTCGAGCATCTGAATTGTGCGCTCGGCTTGTCCATCAGTCTGTGGATGAAAAGCTGTGCTGAGATTCACCTGAGTCCCTAGACCTCTCTGAAATGACCTCCAAAAATGTGTTGTAAACTGAGCCCCACGGTCAGATATAATAGAAACCGGTACTCCGTGTAGCCGCACTATCTCCTTAATATATAACTTTGCATAATCTTCTGCTGTATATATAGATCTGACCGGTAGGAAGTGATCTGATTTCGTGAGACTATCGACTATCACCCATATGGAATCAAACTTACGATTAGAACGAGGTAAACCCATGATAAAGTCCATGTTTATCGCCTCCCATTTCCATGTCAGGATCTCTATAGTCTGCATTAGCCCTCCGGGCTTCTGGTGCTCTACCTTCACTTGCTGGCAACTAGTACATTGGGCGACAAACTCAGCAATGTTCTTCTTCATATCGTTCCACCAGTACACATCCTTAATGTCATGATACATCTTCGTCGATCCAGGATGGATGGAATACCATGAATAATGTGCCTCTGACATAATCCTGTCTCGTAGCCCTGCTACATCTGGAACACACAAACGACCCCTGTATCTGAGAACCCCATCTCCCTTGAGCTCTAACAATGGCTTCTTCTGCTGCGGAACTCGCTCTCTCAGCTCGACCAACTCTGGGTCCTCGTACTGCCTTTCCTTGACTTCAGCTATGAGGGATGATTTTGCAGTGTTTTGGAGTACAACTCCACCATCCTCAGAATCTACTAACCGAACCCCCAACGAAGCCAATTGATGAATCTCTCTAGCTAATTGTCTTTTCTCGGGCTCTACATGTGCTAAGCTACCCATAGATCGGCACTTAAGGCATCTGCTACAATATTAGCTTTCCCTGGATGGTAGAGAATATTAACATCGTAATCTTCAATAACTCAAGCCATCGCCTCTGTCACAAATTCAACTCTTTCTGCTTGAATATATATTGTAGGCTTTTATGATCAACAAACACCAACAACATGAACACCATATAAATAATGCCGCCATATCTTAAGTGCATGGACAACCGCAGCTAACTCGAGGTCGTGGGTCGGATAATTCCTCTCGTGCTTCCTCAACTGCCTTGAAGCATACGCAATTACCTTCCCATGTTGCATCAGGACACATCCTAACCCGACACCTGATGCATCACAATACACGGCATAACCCTCTAGACCCTCTGGAAGTGTTAGAACTGGAGCTGAGGTCAACCTGTTCTTAAGCTCTTGGAAACTCCGCTCACAAGCCTCTGTCCATTGAAACTTAGTTTCTTTCTGTGTCAACTTCGTCAATGGTGCCGAAAGGGAAGAAAAACCCTCTACGAACCTCCGATAGTATCCTGCTAAGCCTAGAAAGCTACGAACCTCTGTCGGAGTGGTAGGTCTAGGCCAAGATTTCACGGCCTCAATCTTCTGAGTGTCCACCTTTATACCTTCATCTGATACAATATGCCCCAAGAATGCTACAGACTTCAACCAGAACTCACATTTAGAAAACTTAGCATACAACTTACGATCATGGAGGGTTTGGAGTACCGCTCGCAGGTGGTCCGCATGCTCATCCTCTGAACGGGAATAAACCAGAATATCATCAATAAATACTATCACGAACAGATCTAAAAATGGCTGGAATAGGCTATTCATCAAGTCCATAAATATGGCGGGTGCATTAGTCAACCCGAAGGACATGACAAGGAACTCGAAGTGGCCATATCGGGTCCTGAAGGCTGTCTTTGGAATATCTTTTCCTCGAACTCTGACCTAGTGGTACCCCTACCTCAAATCTATCTTTGAAAAGCATCTAGCCCCCTGCAACTGATCAAACAAGTCATCGATCCTTGGAAGTGGATACTTATTCTTAATAGTTACCTTGTTCAGCTGCCTATAATCGATACACATCCTCAGCGAGCCGTCTTTCTTCCGCACAAATAGTACTGGTGCACCCCAAGGTGAGGTACTGGGCCTGATGTAACCTTTCTCCAGCAAATCTTTTAACTGCTCCTTCAACTCCTTCAATTCGCCAGGTGCCATTCTATACGGAGGGACGGATATTGGTTGAGTTCCTGGAAGCAAATCGATGCTAAAATCAATCTCTCGCTCTGGAGGAATACCTGGAAGCTCATCTGGAAACACATCTGCATACTCTTTGACTACGGGAATAGACTGAAGTGTAGGTATCTCAGCATCTGCATCTCTAACTCGCACAATATGATAAATGCACCCTTTTGCGATCATTTTCCTCGCCTTCAGATAGGAAATAAACCTACCTCTGGGTGTTGCTGTATTACCTACCCATTCAAGGACTGGCTCACCCGAAAAATGAAATCTAACTGCCTTTGCTCGGCAATCAACTGTGGCATAGCAAGCTGCCAACCAGTCCATGCCCATGATAGCATCAATATCCATCATCTCTAGCTCAACTAGGTCAGCTGAGGTCTGACGACTACAAATTGTCACCATACAACCTCGGTAAACCCGTCTAGCAATAATCGATTCTCCAACCGGTGTAGATACCGCAAAAGGATCACTTAGTATTTCAGGCACTATACCAAACTTCCTCGCGACAAATGGGGTAATATATGATAAAGTAGATCCTGGGTCTATCAAAGCATAAGCATCGTGAGAGCAAATGGTTAATATACCTATCACAACGTCTGGTGAAGACTCCTGGTCCTGTCAACCCGCTAAAGCATAGATACGGTTCTGATTACCACCTGAACTAGAACCTCTACCTCTGCCTCGACCTCTACCAGCCGAAGACTGAGACTCACGCCTTGAAGGATGCACGGACATAGACGATCCTGTTGCTGAACTCGCTGGTTGTGCCATTCCCCCAGAATCTCTATTTGGGCAATCTCGCATCATATGCCCCGGACGCCCACATGTATAACAAGCATCAGAACCTGCTCGGCATTGACCCAAGTGTCCTCTACCACAGATGTCACACCGCGGAGGAAATGACCATGTCTGCGCAGAACCTCGTTGTCGCTGCAAACCCGACGCCCGTGAGCTCTCACCTGGTCCTGACTGAGTATAGCGGTCATACCCGTAACCCTGTAACTGAGGTGGCGGAGGCCTAGGTGGCCGTCCGAAGTACTGGGTCCTATAACTACCCTGAGATTGCTCCTGAGACCTGGGAAATCTCATCCTCTTACGTTGCCCTTGCTCAGCCCTCTCTGTACCCTGCTGCCGACGCCTACCCCTTTCTATATTCTGGGCGAATGCCTGAATCCGGGAGATATCCATACTATCCTGCAATGCAGCGGTGGCACATGCCTCGGTTAACTCTGGGGCTAACCCTGCTATAAACCTGTGAATCCTGTCCCGCATAGTAGCAACTATGGATGGTGCATATCTGGCCAATGAGTCAAAACGGAGACTATACTCTCGAACACTCATATTACCCTGCTTGAGGGCTAGAAACTGATCGACTCGAGCCTGTCGGATCTCCCGTGGTAGGTACTGGTCAAGGAAGGCATCTGAAAAATTCTCCCAAATAGCTGGAGGTGCATCACGTCCCCTGGACCTCTCCCATCCCTCGTACCAAAGGATGGCTATATCTCGGAGTCGAAAAGCTGCTAGCTCAAGTGCCTCTTTCTCCGTGGCATGCATAACACGAAAGATCCTGTGAAGTTGATCTATGAAATCCTGCGGGTCCTCCCTCTGATCTGTCCCCGTGAACTCTGGGGGACTCAAAGCAATAAACTCTCGGACCCTTGAACTCCCAGACCCCTCAGAAGTTCCTGCACTAGCTGATGCCCTAGCCTGTTGCTGGGTAGCTACCAACTGTGTCAACAAATGCACCGCACTTCTCAAGTCCTGATCTGATGGAAGTGGGGGGGAACTGGATGTGCGGTTTCCCTAGGAATCTCCGCAGTTGGTGGAGGAGCCGGTAATGGCTGAGTAGGGGTCTCGCCTTGAGCCTCAGACTGGGCCCCATCTACTGGGGGTACCCTGCTGGTCCCCTCACCTACTGCTGTATCTCTCCTCTGGCTAGCCGTAGTCTTCCTAGTCACCGTCATCTGTGCATGCAAACACCAACACATAAGTTTAATTCAAATTTCCTATAACTCAGTTCTATAGCACGATTTAGATTTCAAAGAAGGGTAACCAACTCCTAAATGCCCTGTAGTTCCCTGCTTATATAATGTGGTGCACAACACATCTATAAACAAGACCCTACTAGACACGGCTTGTAGACTCCCTAGGACAGAACTGCTCTGATACCAAGTTTGTCACGCCCCGAACCTAGGAGCGAGACAAGCACCCGGTGCCTCACCTAACCTGGCGTACCAAATTGCGACTAAGGGACTCTGAACATATAATGTCATACTTTGGCCATGGGGCCACCTTGCAAGACAATTTGCGAAGCAAAATATAAAACTGAATGGAAACTAGCGCTAACTAAACATCAATATAAAGCTAGGCCGAAAAGGCCGTCATAGCTACTACAGCTGACAAACCACCAAATTATACATACCAGGCCTACAAACCCAACATACTGCACTAACCAACAGGATATGTCTACAAGCCTCTACTGATAGATATATTATGATCGGAACAGGGCCCCGACCTACCCATAACATATATACAGATATACATAAGATGTACACAAAACTCTAGACTTGGCAACTCCGAAAGACGTGGAGCTTACCGATCAGGCTGAACTCGGGAAACACCTACTGAGGAGGTCTACCCGTCTGTCTGTCTGAACCTGCACGCATGAAATGCAGCGCCCCCAGAAAAGGGACGTCAGTACGAAATAATGTACCGAGTATGTAAGGCAATAAAATAACTGAAATCTAAAACTGAACTGATAATATGATAACTGAAATTAACTGGGAGTCAAAGATGGTCTGGAGATATACTTACCTGCTGATAGTGACTAAACTCCTTCAATATAGTAAGTAAAATAAATGTCCGGCCCTATAAGGCTCGGTACGTGTAACTGCTCGGCCGTAGTAGGCTCGCTCATAGGCGCTCGGCCATACTGGGCTCTGTACCTCGGCCATCCTGGGCTCGCTCATAGGTGCTCGGCCACAGTAGGCTCGGTATATATAACTTACCATCTGATCAGAGGTTGCCCAATAGGGGCCTGCCCACCGATTATAGCTCGATGGTGGTGAAAATAGTGTAATACTGTATATATATATATATATATATAGACCCTCTGCTCTCTTGACTAAATAAAGACAAAACTAAACTGAAATTGAAGTCTCAATAAGGAATAATATTGTAACTTATGAGACTAGAATAATGTCAATAAATTCATGAATACGAACTTCTCTTTATGTCTTATTATTAACACATGTAGCTACGAGATCATGCCAAAATGAAGGAAGGGCTTAGCCTTAACATACCTTATCACAACCTTTCCAATCACCAAGTTGAACTCACCTCTTTTCACCTTAATCTACAAGAATGATAATAATACTATCGTTAAGTTACGAAAGGTACAACTATCGCACAACGAACGACAAACTTATTTTGTATTAAAACGGGCAGCATCTCCCCTATAATCCTTACTTCCTCCAAATTCAAGATAACTCCAACAATACAAGAACAGAACAATAACAACATATATACATCATTTTCCAGCCCTATATACACCATCAAATACTACAAAACAGCCCAACACACCCCAATCTCTTCGTACACAAAACGACCACCGTAGTAGTGTCAAACGACCCGAAAATGTTATGACGAACGACCAGCCAACCACCCTACATTTATATGGTGTTTATAAACCCCCTTCCTCCTCCAAAACTCCACAAAATAGTAGTAAAACACGCAGCCCAACAGCAACACAAAACAGTCCACAAAACAGTCCGCTACAAGTGAATAACTCGAACTCACGGCTTCCGATCACCGTCCCGTGAGTTCTTACAAGTATAGAACGACTTACCATGAATTTACAGAAGAAAAACTGGATGAAAGAGAGCAGTAAACTCACCTTATTTGTTGGATAACTCAGCTCCTATCTTGGTTCTTCAAACTCTAGGTTTTACCTCCAATTAGAACTTGAAAGGGAGAGAAAATCAATTAGGGTTTGTGGGAAATTTTTGGGAGGATTCTTTGCAGAGCTTATGTCTGGTTATTATGCTCTATTTTAAGTCTAATATATGAAGAAAATAGGCCTTTAAAAGGCCTCTTTGGACGACCCGAAATGGCCCATTTTTGGGCTTTCATTTAAGCAAGTAGGTGACACACCTACTTGTCACCTAGCAGCTTGTGCAGTATCGCAAAAATGCCCATATCTCTCTACTCCAATGTCGTATTGACAAACGGTTTAATGCGTTGGAAAATAGACTCATAGATATTTAATTTGATGGGTGGAACACCCCATAACTCTAAGTATATTGGGAGAAAATCGCAGTTACATTTGACCCAAAGTTTCAGTAAAACTTATGAATGTAACTTGTGATGACTTTCATCGACTTTTGTTCCACAACTCGCTTGACTTCAAAACATAACACACGGATGTCATACGACTAATATAAATCATAACATAATCTCCTTATCATGTTAATCACCCTAGTCTCACCCCAAAGGTACATGTTATAACATTCCCAACTTGTCGACTTTCGACGAAACATTGTTTTATTTAATTGCTTTAGCTTCTGAACTGTCCAACCCTCTTTGTACTTGTTGTTCATGATCTTCAATATTTGTAACCTCAGAGGTAACATGATTAACTTACTTTATATACTTTTAAATATTATCTCATTTTTGGTCCTACATTAGTTTGCTTACGACGCATTTTTACGTACGAAAATATAGGGTGTAACATCACTCCCCCCTTGGGAACATTCGTCCTCGAATGTTTACTCTTAGAGACTTTGGAAAATTTTGCCAAAGTATCCTTCGTACACTAGGTTAAAACCAACCTGCACGTAGCCAGAAAATATACTATGCATGCCACACATGGCCAATCTTTATAAATAGCAGCAATTTGCCTCACCGACCGTAAATCATAAATATTGAAAGTGAAAAATAAAAGCTTACCTGATGACCTTCTAGCCTACATAGAGCTATGTTGTAGCGTCCCATCTCAAACCATATCTTCAGTTTGAAATAGGTGGGGGTATTTAGACTTCATTTCTCCCTCCGATTCCCACGTCATCTCTTCTATATTCTTGCTCCTCCATAAAACCTTCACGGAAGCTACCTCCTTATTTCGTAGCTTGCGGATTTGTCGGTCTAGGATGGCAACTGGAATTTCCTCGTATGACAAGTCCTCTGTAATCTGTACATCATCCGTGGGCACCACTTAGGTAGGATCGCCAATGCACTTCCGTAGCATAGATACGTGAAAAACCGGATGGACAGACTCCAATTCTGAGGGCAACTCTAACTCATAAGCTACTTGGCCCACTCTCTGAATGATCCTATAAGGCCCAATATACCGTGGGCTAAGCTTTCCTTTCTTGCCAAACCTCATCACGCCCTTCATAGGTGATACCTTTAAGAATACCTAGTCATTAATACTGAACTCTAAGTCTCATCACCGCACATCAGAATATGACTTCTGACGACTCTGAGCTGTCAACAGTCGCTCCCAGATAAGCTTTACTTTCTCTATGGCCTGCTGAACCAGGTCTGGCCCATGTAACCCAGATTCTCCAACATCAAACCACCCTATAGGAGATCTGCACTTATGCCCATACAAAGCCTCGTACGGAGCCATCTGGATACTGGAGTGGTAACTGTTATTATATGCAAACTCGATAAGAGGTAGATGTTCATCCCAACTTCTTTTAAAATCCAACACACATACTCGTAACATATCCTCGAGCGTCTGAATTGTGCGCTCGGCTTGTCCATCAGTCTGTGGATGAAAAGTTGTGCTAAGATTCACCTGAGTCCCTATGGATTCTATATTTTAGTATCAAGAAGGTGAAGGAAATGACTTTAGATTCAAAGAAGGTCTCTTCAGAGTAGGTGTCTCACTTGTGGTACTTTTGGGGTGATTAAGAGGGAATACAATAGCTTATGGGCCTTAGGGCGGTGTGGTTTTATGCTAAGATCTCTTGTGGTTAGCTTTGGGTAAGGATCGTGGTGTTCTAGCAAGGAGAAGTGTCAACATTAGGGTAATTCGGAAGGAACTCAGAGAAATAGGATAACTTGGTAGTATGTTGGATCAGCACGGCATTGGATATGATATGTTCTTTGGGTACTTATGACGTGGTGAGTCTCTACATGTGTTTTGTGGCAATACTCTTGGGTTTGGTGACCTGTGTGGCTTGGTTGAGTTAGAGAAATTCAGTTCTGATGGCTTGGGTATGTGCAAATAGGTTTCGAAGAGTTCTCGATCATTTCTACCACGGTTTGAGATGGATATTTCCTACCAACATGAGGAGCATGTTGCATATGGTGATTTTCTCCTAGATGGAATTAAATGGAAGTTTTCTGACTGATCGGGTATGTATTCTGCTGGTGACTCATAGTTAATTATGAGATTCTCATGCTTTTCATATGATGGCATGATAGATGTGATGTGTTGTGTAGGATTAAGATTTGCATGTGCAAGGTCACGGTTCAGTTTTGAAGGAAAGGTCATGAATTCTAAGACAACATGGACGGTTTCAGATGACTAAATGAATGCTATTACTACTTGGTATTGCCTGAGAAGGGTGCGCTTTTCAGAAGGTGCACTATGTTTTGACTTACGGATGCTTCATTCGTATTGCGGTACTCGCTTGGTTGATCGACTGGTGATGTTCAGATTTTGCTATGTGGCATGGAAGAATTATAGAAGTATTTCTCGTGGGGATGATTATGTATGAGATATGTGTTAGTCATTCGAGTGATGGAGTTCGGATCGGCTATGGTGATTCATGTGTTCTATGGATTTGGAGACTAGGAATTCTCAGAAGCAGGTTGTTTCGGGGTTACGGACTGTGAAGATGTGGCCAAAGTTAGCTAGATTATAGTACATGCTACGGTTAGGTCATTTTGGACTTTTGGAGGGCCATTTATCCATTTGGGGATGACCGAAGTTGATTTGGGGGCTTGGTAGGCCCAATGAGGATGTGTATTCTGCATCGGGTTGGATTTGTTGACTCAGCACCGTTATTGCTGAAAGGTGTGTCATTCAGTTAGAGTTGAGCTTGTTCGTGTTCTGATATATTCTATGTGTTACTCTTCTATGCTACGAGGGGTTGTGATTTGTTAGTTATATTCACACCCGATGTGGTTCTGTTTGGGCCTTGTAGAGGAATTCGAGCGAAATGGTTATTGGGGTGTTGAATGGTTGATTGCGCCATGATTATGGTCTTTTCGTGATGTGGTATATTATGTTATTCGTTGCTCCATGGTTATGGTCATGCACTTCGTGTACTTGATGTCGAATTGCATGTGGTTGTTGATTTTGAGCATTGTGACTTGAGGTATTTCATATGGACCGATGTTCGTATTGGGTCATGCATCGCAACGGCGTTATGCTATGATATGATCCTTTATGCTTATTTTGTGTATTATGTTTCCCCTTGTGTGGTGGATTGATAGCATTGCGCTTCGTGGTGGTATTTGTTGAGCTAGCGGGATGGTTTCTTCATTTCCATTCTCTTTCCATCATTGGGTATATTTGAGTTATTGTTCGTTGGTGCACAGATTGCATGGTATGTGGCTCTAAGTAGGATTTGTGTGACAGGTCGGCCAAGTAGCTTGTACTGGATGAGGTGAGGTTATTGCGCCTGAAATGGGTGTCATCGGATTTGATTAAGGTATGTTTGCAAGAATTGTGTCACTTGTTGGCTTAGATTTTTGGCTATGGTTCTTACCGGGTAAGAGAGCTCCGCGACTTGTTAATCATATAGATGGTTATGAAAAATATATATTTCTTTCATCATTGGCAGTGTACGAAGGTTCAGAACAAGATTTTAGTTGATATGAGATTTGTTACCGGTGTCGGGTTGGTTATCGAGCAGCTATTGCGGTCGGAAGTTATTGCTATGAGTATTTGAGTTATGTGGTATATCATGTGATTATGTCTTGAGATATGGTTATGGATTGACACAGATTGTTCAGAGTTATACAGTGCATATATGCAAGAATCAGGTAATATAATGAGTTGTGGATGTTGGGGATTTTGGTTTTAAGGTTTATGGACTAAGGTTGAAGTAAGGATCGTCTGCTAGGTGGTGTTGTCGGGCTTATATGGATTGGGGTGACTTGGGATCACCCATGGTTATGTGTATGGTGAGGGTATATGGCGATTTGATGTCTTTGGAACGACTCTTGGCACGTTTGAGAACGAACGTATGTTTAAGTAGGGGAGAATATAACGACCCGATCGGTTGTTTTGAGCATTAGCATTCCATTCGGTGGTTTGAGACTTTGAGTAGCTTCATATTATGTATTATGACTTACGTGTATGGTTGGTTTCAGTTTTCAAGTGGTTCGGGATTGATTTGGAAGAATGATTCTCACTTTAGAAGCTTTAAATTGAAAGAGTTGACCAAGGTTTGACTTTTGGATAAACGGACTCGGAACCGAGTTTTAATTATTCCAATAAGTTTGAATGATGATTTTGTACATGTCCATAAAGTTTGGTTAAATTCCGATGAGTTTTGGATAAGTTTGGGTTGTATGGTGATTGTTTTCGATTTCGGCGTATATTTGAGCATAAAGGTTACCATATTGAGCAAACGGCATTTGATTTGTGTTTCGACTAAACCATTATATCCATATCGTAATTTTGGAACCATAGCAACTAAAATCATCAAATTTCGACATCGTATGAGGAATTTGTGGTCACTTTACTAAGAATTGGGTTGTTAGATTTTTCCGATTAATTACGAAATTGCCACTAAATTCGTATTTAAAAATTTGTATTATTTTCAAATATTGAAACCAACATATCTCCTTCATTATAAGGTCAAATGGAATGATTCAAAAGCCTAACTTGACTGGAATTTCACTAGAAATTTATTGGAAGCATCAAAAACGAGTTTCGGGGTCCTTTGGCATAAGAAACGTGGTAGAATAGCTGGGCATTTTTTGGCTATTAATGTTGTTGGAGTTTTTCTCATCTTGAAAGTTTGGAATTGGGAGAATTCAAGGATGTTCTTCAAATTTCTTCCATGGGATAAGGTCTAAACTATAACCTAAGTATTTCTCTTTGATTCATTCCCTTAGTTTAAGCGTTAATCCATGATTTTAATTGAAACCCCATTTAATTCTTTAAATCAAGACCTAGGGTTATGTCCTAAATTTTAAAATTTGAAAATGAGTTAGAGACGTTTATTTCCCGATTCCTTTTGGGGTCTTGTTCTCGTATATTAGGAGAAGAACATACTCGGATTTGGAAAGTTTTGGAGGAGTATTTCGGGAGATATAGGACCCAACTAGTGTAGGTTGGACTCTTGGGTTATGAACACCCAAGAGCGATGTTTTGGCGAATTGGTTGAGCTATCGAACTCCGATTGAGTCGGTTTTTATTCGTGTAAGCTTGTACTGGTTCGGCTTCACTCGGGGAAGCTTGGATTCGGAATCCAGGGCGGGATCATCGACTTTTGTTGACTTTTTGGGGAAAATATAAAGATCATAGCTTTATTTATGTAATTGGTTTCTCTTGCAATGTTTGATGTTATTAAGTCATTTTTTGTTAGATTTGAGCCGTGTGAAGGCGAATTTTAAGAGAAAAGCTATTTCGGAGGATTGAGTTGGCCTAGTTGAGGTAAGTATCTTGCCTAACTTTGTGGGGGGGAATCTACCCCTTAGGATTTGGGTTGATTGTGCTATTTGTATTATGTGAAAGCCGTGTACGCAAGGTGACGAGTGGATATACGGGCTATATGTGGTATTTGGCCGGTTTAGATTATCTAGACTCTTTTCATGCCTTTAATTGAATTGTCATAACATGTCATATCTCTCATTGTTAATCTACTCTTATATGCTCTATTTGACGTTGTTAGCACTTGTTCTACCTATTACTTGTTATTTTGCTCTTATATGCTTTAGTTAAAGTTATTACTTTCCTTATTGTCTTGTTACCTCTTAATTGTTGAATCACTTTTAATAGAAGTTGTTATTTCATGGAATATCATCTTGTTGAGTTATTGGTGTTGAAGTTGTAATAGTCGTTATCACATTGAGGCGAAGTTGTTAATTGTTGAGATACCTTTTCTTGTTGAGCATTCTCATTTATTTTGTTATTGTTGAAATTCTTGTACACATTGCGATTGAGCCATGGGCTATTTATTATGGAAATATTTGTGTTGTTGACTTTGTAGAAAATTGTGGCATATAGGCACTTGTGGTGCGAGTTGTGATTGTGTTGTGATATTGATATGCATGCGGAGGTATAAGGCTAGGGGTTGATACGCATGCGGTGAGATAAGGTGGGCTTGATACGCGTGTTGCTAGTATGGGAACTACTTGAAGCCACGTGGTGAGATAAGGGTGGGCTAAAACGCGTGTAGCTATTTCGAAAAAAATAATTTTCAAATCTAAATATAAGTCTCACGCGGTGATATAAGGAAAGATTGTGATTGAAATAGTGAAATGTGAATACGAGGCGGTACCTCGGTTGTGATTTTCATTGTACATTCCATGTTGGAACAATTTATTGATATGAACGGTCATTGTTCTTCCTTCAATCATTCATCCGTATTTTGATTATATTTGGTTATTCGTTGTTATCTTGGTGTTGGAACGATTGTGGTTTCTTGTGTGAGTCATGTATTCTACGCGATTTGTTGTGTTTCTTTAACATGTCAATTTGTGCCTCCGTTATAACTTGGAGAATTGATTGTCAATGTCAATTTAATTATGGGGAGTCACTATATCATATTTTGTTGAGTTGTTAGTAACATAATAGTTTAAATAAAAGAATTATTAACACGCTTTACTCTATGTGCCTCTTAAGATAGAACTTGTTATCTCACTCGATGCCTTATTATTCTAAATGGTTATCGCACTTTCACTATAATTGGGTTCTCATATTATACTCATCACCATGTTAGATGTTTACCTTACTTATTGTTATCATATTTTTCTTTAACAAATTCTATATTTAATTCGTTAATTTAACTTATATTTTTCTTTGTTTAAAAATGATACTTTTACTCTATTTTATTGATTGTAAACTCAACCCATCTTATACTTTATTTCGTACAAATTGTATATTATTTTACTTTACTTGATTTTTAAAATAAACTCATTATTTTATTTGACACCTTACCTTATTCAAGATTTTTATTATATTTTTGTGGTGTCTAAATATATCTTTCATTCATTTAAATTAATATTTATCACGGTTGCAAAGTACATGGTAGCACGTGGGCTTTGTTGTGCGAAGGTGATTGTTATTGTGGGAACGAGGTGGCATATGTGTAAGATTTGAAAATTGTGGTTCATGACTTGTGGTTTATGAAATGTGGTGCCTCGGGGTAATTCTTGTTGTAAGTCCATACGTTAGGAGCGATTTGATTATTTGAGTTGTCATCCGTTTTTTCTTATTTGAGTTCATTTACATCTCATCGGTGTTCTGATTATGTTGTTTGTTTATTACTCGTTTACTACTTACTATCATTTATGTTTCTATTACTTCATTGTTCGTTGTAAATCAATAATTTTTCCGATGTTGGTCTTACATTGATGTTCTTTCCATTGTTAGCTTATGTATATCTTGAACATGTTTCTATGTCTAGTAGGTGTCTTGACCTGGCCTCGTCACTACTCTACCGAGGTTAGGCTTGATACTTACTAGGTACCGTTGCGGTGTACTCATGCTATGCTTCTGCACATTTTTTCTGATTGTGTTGTTGAGAGTTGTGTCTGCGCGGCGGGAGCCTTCAAGGTATACTTGCTTGACGTTTGCAGGCCTCGGAGTCACCATTTTACTTCATTATGCTACTGTTAAATTATAATTCAAAACAGTATTGTGTTTAGAAATTCTAGTGTGTTTTAGTAGTGCTTATGATTTCGTACTACCGATTTTGGGAAATGTATAACTATTGGCCGTTTGCGGCTATGTGTGTTATTTAATGGTTTATGATAAATGATTAAATAGTTCAATTCTAATTCTGTTATTAGATCAGCATGTGTTAGGCTTACCTAGTCTTAGAGACTAGGTGTCATCACGACATCCTAAGGTGGGAAATTGGGGTCGTGACACATGCCAAGATACTAACAACTTATAAAGCAAGTGACTCAACCCATAACATATGTATGGATTTTCTTTGAAAAGAAGATTCCAATAATATTGAAGATAATATTGCTTGCCTATCTCAATTGAAAGAAGGATATATCGGAGGAGACATAATAAAGCACATTTCACTAAGTTCTTTTCAGACGCATGATCTTCAAAATAATGGTGATATCAACGTGCAACAGATTCGTTCAAGTGATAATAAGGCTAATTTGCACTAAATCTCTACCGGCGTCAACCTTCAAGAAGCTGGTGTATAAGATTGGGATGCGAAGGCTCAAACATATGAATTGATGCTCTCATCATGGGGAGTTAATACGCGTTGTACTCTTTTTCCTTAATAAGGTTTTGTCTCACTGGGTTTTCCTTGAAAGGGTTTTAATGAGGCAACCAAAAGGCGTATTTCTAAACTTGTGTACTCTTTTTCTTTCACTAGAATTTTTTTTCCCACTGGGTTTTAACGAGGCACATTATCTGTTGAATAAACATTCAAGGGGGAGTGTTATAAATAAATTATATTTAAGGTGAATATCTATCTTTTAGAAAGTTTCTACAGTTTGTTACTTTGTGGCTAGGTCACTTTTCCCCTATAAATAGAGAGGTTTTATCCCATTGTAATTGATCCAAAAACAATAAGAATTCTCTCTATTTTTCTCTGCAATACTCTTCTTCTTTTATTTTTTTACAACATATAGTTAAATGTTTTGCTTTAACCTCCTCACGATGCCAAGTTTTTTATTACTACAAACACAAAATAGAGAATAAAAATATCAAAAGTAAAACCAAAGACATTTTAGACGAATGATAAATCCTTTTGCATCATAAATTAAGAGTGTATAAATCTAAAATGAGACAGTACGTTACAGCTTCTAAAACGTAACTGTAACAATTCGATCTTAACTTTGAAGAAATAATGTGCCTTTTTCGAGACCATCAAGGAGATTATGTTTTCACAAAAAAGACAATCCAAGGGAACCAAATCTCTTCCCCATCCTTACTTTCTTCACTCTACTTTAAAACTAATTCTTCAAAAGAAAAAACATTTCTCGGAAAAAATCCATCTCATATTGTATTCCCAAGAAAGGAATGGTGAACTTGAAAAACTAATTATTTCCGTCTTTGCTGAAAGATTTGAGTTATTGGCTTATTGCTACTTCAAAGCTTACGGTTACTCGGGTTAAAGCCCTTGGAATGGAGAAATTGATGGTAGGGAGAGCTTCCCCCACGCAAAGCTGGATTGGCCGAGGGACAGTGGATTTCGAATACTAAATAATTAAAATAAAAAGAAGCTTAGGATTACAGGTATCATTGTATCACAGGTACATTAACGTCTAAGACCAGCTTTTATCTAAGGACGAGAGACCGTTTCAAATTCAAGATATTCTGAACACCAAGTATGAAAGATCTAAAAGTCAAAGACAGAAAAAATCACAAGTTTCCTCTGTTTATACACGCAGCTTCTTTCCAGGTTGTATTTCACCGTCCTCAAGCATTTCACCTTTCTCCTTCTCCGTCTTCTTTCTGGTGAGTATTTTGTTTATCTTATGCAGCTCATTGGTAAGTTTCTGCTCTTTGTTTTGTTTTCTGGTCTTCCTACCATCCTGCATTTTCACTCCAAACTGGAATGCAGCTTTTGGCATTGCTTCCTTCTGCTCATTGTACGTTGCCCACTCCTCCTCTGTCTCAAAGTCCCATCGATGAAGCCGACCCTTTGCCTGTAGAAAAATTAATCTTTTATCAAATACTATCCATCACAACAGAGGTTTCTGACTGACACCACCACGTTAAGTTGCAGTTGATTTCTCTGACAAGTGTTATTATTGATCAAGCAGATACAACTTCCAACAATTTTCATGCTTGTGAGGCAATAAATTCTTTCCCTTTACACGGATCAAAATTTTTAACACACAATGTAGGTTCAAAAGGTGGCGGAAGGGGTAAACCAAGGAATTGCATGTGCAAAATTAATGGACTTGATCTTCAGCAAGAATAGAACATCACTTACACGTCCACCCATGTCCATTTTTGACAAATCAGCTTCATCATCACTGTCAACAATCTCACGATTGTACTCTTGGTAACCAGGATAGCACTCAGAATAGCTTTCAGAAATGAAATTAGGATCCTTCTCTCGGGCATCTCTCTCTCTCAGCTGTTGAAGCCTTTGATCATCCCTCTTGAATACTGAACCTAGCCCTCTATCCTTTTCTTCTTGACTCATAAATCGTGGATCCTGTAGAACGCCAGCATCAGCTTGCATATCATAATTCTGCTGGAGATATTGCTCGGGGTAAGCCAGCTGCTCAGAATACTGATAATCTTGCCATTCTGGTTGGTAAACACCAGCTAGCGCTTGTGCTTGCATTGCATCATATCCATTCTGGACAGAACAAACAGATTCAACAATCAAAAGATAAATATCAGTTGCAACACAGAGCCATCTAATTAAGGTAGTAATTACAGGAAAGTCGATGCTGGACAAATATGATGACAGCATCCAACTTCATCTTTTCTTCAGAGAAATGTAGGACAAAGATTGAAGCAAGCAAATTTGTTAGCAAATATTACGAAGCCTTTTTAACAGGAAAGGTCTAATTATGCCTTTAAGACTCAAAACTGACTCACCGCCTGTTGCCAATCATGAGAAGGCTCGGATGGCGGGACTGGGCCATAGGCAGGTTCACTGAAATATGAGGTCCTCTCTTTGTTTCGAGGAGATTCTTCCATATCCTCTGATACAGGGCTTTGACCAATATCTCCAGCAGGAATAGAGTAGTCAACACCTTCCCCTACGAAGATATCTTCCTCTTCAACTCTAGCTGCAGCAGGTCCCTGATTCTCTTTTCTTTCTAAATGGTTCTTTTTAGGAAGCGGTGCAGATTGAGGCACAGTTTCTGTATCATTTTGGCTCTTTGATGCATCAGACTTCGATAATTCGTCGTAACCATTGGATATAACAGTCTTCCCTGCACAATATTAAAAACTAGTGTCAGAACAAGGGAACCGGAAGCACATCCCTTCATCAATTAAGAGAAGAGATAACAAAACCCCCCAAAAGCCAAAAGTACAAAGCCCTGCCCTTTACCAATGAATAGGAGACCCCAAAGCCCAAATTCACTTCCGAGAAACACATAATAGACTCCAGAGAACCAAATGTTTTTGTTTAATCTCCATGGCAATACGGAATAATATACCTACATATCTAGTCATCAACTACCGTTGTGCCCCACATGGCATTCCTCTAATTTTCACCCTGTGCCCCTGTAATCAAAGATGAATAAAGCCCACATTCTATCCCGCCTACAAACATTCTACTTCTTTATAGGAAACCAGGCCCAAATTCACCTCTGTGAGCAAGAATATAATAGATATACCAAAAGCATGCAGCGGCACCAATCAGAAATCAGAGAAAAGGTTTTCATAAAATAAATTGGATATATGAGAATCTACATCACATTCAGACTATGAGCAAATGTTCAGAAAATACAAGTAAAGGTTAAGAGGCGTGAATGCTAAGCACCTTTGCCATCTTTTTCCTTCTTCTTCTTCTTGAGAACTTTTCCTGATGATCCAAGGCGGAGATAGGACATGATTTTAGCTATTCGGTCTAGAACAGAACCATCAACACTGACTGTAACCATTTCCTGCAAAAAAGAGGTGAGGTAACCCATTTAGATGGAAAAGTAAGTCATTGCCTGACAGCAGTGGAAAATGGGAAAAAAGAAACACCTCAGGGACTGGACAGTCAGCTTTGCTCCTGTGTAGAGTGGTCGGAATATCAGTGTTGTATCCACTCTCCTGCCAGACACATATGAACCATAAGCATGAGAAGAAAAAGAGACCACAAAAGAAAAAACGCTCACAGTAAATGCAAGCATTAAAATAACAGAATAGTTCACAACTTTTTCACTATGCAGATTACACATCTGGTCACCATGTATTTTAGCATTAAAATGATGCTACTTCAATGATTCTAGCATTTAACTCCCAACAACACCCCCCCCCCCCCAAACAAAGAAAGAGAAAGGCCTTCAGCATATACTTGACAAGGACAAGACAGTTCATCCCAGCCATAAGAAACAAACTCTAATTTCCCTACAGCATTTTCCCTTCTTTTACTTGGGAAAGCAAGGTGGGATAAGAGAGGAGCTGTTCTTTTACTATTATCGTGTCCAACCGCCATATGAAAAAGATCTTAGGGCACAAAGCACTATAAGAAAACTCAATCAATGGTCTGCGAAAATGATCCCTTCTCGGGCAAATAGAATCCTGGAATCACACAAATAAGAGGAGAGGAAGTAAAAAAGAGAAACATACCATATTAAAAATAAAAGACATCCGTCCAGGAAGAAACATTTCATTGGTCTTTATAACAGTCTGAGGCTTGATCATCCATTGGTATACTGACTGCAACCCAAAGCTTACCAATCACTCTATTGAAACATAAAAACACCTAGCAACAACTATAGATATTCGAGACTCTGAAGCAATTAAAGAGCTAATGCACCTTGGCAGTTGCAGTACGGAATGACATCTGCTGATCTTCCTTTGATGCTCTGTTAGCAAAAGAGATGGAATGGAATAATTAAACAGAACATTATCCGGACCCATTGCTTCTTAGACATGGTATAAAAGAACAATTCACAAAAAATGTTCGTTAGTTCATAAATAGACAAAAAGATGTTACCAAGTCACACAAGCATCTCATGATAGTGGTCATAAATCAAGGGTAATGCATGGAAAAGCTATAGGAATATCTACAAAAAAACCTCGTATCTGAAACTATTGTCTTACGCATGGAAACTACACATGGATCGACTTTATTAGCTCGAAATTGCATCATTCCAGACAAATTGACAGGCCCTTAGACTGTCAGTTGCTTATGCCTTAATTTTAAAGTCAAGGAATCATGCATCCAGTTAAGCGACAAAGCAATCAGTAGTTACCTAGGTTTTCCTTCATACTCATCTCCAGCATCTGGCTTCTTATCTATTTCACTTCTCACTTTGTGAAGTAAAGCATAATCTAACCCTTTAACTAAATGTGTGTGTTCCACATCACCTGATACACGATCAGCCAAAAAAATGGTTGGTCAGCTGAACAGAACAGCTAAATCAATTAGAACATATATCAAGAAAACCAAGCTGAAAATAAGCCAACTCGTTTGGGCATACAATTAGAAATATACCCTTCCACAATAACACGAGGAAACTCTCTTCTTTAAGTTAGCTGTTCTATAATATCTTTTCTCTTAATTCCAAAAGCAAGCTGGAAAATCAGAAATATTCTTATGTATTGTATAGAAACAGCAGTTTAGCAGAGCAGACTAACCTCCAAGATACTTGCTCTTCTCAATAGATAATTTGTGAGCATCAGCAGACCTGCCAACAAGTTTAAAACATGAAATGTGTAAGAAAATTACTCTTTTACCGTCAACTATATAGACAGCTCTCTAAGGCAAAAACTAGAGCAACTTCTAAAGTTGCTCCTTTGGTGACCTAGGTCACAAGTTCAAGGCACGGAAACACCCTCTTTGCAGAAAACTGATGGCAAGGTTGCGCACCATTTTTGGTGGTAAAACATTTCCTTGCGTCCAGTGTTTGCACCAATTCAATAAATACATGACACATGTCTTCATATACACTAATAACACATTTCACCTTAATTTATTACTTAACCATGCTAAATTAGTATAGTTTGGTGTAAAACACCTGGTGCGGTTAAGTTCTTCCCCCTACCCTGCACTGGCACTGAAGCACTTCGTATGCAGGGCAAGGTCCCTATATAGATAGCTCTCCAATAAAGGCTGAAGAAAAAAAGGAATATACAAAAAAAAAAAAAAAAAAAAAATGGAGTTGAGAGATATTACAGAAGATCAACATTCCCGGGAGGAGCGACAGCATGAAAAGCGCCTAATTCAGTGAGTTCATAATCCGGATTTTGATCTTCTCTTCTTTCTTTAGCTCTGTCTCTGTACTTTGGTAGTTCCGGTTCTTCCGCCTTCTCTTCTCTGTAACAAAAATTCTCATTTTTCAGCAACAGTTACCAAATTAGGGAGCTATTCAAATTCCACAGTTCCACATTCAATTGAGATTTTCACAAAAACTCACACAACGCCATAATAGTAGAAGAGATGAAGAAAATTTAAATTAAAAAAAAAAGATGTCAGAGAATGGAAAACGAACTTCTTGTGACGAATTATCTTTTCCTTGTGATTTCTTTTGGAGGAAGACATGGTTTTGAAAGCTTATTCCTCAATTGCAGATTGGGGTGAAGAGCGAGGAGGTAGACGATGACTATAGAGCCTATAGATTGGTAAAGATTCAAAAAGACAAAAACAACCTTCAGCTTCTTGTATAAGTTTGTCGCTCAAATATGGGCCTAACCCAAACTGTGTAGAAGGCTTTTTAATGGATTTCACATGTAATTTTTACATTCACCTGCTCAAGTTTCAATTTAATTACGTACTATAGGGAGGATAGTGTGTACGCATACTTTACCCTTAACCTGGGGTACAGAGGCTGTTTCTAAATGACCCTCGGTATTCTTTCCTCCAAGAACTCCCACCTTGCTCTTGGGGTGACTCGGATTCACAACCTCTTAGTTGGAAGTGGAGAGTGCTTACCATCAGAGCAACCCACCTTGTCTACATACTATATACAAATTTACCAATTATATACACTTTAGGAATTAAATAAGTATCCATTTATATTAGGAATCAATTATTTCTCATTCTTATTCTCTCATCCCTCCTGCGCTCTCTCTCCGTCTCTCTCTCTCCCGCGCGCGCTCTCTCTCTCTACGTCTCTCTCTATCTCTCAATCCTAATTTCAATAATGTAGAGCAAAGGAAAAGAGAGCAGCAATTCCATGCTTATTGAAATTCCAGTATTGTAGAGCTGAAGGTGTTGCACAATTAGTGCTCAAATTCCAGTAATGTTGCACAATTGGTGTTCAAATTGAAATTGTCAATCAATAAATTTTGAAGGTGTTTGACTCTCCACCATTGACAACCATTAAAAAGCTTTGAAGCTTTGAATTCGAATTTGGGTTTTCAAAAACCGTTATTTGTTTGGATTGGATGTTGTTACAATTAATTGGGAATATTGTTTGGAGTTTATATCTCAATTTTGAGGGTGTTTTGGTGAAGATTAGACTTGATTTTGGCTGAATTTCAGATTGAAACTCGAAGAAGAAGAAGACATGACATACATTATACTTACGAAATTGTAATAAAGTTTGTAGTATAATTGTAGAAAAATTGTATTCTGTTGTTTATATATATATTTTATTTAAATATTGTATGAAAGTTGAACAATATTGTATAAAAATTGTATTTAAGTTGTATGATATTGTAGTTGTATATAACTGGTAGAAATAATGTATGAAAGTTGTAGATAAGTTGTAGATAAGTTGTATAATATACAATTAGTTGTATGAAATTTATTTTTACTATATATAAATCAGATACAAAATATACAAAAGACATATTGTATAAAAATTATATTTAAGTGGTATGATATTGTAGTTGTATATAACTTGGTAGAAATAATGTATGAAAGTTGTAGATAAGTTGTGTAATAGATAATTAGTTGTATAAAATTTATTTTTACTATGTATAAATCAGATACAAAATATACAAAAGACATATTGTATAAAAATTATATTTAAGTGGTATGATACTGTAGTTGTATATAATTGGGTAGAAATAATGTACGAAAGTTGTAGATAAGTTTTTAATTTGTATGTTGATGTACCATATATTGTTCTTAGAGATAGAGATTTTATGTGTTTAGTTTGAATACAAAATATGCAATAAAGTTTAGATTCAGTAGAAGTTCTCATTTAGATCTTGTTAAAATTCGTCCCAAATTCTACTGTATTACATACACTTTTTTGGGGGGAAAAAAATTAAACATTTGAAATTATTGGCTAGCAAAATTCACCTATAATAGAAGGAGCAATTGTTATGACCCAAAAGGTCATCTTATATTTTAGAACTCGAATCTGCGCTCTTAAGCCTTAAAAATCTCATTTTTTTACCCTATTCGATTTACGTGCACAGTCCGGGCAGGTTTTCGGAAAGCTTTTATGTTGAAAATTGATAAAAATAAGAATTTATGCCTTAAAAGTTGATTTTAGTTGACTTCGATCAATATTTTTGGTAAACGGGCCCGGATCCATATTTTGATAGTTCCGGTGGGTCCGTATCGAATTATGGGACCTGGGCGTAAGCCCGAAATCGAATTCGGAAGTCCCCAGCTCAAGTTATGAATTTTTGATGAAAATTATAAGTCTGAAAACTAATTGTTTTTAAGAATTGATTGATGTTTGGCATTGTTAGTGTCGGGTCTGTACTCTGGTTCCGGAGCCCGGTACAGGTTCATTATGATATTTAAGACTTGTCTGTGAAATTTGGTGAGAAACGAAGTTGATTTGACGTGATTCGGACGTCCAGTTGAGAAAATAGTAACTTTAAAGTGTTCTTGAGAATTTCATTTGATTTGGTGCTAAATTTAGAGTTTTAGGTGTTATTTTGGTGATTTGATCACGCGAGCAGGTCCGTATGATATTTTTAGACTTGTGTGCATGTTTGGTTTGGAGCCCCGAGGGCTCGGGTGAGTTTCGGATAGGCCACGAGATGTTTTGGACTTTGAAAAATCTGGTTTTTTCTGTAGAGTCTATGTTCTGGCATGTCCTTCTTCGCATTCGCGAAGGTCCTCTCGCGAACGCGAGGAGTAAAATGATGAGGTAGGGATTTCTTCTTCGCGAACGCGAAGGCTTGGTTGCGAACGCGAAGCGATGGGGGTGTTACCTTTCGCGAACGCGACAAGCCCATCGCGAACGCGTAGTGTTAGGCACTAGGGAGGGGGAGTCAGCCTTTTCTTCATCGCAAACGCGAACACTGTCTCGCAAACACGAAGACCAGGGAAGGGTAGCCTACGCGAACGAGAGCACTGTCTCGTGAATGCGAAGGCTTGGCAGCCTATACTCTTCGCGAACGCGATAGTGCTCTCGTGAACGCGATGAACACTGTCGCTCAACACTTAACATAATCCAAACACGGAATTTAGCCATAAATTCATTTTGCTCAAAAACCAAACGGTGTGAGGCGATTTTTCAAGAGTCATTTCTTCCCCAAAGTGTAGGTAAGTGATTCTAAACCATTTTCTTTCAATTACCCATTACATTTCTTGAATTTTCAACCTAAAATCTAGAGTTTTTATTGTAGAATTAGGGGTTAGGGTAGAAACTAGGGATTTAGGGAATTTGGGGATTTAGACCTCAATTTGAGGTCGGATTCCAAAACCAATTATATATTCGGGCTCCGGAATGAATGGGTAAATGAATTTTGGTTTGAACCTCGTGTTTTGGCCAAGAGGGCCCGGGGTCGATTTTTTGACTTTTTGGAGGAAAAATTGGAAAATTTAATTTATGCAATATAATTGATTCCTTTAGCAATATTTGATATTATTGAGTCATTTTTGAATAGATACGAGTGGTTTGGAGATGAATTCCAAAAGAAAAGTTGTGATTGAGAATTAAGTGGCCTTCGGAGCGAGGTAAGTGTTGTGTCTAACCCTGACTTGAGGGAATTAGGAACCTTAGATTACTTGCTAAGTGAAATTCATGTGAGTAGCGTATATGTGAGGTGACGAGTACTTATGCGCCGCCAATTTACCTGTTTTTCACGTTTCTCTGTTTTTTTTATATTGTCTCATTCCTATGCCTAATTGCTACGTGTTATACTAGTGTTATTCAATTTATCGTTCTTATCATGTTTACGGATTTTCTGGTGATAATTGAGTTTTTATTTCAAAGTTGAGATTGATATTATGGAACCAAATATTGAAGTAAGGTTTGTACTTGTTATTCTATCTCCCTGTTGTTATTTATGCATTGTGTTATGGTGAGGGAGGGTGTTAATGCACGAAGGGTGATGCCGTGCCATATTGTGAGTGTTAATGCACGAAGGGTGATGTCGTGCCATATTGTGAGTGTTAATGCGTGAAGGGTGATTCCGTGCCATATTGTGAGTGTTAATGCATGAAGGGTGATGCCGTGCCATATTGAGAGTGTTAATGCACGAAGGATGATGCCGTGCCATATTGTGAGTGTTAATGCACGAAGGGTAATGTCGTGCCATGATATGAGAGTTAATGCACGAAGGGTGATGCCGTGCCGTTTCTATTAATTTTATGGTAAGATTGAGAGTAAAAGCACGAAGGGTGATGCCGTGCATTTTTCCTTATTGTATTCACTATTCCTGTTGATTCATGGTGTATTGACTGCTCCGGTGATCATTCTATTCTAGTTCTTTATCTTGTATTCCCCTCAGTATGTTTCCCCTCTCGACATTTCCTGTTTAGTTCTTCATTTCTGTTATTTGCATATACACAGTTGAATTGTACAGGTTGATTTGTAGGTGCCTTGCCTTAGCCTCGTCACTACTTCGTCGAGGTTAGCCTCGACACTTACCAGTACATAGGGTTGATTGTACTGATACTGCACTCTGCACTTTCTGTGCAGATTTTGATACCGGCTCGGGTTGATCGAGATTTTTTTATTGGTCCGTTGTCCGGAGACTCAAGGTAGTTCTGTCGGCGTTCACAGACCTTGAAGTCCCGTCTACCTTTTCTGTTCTACTGTTTCTTTCATTCAAACAGTTGTATTTCTTTCAGATTATTACTTGTAGCAAATTCTAAAATGCTCGTGAATTGTGACTCTAGATCCGGGTGGTAGTAATTAATACAGTTTTTATGATATTCCGCACTTATTATATTTTATCTTAGTTAATTATTGTTAATTACTGAATGGAAATAAGGAATTGGTTTAATGATTCTCTAACCTTGGCTTGCCTAGCAAGTGAAATGTTAGGCATCATCACGGTCACGTCGGTGGGAAATTACGAGTCGTGACAGTTGGTATCAGAGCACTAGGTTACATAGGTCTCACGAGTTACGAGCAAGCTTAGTAGAGTCTGAAGGATCGGTACGGAGACGTCTGTACTTATCTCTCAGAGGCTATGAAGTTTAGGAACAATATCTCTTCTTTCATTCCTTATCGTACGACATTGATTTAGCTTGAAACATATATCTTGTATTCTTTTGTATCTACTCGTGTATGACATTGCACACTCGGTATCAGTTGTGCGTCAACGGTTCGTGATGCCGCAGATGGACTACGAGAAAGCCATAGATGCTCAAACATTGCCTCAACATGTGGTTCCCACTGAAGATGCGAGCGCATTGAGAGACCACCCAGTGAATCACGTGGGGGGTGCAACGGACCTTGGCATCTGGTTGATTTATACGAGCTGTGAAGGTTAATATTATGGATCATCGGGCGTGGTGAACTATGACTTCGTGTCGAGTATGGGAGTCCACTATCAATGGATGGATTGCGGGGTCATGTGTTATATCAATTTTGACCTGAAATGTATATATGTGGTACTGAAAGGTTCCGCAAAAAATAAAGTTGGGACTTGCGGTATGTCCGCCTACTTAATAATCCTATACTTCAGTACCCAAGGAGTTAGAGAAACAACTTTAAAATTTCAGAAGGTCTACTCAGCGTGGACGCCACGGTTGCGAATTTTGGAGTGCTTCGGAGGAAGTACAGTGGTTGATGAGATTCTGGACTATGTGGTTCGTGCCAAGATTTGTCTGTATGGAGCTCTACTTTTGTGATCGTTGTGTATAAATAGGGGTAAGGGTTACCTCTGAGAAGAATCGAAGAGTATGTTAAAAAATGGGTCGGCTCAACAGTGTTAAGTCAGCATAACAAAAGAAGAAATTGTCCTTGGGAGAGATAATTCTACACAGGTGTCCGTGGCAAGCCTATGAAGAGGGCATACCAGCCAAAGCAACAACGCCCACTTGGCTCAGTTCTCAGAAACGCTCAGTTCCCGGACTCTCAGTAATGCGTGGCGCATAGTGTTTGAACGGTTGTGTCAGGTCACCATGACGATGTCATAATATGCCATCAGGTCCAATAAGTTAGCCCGTCACATTCTTACTTTGCTTCCTACAGCCAGAGAGCGAGTCAACTGACTCATTGAAGGACCCAATTATAATCGTAAAATTTCGTACGACTCGGGAGCTACAGGCTAATACTTCATTTCCGCTAGTGGTAGAAATTGCCAAGACAAGGAGACCAAGACATCTCGAAGTTCTAGGGGATTCAGTGGATTTTACTCTGCAGGTAAAAATCATTATGGCAGGGGCTCGGGCAGTCGTCCAGCCCAGTACGCACATCGGATTACCCGGGGTGCTCCAGTAAGTTCTTTTAATGCACCACCGACATGAGTTCCTACAAAGGGTTATTCCAGTTATCTGGCACAGACTCAATATGAGTAGCCAAACCCGCAAAGGGGTTGTTATGAATACGGCGATACCAGGCACATCATGAGAAAATTGTCCCAAACTTGGGGGAGAGATATTTCATCAAAGCACTCAGGCTACGTGCCCCATTGCGGTTACTACACCACCCATACGATCAGTTAAGGGTGGAGGACATGCGGGTAGAAGGCGTCTTAGAGGTGGAGACCCGGCCGTTGCTATATTTGTTTTATGGTATGACGGAGGTCGCTACATTAGATGGTGTCGTTACAGGTACGACTTCGATTTAATATAAAGGAATAATTTCCTTAACTTGATTTGGTTCTGAGTATCGAAACGAGTCCTCCTATTGTGCTCCACTTATGAGTGAGCTTCGTGATTCTATAATCTACTTATGTGTTTACTCCTGTTGGGAGGTTCTATGGAGATAACTACGCCTATCATTCCATGTTGGTCACTAATAAGTGCTGTGAGGCTAAAGGTGGCTTTCTGTTACCCATTTCGGTAAGTTTTGATGTAATTTCCGGATAATTAATTACAAATTATGAATTATATGCCCTACCGATGTGGGGTTCATTATGAGTTGTGATTTGGTGTAACCGGATTTTTTTATTTTTTTTTATAGAAGAAAATGAATTTTTTTGATTGGCACGATGTGCATATTACTTGGGATTCGGAACTGAGGACGAGAACCTCACACTTTAATATAAATTGATATGTTTAAACCGGGCTACGAGCAAAATTCTTGTGTTTAAGTTCTCCCTTGTGAAATTAAAGTTGTACTATAGCAATAATAGGGAGTCATGCCTGTTAGGCCTAATTGAAAATTCTTGTATGAAATTCTCTGTGCATACTTGCCAAATTCATGTTGTAATTATTAAGTTTTAACCTACGAGATAGATGCATGCCCAGGTGGTGTTAAATGTGACTCGTTAATTCGGGTAAATAATTATGAGGTCTGGTTACCATCAGTTGAAGATTAGGACATCTAATGTCCCTAAGATAGCTTTTCGAACTCGGTATGGGCATTACGAATCCCTAGTAATATCATTTGGGCTTACCAATACCCCAACAACACTTATGGATTTGATGAATCGGGAGTTCAAGCCCTATTTGGGTTCTTTTGTGGTTATATTCATTGATGATATCTTGATTTACTCCAGCAGTCGAGAGGAGCATGGGCAGCATCTTCGGAGTGTGCTTCAAACTTTGAAGAATAATTAGTTATATGCCAAAATTTCAAAATGTGAGTTTTGGTTAGACTCAGTTACCTTTTTGGGGCATGTTGTATCGGCAGAAGGAAAAAAGGTGGATCCTAAGAAGATTGAGGTTGTTCAGAATTGGCCTAGACCTACTTCAATTACAGAGATCCGGAGTTTCCTGGGTTTAGCAGGTTATTATCATCGGTTCGTGGAAGGGTTTTCATCTATATCAAGCCCATTGACCAGACTGACCCAGAAAGGTGTCCCGTTCAGGTGGTCAGACGAGTGTGAGGTGAGCTTCCAGAGGCTCAAGACATCTTTGACTATGGCACCGGTATTGGTGTTACCCACAGGTTCAGGATCTTATACAGTATATTGTGACGCATCTCGTATTGGTTTGGGTGCGGTATTGACGCAGGGTGTCGAGGTTATTACATATGCTTCGCGGTAGCTGAAGGTTCATGAGAAGAATTACACTGTTCATGATCTAGAGCTGGCAGCCATTGTTCACGCGCTGAAGATTTGGAGGCACTATCTTTACAACGTGCCATGTGAGGTATTCACTGATCATCGTAGCATGCAGTATCTGTTCAAACAAAAGATCTCAATTTGAGGCGGAGAAGATGATTGGAGTTGATGAAAGACTATGATATCACCATTTTTGTATCACCCCGGAAAGGCTAATGTGATGGCCGATGCTTTGAGTAGAAAGGCTGCGAGTATGGGCAGCCTTGCGTATAATCCGGTTGGTGAGAGGACGTTAGCTGCAGAGGTTCAGACTTTGGCTAATCAATTTTTGAGGTTAGATGTTTCAGAACCCAATCGGGTTCTAGCTTGCACAGTCGCTCGGTCTTCTTTATATGAGCGCATCAGAGAGCGACAGTATGATGATCCTCATTTACTCATCCTTAAGGACACGGTGCGGCACGGTGATTCCAAATAGGTTGCTGTGGGGGAGGATGGAGTTCTGCGAATGCAGGGTCATATATGTGTGCCTAATGTGGATGAGCTTCGTGAATTAATTCTGGAAGAGGCCCACAATTCCAGGTATTCTATTCATCCAGGTTCTGCCAAAATGTATCAAGATTTGCGGCAACATTATTGGTCGAGGAGAATGAAGAAGGATATAGTTGTATACGTAGCTCGGTACCTGAATTGTCAGCAAGTTAAGTACGAGCATCAGAGACCCGATGGTTTGCTTCAGAAAATAGAAATTCCTGAATGGAAGTGGGAGCGTATCACTATGGATTTTGTTGTTGGGCTCCCACGGACTCAGAGAAGATTTGACGCAGTTTGGGTCATTATAGATAGGTTGACCAAGTCAGCACATTTCATTCCAGTGGCAGTTACCTATTCTTCAGAGCGGTTAGCTGAAATTTACATTCGTGAGATTGTCCGCCTTCACGGTGTGCCCATCTCTATCATTTCTGATCGAGGTATGCAGTTTACCTCGCACTTTTGGAGGGCAGTACAACATGAGTTGGGTACGCGGGGGTCAGTTGAGCACAGCATTCCATCCTTAGATGGACGGGCAGTACGAGCATACTATTCAGATCTTGGAGGATATGCTCCGCGCTTGTGTCATAGACTTTGGAGGTTCTTGGGATCAGTTCTTGTCCCTTACAGAGTTCGCCTACAACAACAGTTACCAGTCGAGCATTCATATGGCTCCCTATGAGGCATTATATAGCAGGCGGTGTCGGTCGCCAGTTGGGTGGTTCGAGCCGGGAGAGGCTCGGTTGTTGGGCACAAACTTAGTACAGGATGCCTTGGATAAGGTCAAGATTATTCAGGATCGACTTCGCACAGCTCAGTCCAGGCAGAAGAGTTATGCCGACTGTAGAGTTCGTGATGTTGCATTCATGGTCAGAGAGAGAGTGTTACTTCGGGTATCACCCATTAAGGGTGTAATGAGGTTCGGAAAGAAGGGCAAGTTGAGCCCTAGGTATATCAGACATTTTGAAATTCTGGAGAGAGTGGGAGAGGTGGCTTACAGGCTTGCGCTGCCACCTAGTATAGCAGCTGTTCATCCGGTACTCCATGTGTCCATGCTTTGAAAGTGTCACGGCGATCCGTCCCATGTGTTAGATTTCAGCTCTGTCCAGTTGGGCAAGGATTTGACTTACGAGGAGGAGCCGGTGGCAATTCTAGCCCAGCAAGTTCGCCAGTTGAGATCAAAGAGTTTCCCTTCAGTTCGAGTGCAGTGGGGAGGTCAGCCTATTGAGGCAGCTACTTGGGAGTCCGAGTCTGATATGCGGAGTAGATATCCCTACCTTTTTACCAGCCCAGGTACTTTTCTATATCCGTTTGAGGACGAACGATTGTTTTAGAGGTGGAGAATGTGATGACCCAAAAGGTCATCATATGTTTTAGAACTCGAATCTATGCTCTTAAGCCTTAAAAATCTCATTTGTACCCTCCTCGATTTGCATGCGCAGTCCGGGCAGGTTTTCGGAAAGCTTTTATGTTGAAAATTGATAAAAATAAGAATTTATGCCTTAAAAGTTGATTTTAGTTGACTTCGGTCAACATTTTTGGTAAACGGGCCCGGATCCGTATTTTGATAGTACCGGTGGGTTCGTATCGAATTATGAGACCTGGGCGTATGCCCGGAATCGAATTCGGAGGTCCCTAGCTCAAGTTATGAATTTTTGATGAAAATTACAAGTCTGAAAACTAATTATTTTTAAGAATTGATTGATGTTTGGAATTGTTAGTGCCAGGGCCGTATTCTGGTTTCGGAGCCCGGTACAGGTTCATTATGATATTTAAGACTTGTCTGTGAAATTTGGTGAGAAACGGAGTTGATTTGACGTGATTCGGACGTCCAGTTGAGAAAATAGTAGCTTTAAAGTGTTCTTGAGAATTTCATTTGATTTGGTGCTAAATTTAGAGTTCTAGGTGTTATTTTGGCGATTTGATCACGCGAGCAGGTCCGTATGATATTTTTAGACTTGTGTGCATGTTTGGTTTGGAGCCCCGAGGGTTCGGGTGAGTTTCGGATAGGCCACGAGATGTTTTGGACTTTGAAAAATCTGGTTTTTTCGGTAGAGTTTGGGTTCTGGCATGTCCTTCTTCGTGTTCGCGAAGGTCCTCTCGCGAACGCAAGGAGTAAACTGATGAGGCAGGGATTTTTTCTTTGCGAACGCGAAGCGATGGGGGCGTTACCTTTCGCGAACGCGATAAGCCCATCGCGAATGCGTAGTGTTAGGCACTGGGGAGGGGGAGTCAGCCTTTTCTTCATCGCAAACGCGAACACTGTCTCGCGAACGCGAAGACCAGGGAAGGGTAGCCTACGCGAACACGAGCACTGTCTCGCGGACGCGAAGGCTTGGCAGCCTATACTCTTCGCGAACGCGATAGTGCTCTCGCAAACGCGATGAACACTGTCGCCCAACACTTAACAGAATCCAAACACGGAATTTAGCCATAAATTCATTTTTCTCAAAAACCAAACAGTGTGAAGCGATTTTGCAAGAGTCATTTCTTTCCCAAAGTATAGGTAAGTAATTCTAAACCATTTTCTTTCAATTACCCATTACATTTCTTGAATTTTCAACCTAAAATCTAGAGTTTTCATGGTAGAATTAGGAGTTAGGGTAGAAACTAGGGATTTCGTGAATTTGGGGATTTAGACCTCAATTTGAGATCGGATTTCAAAACCAATTATATATTCGGGCTCGGGGATGAATGGGTAAATGAATTTTGGTCAGAACCTCGGGTTTTGGCCAAGTGGGCCCGGGGTTGATTTTTTTCGACTTTTTGGAGGAAAATTTGGGAAATTTAATTTCTGCAATATAATTGATTCCTTTAGCAATATTTGATATTATTGAGTCATTTTTGAATAGATACGAGTGGTTTGGAGGTGAATTCCAAAGGAAAATGTGTGATTGAGAATTAAGTGGCCTTCGGAGCGAGGTAAGTGTTGTGTCTAACCCTGACTTGAGGGAATTACGAACCTTAGATTACTTGCTAAGTGAAATTCATGTGAGCGGCGTATATGTGAGGTGACGAGTACTTATGCGCCGTCAATTTACCTGTTTTTCACGTTTCTCTATTTTTCTTATATTGTCTCATTCCTATGCCTAATTGCTACATTTTATACTAGTGTTGTTCAATTTATCGTTCTTATTATGTTTACGGATTTTCTAGTGATAATTGAGTTTTTATTTCAAAGTTGAGATTGATATTATGGAACCAAATGTTGAAGTACGGTTTGTACTTCTTATTCTATCTTCCTATTGTTATTTATGTATTGCATTATGGTAAGGGAGAGTGTTAATGCACGAAGGGTGATGTCGTTCCATATTGTGAGTGTTAATGCACGAAGGGTGATTTCGTGCCATATTGTGAGTGTTAATGCATGAAGGGTGATGCCGTACCATATTGAGAGTGTTAATGCACGAAGGGTGATGCCGTGCAATATTGTGAGTGTTAATGCACGAAGGGTGATGCCGTGCCATGATATGAGAGTTAATGCACGAAGGGTGATGCCGTGCCATGATATGAGAGTTAATGCACGAAGGGTGGTGTCGTGCCGTTTCTATTAATTTTATGGTGAGATTGAGAGTAAAAGCACGAAGGGTGATTCCGTGAATTTTTTCTTATTGTATTCACAATTCCTGTTGATTCATGGTATATTGACTGCTCCGGTGATCATTCTATTGTAGTTCTTTATCTTGTATTCCCCTCAGTATGTTTCCCCTCTCGACATTTCCTGTTTAGTTCTCCATTCTTGTTATTTGCATATACATAGTTAAATTGTACAGGTTAATTTGTAGGTGCTTTGCCTTAGCCTCGTCACTCCTTCATTGAGGTTAGACTCGACACTTACCAGTACATGGGGTCGGTTGTACTGATACTGCACTCTGCACTTTCTATGCAGATTTTGATACCGGCTCGGGTTGATCGAGATTTTGCTATTGGTCCGCTGTCCGGAGACTCAAGGTAGAGTGAAATTCATGTGAGCGGCGTATATGTGAGGTGACGAGTACTTATGCGCCGTCAATTTACCTGTTTTTCACGTTTCTCTATTTTTCTTATATTGTCTCATTCCTATGCCTAATTGCTACATTTTATACTAGTGTTGTTCAATTTATCGTTCTTATCATGTTTACGGATTTTCTAGTGATAATTGAGTTTTTATTTCAAAGTTGAGATTGATATTATGGAACCAAATGTTGAAGTACGGTTTGTACTTCTTATTCTATCTTCCTATTGTTATTTATGTATTGCATTATGGTAAGGGAGAGTGTTAATGCACGAAGGGTGATGTCGTTCCATATTGTGAGTGTTAATGCACGAAGGGTGATTTCGTGCCATATTGTGAGTGTTAATGCATGAAGGGTGATGCCGTACCATATTGAGAGTGTTAATGCACGAAGGGTGATGCCGTGCAATATTGTAAGTGTTAATGCACGAAGGGTGATGCCGTGCCATGATATGAGAGTTAATGCACGAAGGGTGGTGTCGTGCCGTTTCTATTAATTTTATGGTGAGATTGAGAGTAAAAGCACGAAGGGTGATTCCGTGAATTTTTTCTTATTGTATTCACAATTCCTGTTGATTCATGGTATATTGACTGCTCCGGTGATCATTCTATTGTAGTTCTTTATCTTGTATTCCCCTCAGTATGTTTCCCCTCTCGACATTTCCTGTTTAGTTCTCCATTCTTGTTATTTGCATATACATAGTTAAATTGTACAGGTTAATTTGTAGGTGCTTTGCCTTAGCCTCGTCACTCCTTCGTTGAGGTTAGACTCGACACTTACCAGTACATGGGGTCGGTTGTACTGATACTGCACTCTGCACTTTCTATGCAGATTTTGATACCGGCTCGGGTTGATCGAGATTTTGCTATTGGTCCGCTGTCCGGAGACTCAAGGTAGATATGTCGGCGTTCACAGACCTTGAAGTCCCCGTCTATCTTTTCTGTTCTACTATTTCTTTCATTCAAACAGTTGTATTTCTTTCAGACTATTACTTGTAGCAAATTCTAGAATGCTCGTGAATTGTGACTCCAGATCCGGGTGGTAGTAATTAATATAGTTTTTATGATATTTCACACTTATTATATTTTATCTTAGTTAATTATTGTTAATTACTAAATAGAAATAAGGAATTGGTTTAATGATTCTCTAATGTTGGCTTGCCTAGCAAATGAAATATTAGGCGCCATCACGGTCCCATCGGTGGAAAATTACGAGTCATGACAGCAATTTGACTGTAGTTATACTTACCCATTGGAAGTCCTTTTAATGAACTGAAAGTTGCTTTTATATTTCATATATGAACTGATTAGTCAACGTATTCATTCAAACACGACTATGCTTTTTAAGAATAAAATAACACGATGGAGACTGAAAATAAGGAGAAAGACAAGCATATTTTCCAGAAGACAAATATTCTTAACCCAGAATGTATGGGAGGAAGATTTGATCATCATGCTATTCATCAGAATGGATAACACTTAATGATTTGGGTGGAGAAAAATAGCTTTCATGATTATCGTATATTAAGGCGGAAGATAAATAAGGAAAGAGAAAAGGAGAAAAAAAAAGAAATGGGTATAATTAAATCCTTTGATTGAAGGCATTAATAATGGATTGGGAACCTTTTAAGGTGGAATGTATATATTTTGTAGATAAAACTTGTTTAGGTCAGGTAATTAACTAAACGTGGACATTTTTGGTAATAAAATTTCAAATAGTGTATAGGAACTAAAAAATCTCATTTTACATTAGCAAATATTTGGGGAAAATGATATTGTAGAGCCGCTCTCAAAATAGCCGATATATATATATATATATATATATATATATATATATATATATATATATACACACACACACACAAATTTTATACACGTTTTCGGCTATTGAATGTACATAGTTTCTGGCGCTGGTTAAAAGTGATAATAACCCAAATATTTGCATGGCACGTCCTCCAAAGGGACTGCACTTGCCAGAATATCCCTTTTTTTTTATGGTCTTAGCGAAAAGTTCCCTTTTTTTACTTGAACACCATAGTTATTCAATCTTTGAAACTTGAAATTCTTGTTTGGTGGTCGAAAAATAGAAGTTAATGATAGATTATTGTTTAAATCGTTTGAATATTGATAATTTGCGCTTAAATTTTTAGTTCAAATACAATTCTTGTGATTTACTATGAAATCTCAAAATTCTATTGTTGGATCTTAGAAAGTGTTGAAGAAGACAAAGTGAGTCTTTTTTATTTAGTGTTATTCGACTAAATTGGTGATTGAGGATTATTTGTGTTGGTATTTAGAAGTTTTGTTTCATATTTGAGATTATTTTGAACAAATTTGGGGTGGTTTGATTGAAATTAAAGTTGCAAATTCAAAGATCGCTTTGTTAAAATAACCCAAAAAAGTATACCAATCGGGTAAACTTCGATGAACAACTTAACAAATAGCTAGAGAAAATATAGCATCTAAGAGAAAAATTATGACAATTGGGGCAGACTTCGATGAACAAATTAACAGACAGATAGAATAATAATAATAATAATAATAGTAATAATAACAGTAATAATAATAGTAATTATAATAGTAATAGTAATAATAATAGTAATAATAGTAGTAATAATAGTAATAATAGTAATAATAATAATAAAAATAATAATAGTAATAATAATAATAGTAATAACAATAGTAATAATAGTAATAGTAATAATAGTAATAGTAATAATAATAGTAGTAATAATAGTAGTAGTAATAGTAATAGTAATAGTAATAGTAATAGTAATAATATTAATATTAATAATAATAATAATAATAATAATAATAGGCTTGTCTCTAGTGAAAAATAGAGAAGATGCTGTTAAATGGTAGATTTACCAATCAAAATGAGACTGTCTGTACTCTGTTAAATGGCCTTAGATGTAGGACCTTAAGCGAGTTTAGATGGTATAAAGATACTTTTATGAGCAGAGTAATGGAATTACCCGAAAATAAGTATGAACATTGGAAAGCTAAGTTTATAGATGGCCTTCCCTCCTTATTTGCTGAAAGAGTAAGAAAAACTCTAAGGGGTGGTTACGGGGTGTCACGACCCAAAACTAACCCCTGTCGTGATGGCGCCTATCGTGGAACTAGGCAAGCCGACACATTTCCAAAACAAACCGATATTTTTATTTTAAAGATAATTTCAAGGTTATTTAACATAAAACCTCTATTTAAAGAGTTCAAATCAAAGAAAAATAGAAGTGCGGAAAAAAAAAGCCCGACATCGGAGTGTCACTAGTCATGAGCATCTACTACAATCTGTCTAACAATATCAAGGCTAACTCAGCCTGAAAAATAGCTAAATACAACTAAAGGAAGATAAGATGGAGAAGAGCAAGGGCTGCGATCGCCAAACAGCTACCTTGCTATCTCCAAGAAAATCTGCAACCAGAACACTCAATAACCGCTACTGTGTCCAGCTACACCTGAATCTGCACACAATGTGCAGGGAGTAACGTGAGTACGCCAAATCAGTAAGTAACAACAATAAATAAAGACTGAGCAGTAGTGACGAGCAATAAAGCATATAACGTCCATATCGTGAAATCTCAGTAAAGTACAACATGCTTTAAAAATCAGTGTTTGAATCAAATCATCTCGTTTAAACCCGGTTCCAGAAAAAAAATTATTTAAAGATATTTTTCCAACAGTTTTTCAAATAAAGGCTCAATGCAAAGGTGAGCAAAAATGATGAAATCATAAACAGCCCTTCGGGCAAAACATCACTCATATGCAGCCCCTCGGGCAAACCTCACAGTCACTCGTGCCACTCGGGCATACCTCACAATCACTCTTGCCACTCGGGCATACCTCACAATCACTCATGCCTCCTAGTC
The DNA here is from genome assembly GCF_000390325.3 of Nicotiana tomentosiformis. Lineage (NCBI taxonomy): Eukaryota > Viridiplantae > Streptophyta > Magnoliopsida > Solanales > Solanaceae > Nicotiana > Nicotiana tomentosiformis. The sequence goes on from NC_090822.1 coordinate 34,892,459, forward strand.
ACTCAGCACTCGGCACTCAGCACTCGCACTCAATAGGTAACTGTGCTCACTGGGGGTGTGTACAGACTCCGGAGGGGCTCCTTCAGCCCAAGCGCTATAATCTGCACGGACAACTCACGTGCTATAATAATAAAGTATGCTGCAGGCGGGCAGCCCCGATCCACACTCATCCTCACAAATCAGGCCCTCGGCCTCACTCAGTCATAAATATACTGCAGGCGGGCAGCCCTGATCCACACTCATCCTTACAAATCAGGCCCTCGGCCTCACTTAGTCATAAACCTCTCAAGCCACTCGGGCATTTCAGTAAAACAGGGCATTCGGCCCAAAACATTTATATGTATCAAAATAGACTCATAAAATTGAGTTATGCGGTAAACAAGTATAAACATAACTGAGTATAGATTCTCAATCGAAAACAATGAGAGGATGGTAAGAAACAGCCCCTAAGGGTCCAAACAGCATTAGCGCAAGGCCCAAATATGGCATTCAACCCAATTTATAGAATTTTTTTCTAAAACATATAAGTATCAAATGGTTTCAACAAAGTATGCAACTTTACAGTTGCTACAGGATGGACCAAGTCACAAATCCCCAACAGTGCACACCCACACGCCCGTCACCTAGCATGTGCGTCACTTCAAAATAGTAGAATGATACGAAATCCGGGGTTTCATACCCTCAGGACTAGATTTACTATCGTTACTTACCTCAAACCGCGAAATTCTTATTCTGCAATCTCCTTTACTCGTGAATTGGTCTCCAAACACCTCGAATCTGGTCATAATAATTCGTTTCAGTCAATAAAATTCATTGGAATTAATCCCATAAGAAAATAATGATTTTCCATAAAAATCCAAAAATTAGCTCAAAGATTTCCCGTGGGGCCCACGCCTCGGAACTCAACAAAAGTTACAAAATCCGGAAGCCCATTCAACCACGAGTCTAACCATACCAATTTTACCAAAATCCGACCCCAACTCGACCCTCAAATCTTCAATTTAAACCAAGAGGGTTTTTAAATTTTTCCAACTCAATTCACCAATTAAACGATAAAAACAACCATGGATTCGGGTAATTTAACCAATATTGAGTTAAGAACACTTACCCCGTTATTTCCTCTGAAATTCACCCAAAATTGCCTCAAATCCGAGCTCCAAATCGTCAAAAACTGAAAATGGGACGAGGTCCCATTTTCAGAACTTAAACTCATTGCCCAGACTTTTCTTCTTCGTGAACGCAGTCAGTGCCTCGCGTTCGCGAAGCACAAAATAACTCCCGTCCAAATTCGTCCTTCGCGAACGCGACATCACCCTCGCGTTCGTGAAGCACAAAATACCTCTGCCTCAATGCCTTCTACGCGAATGCATTCAACCCATCGCGAACACGATGCTTCATTCCCTCTCACTACGCGAACCCGACACTCCCTACGCGAACGCGTAGACCAATTGCCTGGGGTCTTCGGATGCTTCCTCTCTTCTTCGTGAACGCGTAACACCTCTCGCGTTCGCGATGCACACCCAGTCCACCCTTCGTGAACGCGTGCTTCTCTTCGTGAATGCGAAGAGAAAATATTGCCAGCCTCTCAGTTCCTCTTCGCGAATGCGAGGCTCCACTCGCGAACGCGATGAAGGAAACCAGATGGTGTATCAGAAAAATGTCCAGCAGAGTTCCAAGTCCAAAATCCAACCCGTTAACCATCCGAAACTCAGCCGAGCCACTCAGGACCTCAACCAAATATACCAACAAGTCCTAAAACATCATACGGACTTAGTCGAACCCTCAAATCACCTCAAACAACGCTAAAACCATGAATTACACCCCAATTCAAGCATAATGAACTTTGAAATTTTTTATTTCTACAAACGACTCTCGAACCTATCAAATCACGTCCGATTGACCTCAAATTTTGCACACAAGTCATATAGGACATAACAGAGGTATTCCAATTTTCAGAATCGGATTCCGACCCCGATATCAAAAAGTCAACCCCTCGGTCAAACTTCTCAAAAATTAAACTTTCGGCATTTCAAGTCTAATTCCTCTACGGACCTCCAAATAATATTTAGGATACGCTCCTAAGCCCAAAATCACCACACGGAGCTATTGGAATTATCATAATTCTAATTCGAGATCGTTTACACATAGGTCCATATCCGGTCCACTTTTCTAACTCAATTTTTTAATTATGAGACTAAGTGTCTCATTTCACTCTGAGTTCCTCCCGAACCCGAACCAACTAACCCGATATAATATAATATAGCTGAATAACACAAAAAGAAGTAGAAATGGGGAAAAAAGGGCTATAACTCTCAAAACGACCGGCCAGGTCGTTACATCCTCCCCCTCTTAAACATCCGTTCGTCCTCGAACGGGTCTAGAAACATACCTGGAGTCACGAATAGGCATGGATATTTGCTCCGCATCTTCCGTTCGGTCTCCCAGGTGGCCTCATCCATAGGCTGACCTCTCCATTGCACCTTCGCTGAAGCTATATCCTTTGACCTCAACCTTCGAACCTGCTAATCCAAAATAGCTACCGGCTCCACATCATAAGTCATATCACCCTCCAACTGAACCGTGCTGAAATCCAAAACATGGGACGGATCTCCAATATACTTCCGGAGCATGGAAACATGAAACACTGGATGCACACTCGACAAGCTGGGTGGCAAGGCAAGCTTATAAGCCACCTCCCATATTCTCTGAAGCACCTCAAAAGGCCCAATGAACCGGGGGCTCAACTTTCTCCTCTTCCCAATCCTCATAACACCCTTCATGGGTGATACCTTCAGCAAAACCTTCTCCCTAACCATAAAAGACACATCACGGACCTTCCTATCCGAGTAGCTCTTATGCCTAGACTGCATCGTGCGAAGCCGCTTCTGAATCAATTTCACCTTATCTAATGCATCCTAGACTAAGTCTGTACCTAAGAGCCTAGCCTCACCCGGCTCAAACCATCTAACCGGAGATGTACACCTCCTCCCATATAAAGCCTCGTACGGAGCCATCTGAATATTCGACTGATAACTGTTGTAATATGAAAACTCCGCGAGTGGTAGAAACTGGTCACATGAACCCCCAAAGTCAATGGCACAAGCATGCAACATGTCCTCCAATATCTGAATAGTGCGCTCGGACTGCCCGTCCGTCTGAGGGTGAAAAGCTGTGCTTAACTCAACCTGAGTACCCAACTCTCGCTGCACGGCCCTCCAAAACTGCGATGTGAACTGAGTACCCCTATCTGAAATGATGGAAACTAGGACACCATGCAGGCGAACGATCTCTTGGATGTAAATCTCAGCCAACTGCTCTGAAGAGTAAGTAGTACCAACTAGAATGAAGTGCGCAGACTTGGTCAGCCGATTCACAATAACCCAAATAGTGTCAAACTTCCTCAAAGTCCGTGGGAGCCCAACTACAAAGTCCATGGTGATCCGCTCCCACTTCCACTCTGGGATCTCTAACCTCTGAAGCAAGCTACCCGGTCTCTGATGCCCATACTTAACTTGCTGACAGTTTAGACACCGAGCCACAAACCCAACTGTATCCTTCTTCATCCGCCTCTACCAATAGTGCTGCCTTAAATCCTGGTACATCTTCGCGGCACCCGGATGGATGGAATACCGCGAGCTGTGGGCCTCCTTAAGAATTAACTCTCGAAGCCCATCTACATTAGGCACACATATCCGGCCCTGCATTTTCAGCACGCCGTCATCACCAATAGTCACATCCCTAGCATCACCTCTCTGAACCTTGTCCTGAAGAACGAGCAAGTGGGGGTCATCATACTGACGCTCCTTGATATGGTTATAAAGAGAAGACCTGGAGACCACACAAGCCGATACCCGGCTAGGCTCCGAAATATCCAATCTGACAAGTTGGCCTGCTAAGGTCCGAACATCCAATGCCAAAGGTCTATCTGCTGCTAGAAGATATGCTAGACTCCCCAAAATCTCTGCCCGGCGACTCAAAGCATCGGTCACCACATTGGCCTTCCCCGGATGGTACAAAATAGTGATATCATAGTCCTTAAGAAGCTCCAACCATCTCTGCTGACGCAAATTAAGATCCTTCTGCTTTAACAGATACTGCAGACTCCGGTGATCTGTATAGATCTCACAATAAACCCCATACAAATAATGATGCCAAATCTTCAAGGCATGAACAATGGCTGCTAACTCAAGATCATGGACATGATAGTTCTTCTCATGGGTTTTGAACTGGCGTGAGGCATAGGCGATCACCCTACCCTCCTGCATCAAAACACAACCAATGCCTATCCTCGAGGCATCATAATACACGGTGTAAGAACCTGAAGCTGATGGCAGAACTAACACTGGAGCTATGGTCAAAGCAATCTCGAGCTTCTGAAAGCTCTCCTCACACTCATCCGACCACCTGAATGGAGCACCCTTTTGGGTCAATTTGGTCAAGGGCGATGCAATAGATGAAAATCCCACCACAAAGCGACAGTAGTAACCCGCTAATCCAAGAAAGCTCCTAATTTCCGTGGCTGAGGACGGTCTAGGCCAACTCTGCACCGCTTCTATCTTCTTCGGATCTACTTGAATACCCTCACTAGACACCACGTGCCCCAGGAATGCTACTGAACTGAGCCAAAACTCACATTTGGAGAACTTTTCATAAAGCTTCTCCTCCCTCAATTTCTGTAATACAATCCTCAGATGCTGAGCATGCTCCTCCTGGCTACGAGAGTACACCAGGATGTCATCAATGAATACAACAACGAATGAGTCCAAATAGGGCTAGAATACACTGTTCATCAAATGCATGAACACTGCTGGGGCATTGGTCAGCCCAAAAGACATCATCAAGAACTCATAATGGCCATATCGGGTCCTGAAAGCTGTTTTAAGAATATCTGAATCCCGAATCTTTAGCTGGTGATAACGGGACCTCAAATCAATCTTGGAGAACAACCTCACTCCCTGAAGCTGGTCGAATAAATCATCAATGCGAGGCAAATGATACTTATCCTTGACTGTGACCTTGTTCAACTGCCTGTAATCAATACACATTCTCATGGAACCATCCTTCTTCTTCATAAATAGAACCGGTGCACCCCAAGGTGACACACTAGGCCGAATAAACCCCTTATCAAGGAGTTCCTGAAGCTGTTCTTTCAATTCCTTCAACTACGCCGGTGCCATACGATACGGTGGAATAGAAACGGGCTAAGTGCCCAGCACCAAATCAATACCAAAGTCAATATCCCTATCAGGCGGCATGCCCCGCAGGTCTGCAGGAAACACATCCAGAAAATCATGTACCACCGGAACAGAATCGATGACAGGAGTCTCTGCACTAACATCCCTCACAAAATCCAAATAAGATAGGAAACCCTTCTCAACCATACGCTGAGCCTTTAAATATGAAATCACCCTACTTGGTACATAATCTACAGAACCGCTCCACTCAACCCTCGGAATTCCCGGCATAGCCAACGTCACCGTGTTAGCGTGACAATCTAGAACAACATGACATGGAGATAACCAATCCATACCTAATATCACGTCAAAGTCGACCATACTGAGCAGCAAAAGGTCCACTTGGGTCTCCAGACCCCTAATAGTCACCACACATGACCGATATACGCGGTCCACAATAATAGTATCGCCCACAGGATTAGATACATAAACAAAAAAAACTAGAGACTCACGGGGCATATCCAAAAAATGGGTGAAATGCGAGGAAACATATGAATACATGGAACCAAGGTCAAATAATATTGAGGCATCTCGGTGACAAACTGAGACAATACGTGTAATCACAGCATCTGAAGCAATAGCGTCTGGTCTAGTAGGGAGAGCATAGAAATGGGCCTGACCAGCCCCTGATCTTCCTCCCCCTCTAGGGCGACCCCTAGTTGACTGACCTCCACCCCGAGCTGACTGGGCGGGTGGTGAGGTAACTGGTGCTATAGTCGGAGGCTGACCCCTCTGCTGAGATAGACCTCCATGACGACGAGGACACTGCCTCCACATATGCCGAAGCTCCCCACACTCAAAATAACTCCCTGGTGCTGGTGGCGGAAACTGAAGGGAACCCCTAGCACCGGGATGACTGGTAGAAGAACCTAGCATGGAAGAGCCCTGAACAGGTGGAGCACGGGATGGACTCTGAGCTAGAAGGGAACTAAGTGATGAGTGGCCCTGATAAGAACTGTGAGAACTATGGACAGATGATGCACCACGGTGAAATGACCGAGCTGACTGAGCCTGTCTGAAATGACGACCTCTACCGTGCTGGAACTGACCCCCAAAGGGAGCACCGCTGAATCCACCCTGACCATGAGGCCTCTTAGCCTCCTTCTCAGCCCTCTCCTGACCGCGAACCATCTCAATCTGTCGAGCAATGTCAACAACCTCATCAAAGGTTGCACCCGAAACCCTCTCCCTGGTCATGAGCAACTGTAGCTGATAAGTGAGGCCATTAATAAACCTCATGATCCTCTCTCTGTCCGTGGGAACCAACCAGATAGCATGACGGGCTAACTCGGAGAACCGCATCTCATACTGCATCACAGACATATCACCCTGGCGGAGCCACTCAAACTATCTATGCAGCTCCTCTCTGCGGGATCGAGGCACGAACTTCTCCAAAAAGACCACGGAGAACTGCTGCCAAGTAAGGGGTGCTGCGCCAACAGGCCTACGCCTCTCGTAAGTCTCCCACCATCTGAGTGCAGCCCCAGAAAACTGAAAGGTAGTGAATGAGACCCCACAAGTCTCCAAAATACTAGTAGTACGGAGTATCCTCTGACACCTGTCCAAAAAGTCCTGAGCATCCTCTCTCTCTGTGCCACTGAAAGGTAGTGCCTGAAGTCTCCCAAACCTCTCCAACCTACACTGATCATCCTCAGGCATAGCATGAACCACATAATCCTAAGCAACATCAACCGGCTGGGCTGGTGGTGCCTCTGGTGTCTGAAGTCCCTGAATAACCTGCTCGGGTGTGCGAGCAACGGGAGTCTGAGTGCCTTCCCTGGCCCGAGAAGTGGCTGTGGCCGTCGAAATAGAGACCACATGAGCAAGGCCAGTACACGCTGCCAGAATCTGAGCTAGGGCCTCCTGAAGGACTGGAATCACAATAGGCGCAGGTGGTGCCTGAGCTGGTGCATCAACAATTGGAACCTGGTCCTGATTTGGGACAACCGGTGGATCTGCAGGTACTGCCCCAGCTTCTATACAGGCTGCGCCTCTTCCCCTACCACGACCTCTACCGCGGCCTCAGCCTCTCGCGACCCTGGCTGGTGGTACTGGTGGCTGGCCCTCCTGACAGGTAGTACGAGTCCTCACCATCTATGAGAGAATGAAACAACAAATGTTTAGTTACTAGAATCAACAGATTCGCATGACAAGAATTCAAGAATGTGGAGTTTCCTAAAAGTTCTGCAGCCTCCTGAAGATAAGTACAGACGTCTCCGTACCGATCCGCAAGACTCTACTAAACCCGCTCATGACTCGTGAGACCTATGTAACCTAGGCTCTGATACCAATCTGTCATGATCCAAAATTAACCGCTGCCGTGATGGCGCCTATCGTGGAACTAGGCAAGCCGACTCATTTCCAAAACAGACCGATATTTTCATTTTAAAGATAATTTCAAGGTTATTGAACATAAAACCTCTATTTAAAGAGTTCAAATCAAAGAAAAACAGAAGTGCGGAAAAGAAAAGCCCGACATCGGAGTGTCACTAGTCATGAGCATCTACTACAATCTGTCTAACAATATCAAGGCTAACTCAGCCTGGAAAATAGCTAAATACAACTAGAGGAAGATAAGAGGGAGAAGAGCAGGGGCTGCGATAGCCAAAAAACTACCTTGCTATCTCCAAGAAAATCTGCAACCAGAACACTCAATAACTGCTACCGTGTCCAGCTATACCTGAATCTACACACAAGGTGCAGGGAGTAACGTGAGTATGCCAACTCAGTAAGTAACAACAATAAATAAAGACTGAGCAGTAGTGACGAGCAATAAAGCATATAACGTCCATATCGTGAAATCTTAGTAAAGTACAACATGCTTTAAAAATCAGTGTTTGAATCAAATCATCTCGTTTAAATCAAATCATCTCGTTTAAACCCGGTTCCAGAAAAAAAATCATTTAAAGATATTTTTCCAACAGTTTTTCAAACAAAGGCTCAATGCAAAGGTGAGCAAAAATGATGAAATCATAAACAGCCCCTCGGGCAAAACATCACTCATATACAGCCCCTCGGGCAAACCTCACAGTCACTCGTGCCACTCGGGCATACCTCACAATCACTCTTGCCACTCGGGTATACCTGACATTCACTCATGCCTCCCAGTCACTCAGCACTCGGCACTCGCACTCAGTAGGTACCTGCGCTCACTGGGGTATGTACAGACTTTGGAGGGGCTCCTTCAGCCCAAGCGCTATAATTTGCACGGATAACTCACGTGCTGCACGGACAACTCACGTGCTATAGTAATAAAGTATGCTACAGGCGGGCAGCCCCGATCAACACTCATCCTCACAAATCAGGCCCTCGGCCTCACTTAGTCATAAACCTCTCAAGCCACTCGGGCATTTCAGTAAAAAAAGGGCATTCAACCCAAAATATTTATATGCATCAAAATAGAGTCATAAAACCGAGTTATGCGGTAAACAAGTATAAATATGACTAAGTATAGATTATCAATCGAAAACAATGAGAGGATGGTAAGAAACAACCCCCAAGGGTCCAAACAGCATTGGCGCAAGGCCCAAACATGGCATTCAGCCGAATTTACAGAAATTCTTTCTAAAACATATAAGTATCAAATGGTTTCAACAAAGTATGCAACTTTACAGTTGCTACGGGGCAGACCAAGTCACAAATCCCCAACAGTGCACGCCCACACGCCCGTCACCTAGCATGTGCGTCACTTCAAAATAGTAGAGTGATACAAAATCCGGGGTTTCATACCCTCAGGACTAGATTTACTATCGTTACTTACCTCAAATCGCGAAATTCTTATTCTGCAACGTCCTTTCCTCGTAAATTGGTCTCCAAACGCCTCGAATCTGGTCATAAATAATTCGTTTCAGTCAATAAAATTCATTGGAAATAATCCCATAAGAAAATAATGATTTTCCATAAAAATTCGAAAATTAGCTCAAAAATCGCTCGTGGGGCCCACGCCTTAGAACTCGACAAAAGTTACAAAATCCGGAAGCCCATTCAACCACGAGTCTAACCAAACCAATTTTACCAAAATCCGACCCCAACTCGACCCTCAAATCTTCAATTTAAACCAAGAGGGTTTTCAAATTTTTCCAACTCAATTCACCAATTAAACGATAAAAACAACCATGGATTCGGGTAATTTAACCAATATTGAGTTAAAAACACTTACCCCGTTGTTTCCTCTGAAAATCACCCAAAATCGCCTCAAATCCGAGCTCCAAATCGTCAAAAACTGAAAATGGGACGAGGTCCCATTTTCAGAACTTAAACTCACTGCCCAGACTTTTCTTCTTCGCGAACGCGGTCAGTGCCTCGCGTTCGAGAAGCACAAAATAACTCCCGTCCAAATTCCTCCTTCGCGAACGCGACATCACCCTTGCATTCGCGAAGCACAAAATGCCTCTGCCTTAATGCCTTCTACGCGAATGCGTTCAACCCATCACGAACACGATACTTCATTCCCTCTCACTACGCGAACCCGACACTCCCTACGCGAACGCGTAGACCAATTGCCTGGGGTCTTCGGATGCTTCCTCTCTTCTTCGCGAACGCGTAACACCTCTCGCGTTCGCGATGCACATCCAGTCCACCCTTCACGAACGCGTGCTTCTCTTCGCGAACGCGAAGAGCAAATATTGCCAGCCTCTCAGTTCCTCTTCGCGAACGTGAGGCTCCACTCGCGAACGCGATGAAGGAAACCAGATGGTGTATCAGAAAAATTTCCAGCAGAGTTCTAAGTCCAAAATCCAATCCGTTAACCATCCGAAACTCACACGAGCCCCTCGGGACCTCAACCAAATATACCAACAAGTCGTAAAACATCATATGGACTTAGTCAGACCCTCAAATTACCTCAAACAACGCTAAAACCATGAATTACACCCCAATTCAAGCCTAATGAACTTTGAAATTTCTAATTTCTACAAATGACTCCGAAACCTATCAAATCACGTCCGATTGACCTCAAAATTTGCACACAAGTCATAAATGACATAACAGAGGTATTCCAATTTTCAGAATTGGATTCCGACCCCGATATCAAAAAGTCAACCCCTCGGTCAAACTTCTCAAAAATTAAACTTTCGACATTTCAAGCCTAATTCCTCTATGGATCTCCAAATAATATTCCGGACACACTCCTAAGCCCAAAATCACCACACGGAGCTATTGAAATTATCAAAATCCGAATCCGAGATCGTTTACACATAGGTCCATATCCGGTCTACTTTTCTAACTCAATTTTTCAATTATGAGACTAAGTGTCTCATTTTACTCTGAGTTCCTCCCGGACCCAAACCAACTAACCCGATATAACATGATATAGCTAAATAACACAAAAAGAAGTAGAAATGGGGAAAATGGGGCTATAACTCTCGAAACGACCGGCCGGGTCGTTACACGGGGAAATTCCGTACAAAGATTATACCTATGAAAAATTGATAGGAGTCTGTACACAAGAAGGATTAAACTTGTGTAATGAGTTGAAATTTCCTACACAGCTTAAGAAGAATAAGCTAAAAGAAAAATCACAATTAGGAAACTTTTGTACTCAGTTCGGTTTTCCCGAGACCTCTGCTCATAGCAAGAAGAAGAAACACATGTATCATAGATACCCTAGCCCTAATATTCCATACAAGAAAAAAAGATCTATATATAGATCTAAGGAAGAACGTGATACTAGGAAAAACTATCGTAAGTCAAAGAGATTTACGAAAGATAGGTCTAAAAGAGATCTTGCAGACCGAAAGTGTTATAAATGTGGAACATTTGGCCACATAGCTCCAAATTGCAAGCTTCAAAAGTTGAAAACCTTAGAAATTGACGATGAGTTACATAATAAGATTTATGGTTTGTTATACACATCTGGATCAGAATCAGATTGTGATTCTTATTCGGCATCTGAAAATGAAGTTGATTTACTTGATTTATCTGATAGTGATAAAACTTTAGATAATAATTGCACAACTTGTGAAGGTAATACATGTACTTGTGATAATGATGATTTTTATAAATTACAATCATAATTTCAAGATTTCAATATGAAAACTATTACCTCTGATAATGTGATAGAACTTTTAGAAGAAGTTACTGATGAAAAACTTCGAGAAAAATTATAAATTTGGCTGCAAGTACTAGTTCAAGTTCTTCAAAACCTTTTAAAACTCAAAAAAAGAATTTGAATATTTTGCGCCTTATTCTTTATTAGAAGTTAATAACCGTCTTATAAATAAAAATACAACTCCAGCAAGAAATTCTTCTTTCGATGATTTAAAAGTTGAAATTGAAAGTTTAAAAAGGGAGATTAAATCTCTTAAAAAAAATCAAATGATTTGTGATCATAGGATTACTCAGATCGAGAAAATCAATTCTCCAGCTAAGAAATCTAATGATAAAAACAAAGGTATTTCTGAAAATGATATTGAGGAAGAACCTATTAGACTTGATTCTAAACATGATATATTTTTGGGAATGATGCAAATTGTTACTGCCCATAAATGGTATATTAAATGTACTATTCTAATTGATAATAGTTTTTCTATTACAAATATTGCTATGATTGATAGTGGAACTGATGTTAGCTGCATTCAAGAAGGGTTAGTACGTACTAAATATTTTCAAAAAACTACTCATATGGTTAAATCTGCATCAGGACATGCTTTAGATATAAAGTATAAATTTTCTAATACGGGTATTTGTCAGAATAAAGTCTGCATTCCTCACTTCTTTTTCTTGGTTAAAAATCAGTTATACCCTCCAATTATACTTGGAACACCTTTTATTAACACTATTTATCCTTTTACTAGCATAGACTCGAAAGGTTTTACAGCTACTTATAAGGATAAAAGGATAAGTTATACTTTTGTTACAGATCCCGTAACTAGAGATATAAATGCTTTAATTGATATGAAGCAAAGATATATTGATTCGTTACAATTAGAATTATTTAGTATGAATATCTTTAATACTTTAAAATCCACTAAAGTATAGGAAAATATTAAATTAATTTCCGAACAAATTGCTATTGATATTTGTGCTGAGCATCCTAGTGCTTTTTGGAATCGAAAAAAGCATATTGTCACTCTTCCATATGAAGATAATTTCTCTGAGGATGATATTCCTACTAAATCTTGACCTTATCAGATGAACGCTGAATTGGTAGTATTCTGCAAAAAAGAGATTGATAATTTATTACAAAAGGGTTTGATAAAACCCTCAAAATCTCCTTGGTCTTGCACAGCTTTTTATGTTAATAATGCTGCTGAAAAGGAACGTGGTGTTCCTAGATTAGTTATTAATTATAAACCTTTAAATAAATATTTAAAGTGGATAAGGTATCCCATCCCCAATAAAAAGGATTTATTAGCAAGATTATATGATGCCAATATATTTTCGAAATTTGATTTAAAATCTGGTTATTGGCAGATTCAAATATTTAAAGAGCATACTTATAGAACTGCTTTTAATGTTCCATTCGGACAATATGAATGGAATGTTATGCCTTTTGGTTTAAAGAATGCCCCTTCTGAATTTCAAAAAATCATGAATGATATATTTAACTCATATCTAGATTTAATCATTGTTTATATTGATGACATTTTGATATTCTCTAAAATATTTGAAATGCATATTAAGAATCTAGATATATTTAAAAGAATTGTTATACAAAATGGTTTAGTTATTTCAAAACCAAAAATGAGTTTATTTCATACAGATGTTAGATTTTTAGGACATAATATTTACCAAGGAAAAATTACTCCTATTCAAAGATCGATTAATTTTGCATCAAAATTTCCTGATGTTATTACTGACAAAACTCAATTACAGAGATTTTTGGGAAGTTTAAATTATATATCCCCATTTTATAAAAAATTATCTCGTGATTTAGCCCTATTATATGATAGGCTAAAAAAGGATCATAAAAAACCTTGGACTGATAGCCATACTACTTTGGTTAAAAATATTAAATAACGTGTTAAGTCTTTACCTTGTTTAACTCTTTCTAATCTAGCATGACAAAAAATTATTGAGATAGATGCATCTAATATTGGCTATGGTGGGATTTTAAAACAAGTTAATCCCAACGATAATTGTGAATATCTGATAAGATTTCATTCTGGAAAGTGGACTGAAGCCCAGAAAAAATATGCTACTGTGGCTCATGAAATGTTAACTATTGTTAAATGTGTTTTAAAATTTTAGGATGATTTATACAATCAAAAGTGTTTAATAAAAAACTGATGCTCAATCTGTTAAATATATGTTTAACAAAGATTTTAAACATGATGCTTCAAAATTAATATTTGCAAGGTGGCAGGCTCAATTAGCCCCCTTTGATTTCGAAATTCAGTATAAAAAGGGAATTGATAATTCTCTTCCTGATTTCTTATCCCGTGAATACTTAAATTAATCATGAATTTCTATAAAACTTTTCTAAATAAGAAAACGTTAATCACTATTTTGAAAGTGGTTAAGTTATATAGAGACTTACAAAGTCTTATAATTGATAAAGTTATTCATGACATTGTAGAAGAAGAATTTTTTATTCATGATTATTCTGAAGAAATTAGACATGATATGGAAGATTATTTATCTGAATAAAATGAATTGTTATGTTTTCATCATGGACCCTCCGTGGGCCAGAGGTAGAGGCAGAGGCAGAGGGGGAAGATCATCCCCAGAAAAATTATATTCTCAAGGATCATCATACGGGTCCTCATCTAACTCCCCAGTGATACAAACGGGAAAAAAGAGCTTAACTAATGAGAAGATATCTCTCAAAGGCGAATCTTCGTCAGTTCCTTCTATTCATCTGGAAGATATTCCAGAGGGCAGCCCGTTATACGGTCATTTGCAGGCATACTTAGCTGCTCAAAAGCAAGGTGATACGTTTGCTTCAATTGCCAAAGAGGACACTGATGATATCAAGTCCTATGAAAAAATATTTAAAAAAGAAATGATATTTCTTTTAGAAAATTCTGAGATACAAAGAAAATATGAGCCATGGAAGATATTCCAAAGGTATCTAATTAATGGATTATATTATCCGGGTGAGTCATACAAAACCCATTCTTATTATGAGACAATTCTTACCAGTACAGGTAGTGCAGAATTTCAGCACTTTTCCGGTTATAGCACGGATGAGAATGTTTATAACTTCTCAAAAATTATTATTAAACAGATTATATCTGTTGAAGATTGGGAAATTTCCACGATAAAAGAAAGGCAGATAAGCCTTAACAAGACTCGTATGAATTTCACATATTGGGATTATATCCAAGCCTTTGATAAAGTGCTTTATTATAATAATGATAGACATAAACATACTTGGTTCATAAAGGTATGTGCAAAGATATTTGCAGAGCCCATTCCTAATTGGTTCTTAAATTGGTGGTCATACCACGGTCCAACAGTCAAGATATTACCTGACCCATTTCTTATGTTATACAAAGAATGGACTAAAGTATCGCCACATTTGAATGAATTATACCACGCAGATCATATCTGCTATTTAAAAAAAATTGACCAAATATATTTCTTTATAGAGTTCTCTATTCCATGGATTCATAAATGGACTCCAGAGATGGGATTCACAGAAGAACAAATTCCTTGTTTATATAGGACATTTTACAATAATTTCTGAGATAAATTAATGGAAAAAGATCCCAAAACAAAAAGGTTATACGGTCAAGAACTCTTGGATTCTATTGAAGCAAAAATTCAAGAATACTCAGCAGCTCCCCAGAAGGGAATAATTGATGATAGCTCAGTCAAGCATATTGCTAGAAGAATCTCTTTTTAAGAAGGAGATAAAGATGAGATGATTAATAAGTATTTGGAAGAAGTAAAAAGAAACTTGCTTCAATCTATTAACCAGAATGAAAAATCTGACACTTTAATGCGGAGTGAAACAAGCAACGATGATATTGTAGAAGATTCCCAGCCTATTAAATCAGAGAAGATATTATCTGATGAAGCCATAGAAAATGCGGAAGATTTCATCCAGCAGATGAAAGGATTAGAAAAATGTGGAGTATGATCAACTGTGAAGCCGCCACCGAGGACCCCACTAAATAGTAGATACGCTATTTATACAGTAGAAACACTATATACACAATAAATACACTGTATAAGGTACCTACATATGGAACCCACTTTACTGTGCATAGATTCTTTCTGTTTTTTTTCTTTTCTATATATAGGATCGTTTTGTTTTTGAGAGAGGAATCAGCCAAATCTCTCTCTCTCTCTCTCTCTCTCTCTATTGTAAGTACTGTTTTCCGTTAAAGTAAATAAAATCTCCAGTTCATTGCATTCAGGCCTTGCATCCCGGCCTCAAGAGGTATTTATTTTACTTTAATTTCAAGTCTCTTCTCTAGTCTCTCCTATCTGGCTGTGACTATGTCTGGCTAAGAGATTTCATATCTATGTTGAATATCTAACTTCTCTCCTATATACACCATGAAAGATCTGGCCTCTATCAAAATATAAAGGAATTTTTTATATAGTTTCTTGGCTTGTTTCCGAGATGGTGGTACTGTCTAATCTAGCACTACTCTTATTGGATTTGCCTTAGTGGCTCCGTCTAGCAAGCCGTGAACCTTAGCCCGTTAAATGTGTTAAAAAAGGGCATCTTCTTTTCACGGTTAGAACCGCTATACACATGGGCTCAATAAGAGTATGTATTAGATTAAGACAGACCCCTTGCTTGGGTAAAAGGTTAAACCTTCCATACAGTCAGCAAGCTATATGAAAATTCTTGTATATTTCGGTTCTTATATCCTTACTGGCCGTGCAGACTATCGCCAGCCTTTAAACTTAAGATACTAATTATAATAGGCATTCATTTTCTAATCATAGACTTTTACCTGCAATTCAACATATTTCTCCTGTTGAACCAGTCTATGGACCTGCTTGAAATCGTGCTGCATCTTTACACACTATTTCTACTAAAAGTGATAAGCCTGTTGAAAGGGTTAAGATTAACCCTCAAACAAATATTATTCAGGATAATGATAATATTTCTGATAAGGATATTCCTTCTGCATCCGAAATGGATTTCAACCCCAATGATGTTTAATGATTCCACACCAAATCGATTTTAGTCCAGGGTCACAAGTAAGAAAATATGTTCAAAAGGATTTTTTTGTGACAAATGGAACCGGTTTAAAACTTGATTTTTTAATACTTATAGTAAAGAAGATTTAAATAATATTTCTCAAGAGTTTTATGAAACTTGTGCTTTATAAAATCAAATTATGTATTTTGTTCCTTGGTTTATAACCACTTATTTACCGCTTTACATAAAGGTTTTAGAAAGATCTTATAAAGATGGGAGTGGCAATATTACTAAAGCCATATACCCATCTCAAGAACAAATGTTGGGAAGCACATTTTGTGCTTCGCGAACACGAGGGACCTGTCGTGTTCGCGAAGAAGAGAGGTCTGGACAGAAAGTTTAAGTTCAGAAAATAGGGCTTCGTCCCATTTTCCATTTTTAACGATTTGGAGCTCGGATTGAAGCGATATTTGGGAGATTTTCAGAGGAAACAATGGGGTAAGTGTTCTTAACTCAATATTGGTTAAATTACCCGAATCCATGGTTGTTTTTATCATTTAATTGGTGAATTAAGTTGGAAAGTTTGAAAACTCTCTTAGTTTAAATTGAGGATTTGAAGGCCGAGTTGTAGTCGGATTTGAATAATTTTGGTATGGTTGGACTCGTGGTTGAATGGGGGTTCAGATTTTGTGAGTTTTATCATATTCCGAGACGTGGGCCCAACGGGTGATTTTGGGGCGTAATTTCGGATTTTGTGAAAATATTAGTATTTTGATATGAAATTAATTCCTATAAATTTTGTGGGTTGAATCAAATTAATTGTGACTAGATTCGAGCCGTTTGGAAGTTGATACGCGCATAATGGGATTTCTGGAGCATTGTTTAGCTTGCTCGACATTGGATTCGGCTTGTTCGAGGTAAGTAACTCTTCTAATCTTGGAGTTGAGGGTATGAACCCTAAATATATGTATTTTGTGAATTGTTGGGAGGTGACGCACATGCTAGGTGATGGGCGTGTGGGCGTGCACTATAGAAATTGTGACATAATTATTTCTGTGAAAGTTTATAGTTAAACAATCTTGGCATTTTCCATGCGGTTTTATGTGTTAAAGAAATTGAGCTGAAAATCATATTAAAAATCATGTTGAGGCTATGTGCCAGTATTATTGGGACCCACAGAGGTCATATTGCTGTGAATTATTGTGTTAAATTGAAAATTCATACTCAGTCATATTCATTTCATTGCATATCATAACTCAGTTTTATGACTATATTTTGATGCATATAAATGTTTTCGGCCGAATGCCCTGTTTTACTGAAATGCCCGAGTGGCTTGAGAGGTTTATGACTGAGTGAGGCCGAGGGCCTGATTTGTGAGGATGAGTGTGGATTGGGGCTGCCCGCCTGCAACATATTTATGACTGAGTGAGGTCGAGGGCCTGATTTGTGAGGATGAATGTGGATCGGGGTTGCCCGCCTGCAGCATATTTATGACTGAGTGAGGCCGAGGGCCTGATTTGTGAGGATGAGTGTGGATCGGGGCTGCCCCCCTGCAGCATATTTATGACTGAGTGAGGCCGAGGGCCTGATTTGTGAGGATGCGTGTGGATCGGGGCTGCCCGCCTGCAACATACTTTATTATTATAGCACATGAGTTGTCCGTGCAACACGTGAGTTGTCCGTGCAGATTATAGCGCTTGGGCTGAAGGAGCCCCTTCGGAGTCTGTACACACCCCCAGTGAGCGCAGGTACCTACTGAGTGCGAGTGCCGAGTGCCGAGTGACTGGCAGGCATGAGTGATTGTGAGGTATGCCCGTGTGGCAAAAGTGATTGTAAGATATGCCCGAGTGGCATGAGTGACTGTGAGGTTTGCCCGAGGGGATGTATATGAGTGATGTTCTGCCTGAGGGGCTGTTTATGATTTTATCATTGGGTTGCATTGCATTGGCATACACACATGACATACATGTACAGAGATATATTTTTTCTCATGCTGTACAATATCACATCATTCATGATTTCTCACACATTTTTTGACAGATGGGCATAGTGATGCATTTGTTTTACACGGGTTATCCGGAAGAAAAATGAAACATCTTATTTATTATTGACAAGATTTTGGGAGAAATTTATTGTTTTCAAACTATTCATATTTTTGGCAATTCCAGCAAACGATTTGGGTTTTCACTGATGTATTTGAAAGACAGAACTACTATTTTTGAAATCATGATTTAGCTGGGTATTTTATTCCTGAGTTACTTCTGGTATTACTTGCTTTATGTTGTAATGGATTGTTGTGGACTATTGGTTTTGGACCCGACCTTGGTGGAAGCTCGTCACTACTTTCAACCTACGACTAGGTTTGTTACTTACTCAGTACA
The DNA here is from genome assembly GCF_000390325.3 of Nicotiana tomentosiformis. Taxonomy (NCBI): domain Eukaryota; kingdom Viridiplantae; phylum Streptophyta; class Magnoliopsida; order Solanales; family Solanaceae; genus Nicotiana; species Nicotiana tomentosiformis. The sequence goes on from NC_090822.1 coordinate 34,911,121, forward strand.
TGGGGTCGGTTGTACTGATACTACACTTCTGCACATTACGTGAAGATGTTAGCTGTTGTTGTTGTTGTTGTGCTCGATGGTTGCGGGACTTGAAGATGTACCTGCATTTCTGTTGTAGCTGCCTTTTGTTCAGGGTAGCCTTAGATTTATAAAAGCTCAGTTTATGTATTATTCAAACAGACTATGTATTTATTTTATTTCCGCTTTGTATACTCTATTCTTAGAAGCTCATGATTTGTACTACCAGTTCTTGGGGAATGTATAAGGTTAAGATAATTATTTACTTAAATTTCTTTAATAATTGTTATTGGGATTTGATAGTTGAAAGATGGCTTACCTAGCGGGTTGGGTTAGGTGCCATCACGACTAGTTGGATTTTGGGTTGTGACAAGGTGGTATCAGAGCTCTAGGTTCATAGGTTCTACAAGTCATGAGCAAGTGTCTAGTAGAGTCTTGCGGATCGATATGATGACGTCCATACTTATCTTCGAGAGGCTACAGGGCTATTAGGATATATACTTCCCATTTTTCTTTCCTTATCATGCGAGATTGATTCAGCTTGAGATATAAACTCTTTGAATTCCTTCCATCCACGTATTCGTATGCACACATGAGCGCTCAGTATCAGCTGTGCATCGCTGGATTATGATTCTATGAACGAGGTTCGAGGTGAGTATTCTATGTTTTGGTGGTGGGCCAGTCTGGAGGACTTGAGGCCATGGTTAGACCGCAGTTTAAGCTCGGTAGCTTCAGTTATAACTTGTACAATTGGACTCATATGTCCGGTAATGACCCTACAGTGGAATTTGTGGCTCGATGAGCGGTGGAATGGCAGTATGATGGGTATGATGTGACCGCGGGATGTGTTAAGACGATTTGAATGTGGCGAGAAGTGTTTCCTTGAAATGTAAAGAAATGGCCATTGGGTGCTTGATTTTCGTTTTAATGTGATGTACAGTCTCGAGTATGAATGTTTTGAAGGATCTTTTATATTGTTAAATTTTGGGGTAAATTAAATTCTCATGTCTGGGTAATAAGTTTAGACGCAGATTGACTAAGTGATTGCATAGTAATTGTGACTGCGAAAAGATATAACAAGATACTAGATTGAGGCTAAGCAGGTGGATTATCCCCTGCGGAGTAATCTATGTAGGAGTATTTCTTATGATGTGAGTGGAGAGTTTCTTTTCTGCCGACGGGATATATGGGTGCAGATTTGAATCTGAATCTGGTTGAGAAAGTTGACTTGTGTGTTAAGAGGATGAATACGAGCTTAGAGGATGATTGAGGTATTTTTATGGTTGGCATTGTATGAACTTGGGAAGAAGTTTTGTTGGACTGACTGTGGCATTATGGCAGTAAGAGAGTATTGGTATTGTGAGTTATGGAATATTTTAATCTATGGCTTTGAGCCAAGTGAGGGAGTCTGCTATTGACCATTTGATTTCATGGTTAGGTGTTAAATTTTAATTTTTGTCTGAGCCATACTTGTGGGTTAGCTATGACTTACAGAAGTTGAGATCGAGGATGACTCGAATAAGGAGATTCCTGGTTAAGGGTTATATTTCACGTATGAGTAAATGAAATTTGTGGAATGAGTGAGTTGTTATTCGTGAATGATGTAGTGCGCACGAAGTAAGAATTTGATATGTGGTGTTAAAATAGAGTTACTTCTTTGAGTGTTGTGGTGCTAATGGGGCACGTGTCTTTTGGCCCATTTGGACGGTGCAATTAGATTTGAGTAAAATGGGTGACTCCCGAGAAAATTTCAATGGATTTGAGAATTATATATAGCAAGTGAGAATGTTTTCGTACTTGGGTATGGATAAAAATCCATGATTTGCGTTTGATGGTGCCTGAACTTGCGGAAATTCTATATGACTATGGATTCTACATTTTTGTATAAGGAAGGTAAGAAGAACAATTTCAAATTCACATAAGGTATTCTCAGAGTGAGTGTTATAGTTGTAGTATTTTTGAAGGTGCTTAAGAAGAATACAGTTGCTTATGGGCCGTAGGGCATTGTGGTTCTATGCTAATGTTTGTGGGGTAAGTTGTGGTTGAAGATCATTGTATTTTAGCAAGAAGAAGTATCAATCTGAAGACAAATTCGGAAGGGACTTGGAGAAATAGGACAGCTTGGTAGTAGGTTGGATCAGTATGGAAATGGATATGATCGGTTCTTTGAGTGCTTATGATGTGGGGGTTTTCTACAGGTGCTTTGTGGCAATACACCCGGACTTGGCGATGTGCGTGGCTTGGTCGAGTTAGAGGAATTTAGTTTTAAGGGCTTGATTATGTGCAAATGGATTCCAAAGTATTCTTGATGGTTTCTACCGGTGTGGAGAACGTTTTAGGTATTGTGATTTCCTCCTGGAAAGAAGCAAGAGAAAGGTTTCTAACTAAAATGGTATGTAAATTATTGGTGACTCAAAGTTGATAATAAGATTCTTGTGCTTTTCACATGATCACAATATAGATGTTACGTGTTGTACGAAAGCTATATTTTCATGTACAAGGTGGCAGTACAGTCTTGAAGAGAAGGTAACGAATGTTGGGCAACATGGACGGTTTCAAATAACTAGATAAATACTATTACTACTTGGTGTTGTATGAGAAAGGGGCGGACTTCAGAAGGCGCATTGTATTTTTACTTACGGAGGCATAAATTAGTATTGCGGTACTCACATGGTTGATAGACTGCTGATATTCAAAATTTATCAATTGGCACGAAAGAACTTTTAAAGTATTTTTCATGGGATGATCGTGTATGAGAGAGTTATTAGGCATTCGGGCGGTGGAGATGGAATCAAATATGGTGATTCGCGTGTTCTATGGATTTGGAGATTAGGAGTTCTCAGGAGCGGATTGTTTCATGGTTGTGGACTGTGAAGTTGTGGTCGAAGCTTGCCATATGATAGAATGGGTTATGATTCAGTCATTATGGATTTTCGGAAGAATTTTTATCTATTTGTGGGTAACCCGAGTTGATTTGGGGGTCCATAGGTAGGCCCAATTAAGATGTGTATTCTACACCGAGCCGGAATGCTTGGCTCCATACTGCTATTATTGAGGGATGTGTCATTTGGTTGATGTTGAACTTATTCGTGTTCTCAAATGATCTGTGAGTTATTCCTTTATGCTACGAGAGTTGTGATTCATTGGTTATGTGCACAGATGGTGCGGTTCTATTTGAGCTTTATAGCAGAATTTGAGTGTGATGAGTAATTGGGTATTGCATAATCGATAGCGTAATGGTTATGTCCTTTCAGGTTTTTGTGTGGTATTTTTGTCATTTGCCTCTCCGTCGTTATTAAATTGGAGCAGGGTAGCTCGGAGTATATAATATGAACCTTGTGTTAGAATCGGGTGATGGTTCTACGGTGTATGATGAATTTTCAGCATTTCGTTGTGGAAGTACTTGTTAATCTGGTGGGGCAGTTCTCTCATTTAAGTCATTTTCCATGACTGGGTACATTTGAATTATTGCGTATTAGTGCACGGATGGCACGAGTTGTGGCTCCGAGTTATATTGGTGCGGTATGTCTGTGGAGAAATTATGTTTAGTAATATAAGGTCATTGAACCTGGAATGGGTACTATTAGGCTTGGTTATGGTATATTCAAGAGGGTTATAGTTTTGGTTGGGCGAGAGAGCTCCATGGCTAGTTGATCTGATGAGTAGTTATGAGTTTTTGATTGTTTCTTTCATCATTGGTAGTATATGAAGGTTTTGGAACGAGGTTTGGCTTGATATGGGGTTTTATACTAGTACTTGGTTGGTTTGGAGTAATTACTGTGATCGGGAATGGTTCTACGAGCATGCGAGTTGTGTAATATGCTGGGTGATTATATCCGTGGTTATAGTTATAGCTCTATGCAGCTTATTCGGACTTATACAGTGTGTAAATGTAAGATTCGTGTCTTGAAAGAAATTTTTAAGGTTGGAAATTAAAACTCCAAGGGTTATGGGCTAAGGTTAAATTAATGATTTTCAGTTGCATTGTGTAGTCAAGACTATGTGGGATAGGGTGACGTGGGTTCACCCCTGGGTACGTGTGTGGTAAGATGGAACAGTGATTTGATGGCTTGGAAACAACTCTTGGCACGTTCGAGGACGAACGTATGTTTAAGTGGGGGAGAATGTAACGACCTGGCCGATCGTTTTGAGTATTACAACCCCGCTTCCCCCTTTACTGCTCAAATTGTACTTTATAGTTATTGTGTGAATTGCCGGGGTAATTGGTTCGGGTCCGGTGAGGTTTTGGAATGAATTGGAGCACTTAGTTCCAAGTTTTAAAGCGTAAGTTAAAATAGTGAACGGATGTCGACTTATGTGTAAACGACCTCAGAATTTAATTCTGATGATTCCAATAGCTCTGTATGGTAATTCTGTACTTAGGAGCGTGTCCGGAAAATTATTTAGAGGTCCGTAGTGGAATTTGGCTTGAATTGCCGAAAGTTGAATTTTTGGGAAGTTTGACGGGGAGGGGGGGTTGACTTTTTTATATCGAGGTCGGAATCCAGTTTTGAAAATTTTTATAGCTCTGTTATGTCGTTTATGACTTGTATGCAAACTTTGAGGTCAATCGGACGTGAATTGATAGGTTCCGGAGTCGTTTGTAGAAACTAGAAATTTAAAAGTTCATTAGGTTTGAATTGGGGTGTAATTCATGGTTTTAGCGTTGTTTGAGGTGATTTGAGGGTTCGACTAAGTCCGTATGATATTTTATGACTTGTTGGTATATTTGGTTGAGGTCCCGAGGGGCTCGGGTGAGTTTTGGATGGTTAACGGATCATTTTTGGCCTTGGTGAGATTACTGATATCTGTTGCTGCATTTTTCGGATTTTCTCTTTCGCGTTCGCGAGCGGGCCCTCGCGTTCGCGAAGAGTAATTTGTGGCAGGCAGGATTTACTCTTCGCGTTCGCGAAGCGAAGCTGGGTTGTGCATCGCGTTCGCGTATGGGGTATCGCGTTCGCGAAGGGAACGCGATACTTATGGTATTATTTGCTTTATGTTGTAATGGATTGTTGTGGACTATTGGTTTTGGACCCGACCTTGGTGGAAGCTAGTCACTACTTTCAACGTACGGCTAGGTTTGTTACTTACTCAGTACATGGGGTCGGTTGTACTGATACTACACTTCTGCACATTGCGTGCAGATGTTGGCTGCTGTTGTTGCTGTGCTCGATGGTTGCGGGACTTGAAGATGTACCTGCGTTCCTGTTGTAGCTGCCTTTTGTTCAGGATAGCCTTAGATTTATAAAAGCTCTGTTTATGTATTATTCAAACATACTATGTATTTATTTCATTTCCGCTTTGTATACTCTATTCTTAGAAGCTCATGATTTGTACTACCAGTTCTTCGGGAATGTATAAGGTTAAGATAATTATTTACTTAAATTTCTTTAATAATTATTATTGGGATTGGATAGTTGAAAGTTGGCTTACCTAAAGGGTTGGGTTAGGTGCCATCACGACTAGTTGGATTTTGGGTCGTGACATCACGACCAGAGAGGAGAGACTAGAGAAGAGACTTGAAATTAAAGTAAAATAAATACCTCTTGAGGCCGGGATGCAAGGCCTGAATGCAATGAACTGGAGATTTTATTTACTTCAACGGAAAACAGTACTTACAATAGAGAGAGAGAGAGAGAGAGAGAGAGAGAGAGAGAGAGAGAGAGAGAGAGAGAGATTTACAAAAGAGAGAGAGTTTTGGTTGATGCCTCTCTCAAAAACAAAACGATCTTGTATATAGAAAACAAAAAAAACAGAAAGAATCTATTCACAGTAAAGTGGGTCCCATATGTGTGTCACGACCCAATTTCACCTATAGGTCATGATGGAGCCCAACACTACAGCTAGGCAAGCCAACTGATAAATCAAATGTACATTGGTTAAACTTTTAATCCAAGAAAAATAATAAAATACCAAATTTTACCAATGTGTGTGCCAAGACCCGGTGTCACAAGTGCACGAGCATCTAATAGATTATACAAAACTCCGAATACTGTCTGAAATGAAATAGACAGAATGTAAATATAAGAAGAGATACTGGTAGCTGCAGAACAACTCAGAAAGGCAGCTCACAACTATGCCTCGGGATGACGTGGATATGTGATGATAGGTCCTCCACTAGTACCTGTCTCAGATCCTGCACAAAAAGTGCAGCAAGTGTAGTTTAAGTACGTAAACAACGTGTACCCAGTAAGTATCAAGCCTAATCTTGAAGTGGTAGAGACGAGATGGCCGACTTTGACACTCACTATGAGTCAATAATAATAATTGAAATAAGACCAGAATATTTAAATCAGCATGATTCACATAATATAAAAATAATTTATTTAACCAGTAGAAATAATTAAATTCCTTCAAAATGCAACAATTCTCCGTATATATATATATTAAATCCTTCAATTTCAATAACATTCCAATATATCAAATAGCTTTACAAGCTGCAATTCAATTTCAATGAATTTCCAATTAATCAAATAGCTTTACAAGCTGCAATAAACCGTCAAAGTATCGTGTAATTATTATTATTATTAAGCACGATTTCTGTCGAGGTCGTTCAGCCCGATCCAGAATATTGTGTACACTGCCGAGGGACATGCGGCACGATTCATAGATGCATCTATCCTGCCGAGGCGTTCGGCCCGCTCCACAAGAAAGGATGACATTTTCTTATGTACCTCCGGAATGAGAGTATATTTGTTATAAGATAAATTCAGGAGAAAGAACAATTTCTCTTAATAATTAATTAATTTAAATAGAACAAAAAAAAACAAGTATATGAGATTTCAATCCTTTAATATTTTTATCTAACAATTCACAATATATATGTATATATATCAAATAATATTAATTAAACAAAGAATACAATTTACACAAGTAATTCATGCTTTGAGTCCTAAACTACCCGGACTTTAGCATTAATAGTAACTACGCACGGACTCTCGTCACCTCGTGCGTACGTAGTCCCCATAATTAGCAATAATTATTTAATTTTAATAACCTATAAGGTAATTTCCCCCTCACAAGATTAGACAAGAGACTTACCTCGTCTTGCTCCAATTTAATCCACTAGAAGGCCTTTTCCATGATTATCCAACTCTGTCTGGCTCGAATCTAGCCAAAATAATTCGATACAATCACTAAAAATTATAGGAATCAATTCTATAAGAAAATACTACATTTTTAATAAAAATCCCGAAATTAATTAAAAATTTGTCCGTGGGGCTCACGTCTCGGAATCCGGCAAAAGTTATGAAATCCGACAACCCATTAAATTACGACTCCAACCATACCAGTTTCACTCAAATCCGACTCCGAATCGATACCGAAATCTCAAAATTTCGTTTCTATAAGATTTCTAATTATTTCCCAAATTTTAATCTCAAAACACTAATTAAATGATGAGAACAATGATATATTTATGTTTATAGACCAAATCCAAGTTAGAATCACTTACCCCAATGTCTTTTCCTTGAAAATCTATCAAAAATCGCCTCTGCTCAAGCTCCAATTTGTTAAAAATGGCGAATGGGACGAATGCCCTCTTTTATAATTCTGCCCAGGCAGCCCTCGATCCATAGCCTCGATTCTCGGCCTCGATCCTCAGCCTCGATCCTCGTCCGTGATCCTCAGCGTCGATCCTCGACGTCGATCCTCTGCCTCGATCCTCGACGTCGATCCTCGGCCTCGATCCTCAGTCTCGATTTTTGGGAGATCGATTTTTTGGGCCTCGATTTTGGGCCAGAATTTCCAACAGAAAGGAAAAATTGCAGCAGCTGTTTTAAGTCCAACTTTTGATCCATTAACCATCCGTGTAATGACCCAACCGATCATTTTAACTTTTAGAACCCCGTTCCCTAAAATAAAACTTTCCGTAGGTGCTTGTAATGATTTATGACTTGCGGGGATGGTTGGTTCGGATTTTGGAAGTGTTTGAGATGAAAGCGGAACACTTGGTTCCTTAAGTTGGCCTTAAAGTGCTAAGTTTACTTCAGACAACATTTTGAGAAAACGACCCCGGAATAGAATTTTGATGATTCCAACAGCTCCGTATGGTGATTTTGGACTAAGGAGCGTGATCGGAATTTTATTTGGAAGTCCGTAGTAAAGTTAGGCTTGAAATGGCTAAAATAGGAATTTAAAGTTTGAAAGTTTGACCGGGGGGTTGAATTTTTGATACCGGAGTCAGAATCCAGTTCTGAAAATTTTCATAGCTTCGTTATGTAATTTATGACTTGTGTGTAAAATTTGAGGTCAATCGGAGTTGATTTGATAGGTTCCGACATTGAACGTAGAAGTTGAAAACTCTTAGTTTCATTAAGCTTGAATTGGGGTATGATTCATGGTTTTAGCGTTATTTGATGTGATTTAGAGGTTCGACTAAGTTCGTATGATCTTTTAGTACTTGTTGGTATATTTGGTTGAGGTCCCGAGGGCCTCGGGTGAGTTTCGGATGGTTAACGGATCAAAAGTTGGACTTAAAAAGCTGGTGCAATTTTCTCTTCTGCTGCATATTCTGGGCTGTGATCGAGCCGCAGATCGAGCCCCAGATATCGAGCCCCAGATATCGATCCCACGATCGAGGCCTGAGTCGAAGCCAGGGACGAGGCTCAGTATCGAAGCCTCGATCAAAGGCAAGGCTCGAGGGCATGATCGAAGATAAGGCTCGAGGGCTAGGATCGAGACCCATGCTCGATGCCCTGATCGAAGGCTCAAGCTCGATTCTATGATTGAGTCTATGATCGAAGGCCCAACCTCGATACCCTGATCAAGACCATGACCGAGGTCCAGGCTCGAGCCTGTGATGGAAGTCACGATCGAAGGTAAGGCTCGATGGCATGATCGAAGGTATAGCTCGAGGGCTAGGATCGAGGCCCAACCCTCGATTCCCTGATCGAAGGCACATGTTCGATGCCGCGATCGAGGCCCTGTTCGAGGCCCAGTTCCGAACTGCTGGGCAGTTATAAAACAGAGGACATTTGTCCCATTTGCCATTTTTGGCGAACTTGAGCTTGAGCAGAGGCGACTTTTGGTAGATTTTCAAGGGAAAAACATTGGGGTAAGTGATTCTAACTCGTATTTGATCAATATACAAGAATATATCATTTTTTTCATGATTTAATTAATGTTTTGGGATTGAAATTTGGAAAATTTTAGAAATCTCATAGAAACGAAATTTTGAGATTTCGGTATCGATTCAGAGTCGGATTTGAGTGAAACTGGTATGGTTGGACTCGTAATTGAATGGGTTGTCGGATTTCATAACTTTCGCCGGATTCCGAGATTTGGGCCCCGCGGGCGAATGTTTAATTAATTTTGGATCTTTTCTTTAAAATGTAGTATTTTCTTATAGAATTGATTCCTATAATATTTAGTGATTGTATCGAATTATTTTGGCTAGATTCGAGCCAGACGGAGTTGGATAATCATGGAAAAGGCCTTATAGTGGATTAAATTGGAGCAAGACGAGGTAAGTCTCTTGTCTAATCTTGTGAGGGGGAAATTACCTCATAGGTGATTAAGATTAAATAATTGTTGCTAATTGTGGGGGCTACGTACGCACGAGGTGACGAGAGTCCGTGCGTAGCTACTATTAATGCTAAAGTCCGGGTAGTTTAGGACTCAAAGCATGTATTACTTGTGTAAATTGTATTCTTTGATTAATCAATATTAATTGATATATATGAATATATATATTGTAAATTGTTTGATAAAGATATTAAAGGATGAAAATCTCATAGGCTTGATTTCTATTTAAATCAATTAATTATTAAAATAAATTGTTCTCCTCCCAAATTCATCTTATAATGAATATACTCTCCTTCCGGAGGCACATAAGACAATGTCATCCTTTCTTGTGGAGCGGGCCGAACGCCTCGACAGGATAGATGTATCTATGGATCGTGCCGCACATCCCTCGACAGTTTACACGACACTCTGGATCGGGCCGTACGTCCTCGGCAGAAATCGTTCTTAATAATAATAATAATTACACGATGCTTTAATAATTTATTTCAGCTTGTAAAGCTAATTAGTAAATTGGAAAATCTTTGGAATTTAATGTATTATTATTCTTGCTTGTTAAGGAATTAATTGTTACTCCTGTAAATGAGATTTAATTGATAAATTGGAATTTATCTGAATTAAAGGATTTTAATTAATATATTGAAAATTGATACATTTGAAGGAATTTGATTATTTCCGCTGATTAAATAAATTCTGTAAATCACATTGATTTAAATATCCTAGTTTTATTTCAATTGTTATTGACCTATAGTGAGTGTCAAAGTCGGCCATCTCGTCTCTACCACTTTGAGATTAGGCTTGATACTTACTGGGTACACATTGTTTACGTACTCATACTACACTTGCTGCACTTTTTGTGCAGGATCTGAGACAGGTACTAGTGGAGGACCTATCATCACATACCCACGTCATCCAGAGGCATAGTGGTGAGCTGCCTTTCTGAGCCATTCTGCAGCTACCAGTGTCTCTTCCGATATTTATATTCTGTCTATTTTATTTCAGACAATATTTGGAGTTTTGTATAATCTACTAGATGCTCATTCACTTGTGACACCGGGTCTTGGCACACACATTGGTAGAAGTTGGTATTTTATTATTTTATTGGAATAAAAGTTTAATCAATGTATGCTTAATTTAGTAGTTGGCTTGCCTAGCTGTAGTGTTGGGCGCCATCATGACCTACAGGTGAAATTGGGTCGTGACAACATGGTATCAGAGTACTAGGTTCACGTAGGTCTCACAAGTTATGAGCAGACCTAATAGAGTCTTGCGGATCGGTACGGAGACATCTGCACTTATCTTCGAGAGGCTATATGGTGTTAGGAAGCTACCTTTCTTCATATTCTATCGTTCAATTGATGTAGTACTAAATATCCTTCTCTTATTCTCTCACAGATGGTGAGAACACGCTCTAATGATATTCCAGACCAGAGAAGAGCTACTCCCCTAGTTGCTAGAGGTCGAGGCAGAGGCCGAGGCAGAGGCCGAGAGAGGGCTCCAGCCCATGGTAGAGGGCGAGGACGTCCCAGGACTATTCCGGTTATGCCGCCAGTGGATCCAGTAGAGAATCCCATTATTGAGGAGCAGGGTGAGGTGCCTGTGGCAGAGCCAGCTCCGGTGGACTTCACATCTGCACCGGGATTTCAGGATGTTATGGGTCGTATACTACGATTCATGGATAATATGACTCAGTCCGGTTTATTTCCGGCATACCCAGCCACATCTCAGGCGGGCGGGGGAGCACAGACCCCTACTGCGCAGGTTCATGGATAGACAGCTGTTGTATATCAGACCTAGGGTGCATTACCCGTGGGTGGAGTCCAGCCAGTGGCAGCAGCTACACCTGAGCCCAGGCCGGCTGTAGCCGCCGATCCTCAGAAACTATTGGATAGATGGACTAGACTACATCCTCCTATATTCGGGGGTGAGCGACATGAGAATCCATAGGATTTCATTGATCGTTGCAAGGATAGACTGTACAACATGAGGATATTGGAATCCCATGGGGTTGATTTCGCTACTTTTCAGCTAGAGGGTAGAGCCCGTAGATGGTGGCAGTCTTATGCTCTTGGTAGACCAGCAGATTCTCCTCCCATGACTTGGGACAGGTTCACCCGTATCTTCTTGGACAGGTATATTCCACCCACCCAGAGGGAAGAGTTGCGGTTTTAGTTTGAGCAGTTCCAGTAGGGTCAGATGTCAGTGACCGATTATGAGGCGAGGTTTTCTGAATTATCTCGCCATGCACTAATGATACTCCCTACTGAGGCGGAGAGAGTGCGAAGGTTTGTAGCCGGTTTACATACTGGTATTCAGGCTACTATGTCTCGAGAGGTTGAGATGGGTACTTCTTATGAGCGAGTTGTGGAGATAGCCCGGAGGATTGAGGGTGTACGTCAGCGGAGCCGAGAGCAGATTATGAGAGATAAGCAATTCAGGTACTCTGGAGAGTTCAGAGGTGCTCCATCCGGGGGCAGAGGTCAGTTTGTGAGGGGACAGTCCAGCAGACCCCCATATCCAGCACCACCACCTCCTCTAGGTGCTCCAGTGCGACCTTATCTCAGTGCTATCCCAGAGAGTTCTTACCGCCCACCAGCTATTCAGGGTCCTCCCAGTGGGTATTCAGGTCCCCAGGGCCAGACACTTAGTCAGCAGCCCATCGCACCGAAGAGTTGTTACGAGTGCGGGGATCCCAGTCACATGCGGAGGTTTTGCCCCAGGCTTCGAGGTAGACCAGTACAGCAAGGTCAGCAGCCTATGCTTACCGGACCAGTTGCTCCACCAGTAGTCCGACCACCCAGAGGTGGAGGACAGGTGGGTAAGGGTCGTCCTAGAGATGGAGGTCAGCCAGGCGGAGGCCAGCCAATTGGCGCTCCAGCTCGGTTCTATGCTTTTTCGGCTAGACCAGATGCATAGGCCTCAGATGCCGTGATTACAGGTATTATTTATGTTTGTGGCAAAGATGCCTCAGTATTATTTGATCCAGGATCTACGTATTCATATGTGTCATCTCTATTTGCTCTATTCCTGGGTGTTTCTCGTGAGTCCTTGAGTACTCCTGTTTATGTGTCCACTCCTGTGGGCGATTCTGTTGTGGTGAACCGGATCTACCGGTCCTGTATTACTACATTCTGTGGTTATGAAACTAGAGCAGATCTCCTATTGCTTGAGTTGACCGATTTTGAATATTCTAGGTATGGACTGGTTATCTCCATATCATGCTATTCTAGATTGTCATGCCAAGACTGTTACCTTGGCTATTCCAGCATTGCCTAAGCTGGAGTGGAAGGGTTCGCCTATTAGTTCATTTAATCGAGTTATTTCTTTTATAAAGGCTCAACATATGGTTGAGAAGGGTTGTTTGGCTTATCTAGTCTATGTTCGGGATACTACTGCAGAGACTCCTGCTATTGATTCAGTGCCTGTAGTTCGGGAGTTTCCCGATGTATTTCCGTCAGATCTTCCAGGTATGCCACCTGATCGTGATATTAATTTCTGTATTGACTTGGCTTCAGATACCCAGTCTATATCTATCCCACCGTATCGCATGGCTCTAAAAGAATTGAAAGAGTTGAAAAAACAGCTTGAAGAGTTACTAGCCAAAGGGTTTGTCAGACCGAGTGTATCGCCTTGGGGTGCAACAGTATTGTTTGTGAAAAAGAAGGATGGAACAATGCGGATGTGTATTGATTATCACCAATTGAACAAAGTCACTATTAAGAATAAGTACCCGTTGCCGCGTATTGATGATCTATTTGACCAGTTGCAGGGTGCTAGGGTATTCTCTAAGATCGACTTGAGGTCGGGGTACCATCAGTTGAAGATTCAGGATTCGGATGTTCCGAAGACTGCTTTCCGTACCAGATATGGTCATTATGAGTTTTTGGTAATGTCTTTTGGTTTAACTAATGCACCGACAGCATTTATGGATCTGATGAACAGGGTATTCAGGCCATATATTGACTCATTTGTCATTGTCTTCATTGATGACATTTTGATCTACTCTCGTAGTAAGGAGGAGCATGAGCAGCATATGAGAGTAGTGCTTCAGACATTGCGGGAACAAAAGCTATATGCTAAGTTCTCTAAATGTGAGTTTTGGCTGGAGTCAGTAGCATTTTTGGGACATATCGTATCGGGCGAAGGTATTAAAGTTGATCCCAAAAAGATTGAGGCAGTTCAGAATTGGCATCGTCCCACTTCGGTGACGGAGATCAGGAGTTTTCTGGGTTTGGCAGGTTATTATCGTCGGTTCGTGGAAGGTTTTTCATCTATTGCAGCACCTTTGACCAAATTAACCCAGAAGGGTGCTCCATTCCGATGGTCCGATGATTGTGAGGTGAGCTTTCAGAAGCTCAAGACATCATTGACTACAACACCAGTGTTAGTGTTGCCTTCTGGTTCGGGGATGTATACAGTGTATTGTGACGCTTCGCGCGTTGGCTTGGGTTGTGTATTGATGCAGGAAGGGCAAGTTATTGCATATGCTTCACGTCAGCTGAAGCCCCATGAAAAGAATTATCCGGTACATGATTTGGAGTTAGCTGCGATTGTTCACGCTCTTAAGATTTGGAGGCATTATCTTTATGGGGTGTCTTGCGAAGTTTACACTGATCATCGCAGTTTGCAGCATTTGTTCAAGCAGAGGGATCTAAATTTGAGGCAGCGCAGATGGCTGGAGTTACTAAAAGATTATGATATTACTATCTTGTATCATCCGGGAAAAGCAAATGTGGTTGCAGATGCCTTGAGCAGAAAGGCGGAGAGTATGGGTAGTTTGGCTTTCATTTTAGCAGAGGAAAGACCATTAGCCTCAGATATTCAGTCTTTGGCTAACAGACTTGTGAGGCTGGATATTTCAGAGCCCAGCCGAGTTCTTGCATGTGTTGTGGCCCGGTCTTCACTATTTAAACAGATCAAGGCTCGCCAGTATGATGACCCACACCTGGGGGTTCTTCGTGAAACGGTACTACGAGGTGGTACCAAGGAAGTCACTATTGGTGCATATGGTGTTCTACGACTCCAGGATCGTCTGTGTGTTCCTAATATAGATGAACTGAGGAAAAAGATCCTGGAGGAGGCACACAGTTCTCGATATTCTATTCATCCAGGTGCTACTAAGATGTATCGTGACTTGAGGCAACATTATTGGTGGCGACGAATGAAAAAGGACATAGTTGAGTATGTAGCTCGGTGTCTAAATTTTCAGCAAGTTAAATATGAGCACCAGAGGCCAGGTGGCCTACTCCAGCAGATGACCATACCAGAGTGGAAATGGGAACGAATTACTATGGATTTTGTAGTTGGGTTGCTGCGAACCTTGAGGAAGTTTGATGCAGTTTGGGTGATTGTTGACAGGTTGACCAAGTCGGCACATTTTATTCCTATTGTGACTACGTATACTTCAGAGAGGTTGGCCCAGATTTATATTCAGGAGATAGTTCGGTTGCACGGTGTGCCAATTTCCATCATATTAGATAGAGGCCCTCAGTTTACTTCACATTTCTGGAGAGCAATACAGAGTGAGTTGGGGACCCGTGTAGAGCTCAGCACAGCCTTTCATCCGCAGACCGATGGACAATCAGAGAGGACAATTCAGATTTTGGAGGATATGCTCAGGGCATGTGTGATTGACTTTGGAGGTCAGTGGGATCGTTTCCTGCCTTTGGCCGAGTTTGCTTATAATAACATTTACCAATCCAGCATCGAGATGGCTCCATTTGAGGCTTTATATGGTCGGCGATGTCGTTCACCTATCGGATGGTTTGAGCCAGGTGAGGCTAAGTTATATGGTACTGATTTGGTAAGGGATGCCTTAGAAAAGGTAAAGTTGATTCAGGAGAGACTTCGTACAACACAGTCCAGACAAAAGAGTTACGCGGATCAGAAAGAGCGTGATATATCATTTATGGTAGGTGAAAAATTTCTCTTGAAGGTTTCGCCGATGAATGGAATTATTAGATTCGGGAAGAAGGGCAAATTGAGCCCAAGGTTTATAGGCCCATTTGAGGTGTTGAAACGAGTTGGGGAGTTGCTTATGAGCTTGCCTTGCCTCCCAGCCTATCGGGAGTTCATCCGATTTTTCACGTATCTATGCTCCGGAAGTATCATGCCGACCTATCACATGTGTTAGACTTCAGCACAGTTCAGCTAGATGATAGCTTGGGTTATGAAGAGGAGCCAATTGCCATTGTTGATAAACAGGTTCGCCAGTTGAGGTCCAAGAGGATTTCTACAATAAAAGTCCAGTGGAGGGGCCAACCAGTCGAGGAAGTGACTTGGGAGGCCGAGGAAGACATGCGGAGCAGATATCCCCACTTATTCAGCACTCCAGGTACAATTCTAAACCCGTTCGAGGACGAATGTTTGTTTAAGAGGTGGAGAATGTAATGACCCAACCGGTCATTTTAACTTTTAGATCCCCGTTCCCTAAAATAAAACTTTCCGTAGGTGCTTGTAATGATCTATGACTTGCAGGGATGGTTGGTTCGGAATTTGGAAGTGTTTGAGGTAAAACCGGAACACTTGGTTCCTTAAGTTGGCCTTAAAGTGCTAAGTTTGACTTCGGTCAACATTTTGAGAAAATGACCCCGGAATAGAATTTTGATGATTCCAACAACTCCGTATGGTGATTTTAGACTTAGGAGCGTGATCGGAATTTTATTTGGAAGTCCGTAGTGAAATTAAGTTTGAAATGGCTAAAATAGGAATTTAAAGTTTGAAAGCTTGACCGGGGGGTTGACTTTTTGATACCAGAGTCGGAATCCAGTTCTGAAAATTTTCATAGCTCCGTTATGTAACTTATGACTTGTGTGTAAAATTTGAGGTCAATCGGAGTTGATTTGATAGGTTCCGACATTGAACGTAGAAGTTAAAAACTCTTAGTTTCATTAAGCTTGAATTGGGGTATGATTCATGGTTTTAGCGTTGTTTGATGTGATTTAGAGGTTCGACTAAGTTCGTATGATGTTTTAGGACTTGTTGGTATATTTGGTTGAGGTCCTGAGGGCCTCGGGTGAGTTTCGGATGGTTAACGGATCAAAAGTTGGACTTAAAAAGCTACTGCAATTTTCTCTTCTGCTGCATATTCTGGGCTGTGATCGAGCCTCAGATCGAGCTCCAGATATCGAGCCTCGGATCGAGCCCCATATATCGACCCTCAGATCGAGCCCCAGATATCGAGCCCACGATCGAGGCCTGAGTCGAAGCCAGGGACGAGGCTCAGTATCGAAGCCTCGATCGAAGGCAAGGCTCGAGGGCATGATCGAAGATAAGGCTCGAGGGCTAGGATCGAGACCCATGCTCGATGCCCTGATCGAAGGCTCAAGCTCGATGCTATGATTGAGGCTATGATCGAAGGCCCAACCTCGATACCCTGATCGAGGCCATGACCGAGGTCCAGGCTCGAGCCTGTGATCGAAGTCACGATCGAAGGTAAGGCTCGATGGCATGATCGAAGGTATGGCTCGAGGGCTAGGATCGAGGCCCAACCCTCGATTCCCTGATCGAAGGCACATGTTCGATGCCGCGATCGAGGCCCTATTCAAGGCCCAGTTCCGAACTGCTGGGCAGTTATAAAAACAGAGGACATTCGTCCCATTTGCCATTTTTGGCGAACTTGAGCTTGAGCAGAGGCGACTTTTGGCAGATTTTCAAGGGAAAAACATTGGGGTAAGTGATTCTAACTCGGATTTGATCAATATACAAGAATATATCATTGTTTTCACGATTTAATTAGTGTTTTGGGATTGAAATTTGGAAAAGTTTAGAAATCTCATAGAAACGAAATTTTGAGATTTCGGTATCGATTCGGAGTCGGATTTGAGTAAAACTGGTATGGTTGGACTCATAATTGAATGGGTTGTCGGATTTCATAACTTTCGCTGGATTCCGAGATGTGGACCCCGCGGGCGAATTTTTAATTAATTTCGGACCTTTTCTATAAAATGTAGTATTTTCTTATAGAATTGATTCCTATAATATTTAGTGATTGTATCGAATTATTTTGGCTAGATTCGAGCCAGACGGAGTTGGATAATCGGGGAAAAGGCCTTATAGTGGATTAAATTGGAGCAAGACGAGGTAAGTCTCTTGTCTAATCTTGTGAGGGGGAAATTACCTCCTAGGTGATTAAGATTAAATAATTATTACTAATTGTGGGGGGCTACGTACGCACGAGGTGACGAGAGTCCGTGCGTAACTACTATTAATGCTAAAGTCCGGGTAGTTTAGGACTCAAAGCATGTATTACTTGTGTAAATTGTATTCTTTGATTAATCAATATTAATTGATATATATGAATATATATATTGTGAATTGTTTGATAAAGATATTAAAGGATGAAAATCTCATAGGCTTGATTTCTATTTAAATCAATTAATTGTTAAAAGAAATTGTTCTCCTCCCAAATTCATCTTATAATGAATATACTCTCCTTCCGGAGGCACATAAGACAATGTCCTCCTTTCTTGTGGAGCGGGCCGAACACCTCGGCAGGATAGATGCATCTATGGATCGCGACGCACGTCCCTCGGTAGTGTACACGACACTCTGGATCGGGCCGTACGTCCTCGGCAGAAATCGTGCTTAATAATAATAATAATAATTACACGATGCTTTAATAATTTATTTCAGCTTGTAAAGCTAATTAGTAAATTGGAAAATCTTTGGAATTTAATGAATTATTATTCTTGCTTGTTAAGGAATTAATTGTTACTCCTGTAAATGAGATTTAATTGATAAATTGGAATTTATCTGAATTAAAGGAATTTAATTAATATATTAAAAATTGATAAATTTGAAGGAATTTGATTATTTCCGCTGATTAAATAAATTCTTTAAATCACATTGATTTAAATATTCTAGTTTTATTTCAATTGTTATTGACCTATAGTGAGTGTCAAAGTCGGTCATCTCGTCTCTACCACTTTGAGATTAGGCTTCATACTTACTGGGTACACGTTGTTTACGTACTCATACTACACTTGCTGCACTTTTTGTGCAGGATCTGAGACAGGTACTAGTGGAGGACCTATCATCACATACCCACGTCATCTAGAGGCATAGTGGTGAGCTGCCTTTCTGAGCCGTTCTGCAGCTACCGGTGTCTCTTCCGATATTTATATTCTGTCTATTTTATTTCAGACAGTATTTGGAGTTTTGTATAATCTACTAGATGCTCATTCACTTATGACACCGGGTCTTGGCACACACATTGGTAGAAGTTGGTATTTTATTATTTTCTTGGAATAAAAGTTTAATCAATGTATGCTTGGAATAATCGTGGAAAAGGCCTTATAGTGGATTAAATTGGAGCAAGACGAGGTAAGTCTCTTGTCTAATCTTGTGAGGGGGAAATTACCTCCTAGGTGATTAAGATTAAATAATTATTGCTAATTGTGGGGGGCTACGTACGCACGAGGTGACGAGAGTCCGTGCATAGCTACTATTAATGCTAAAGTCCGGGTAGTTTAGGACTCAAAGCATGTATTACTTGTGTAAATTGTATTCTTTGATTAATCAATATTAATTGATATATATGAATATATATATATTGTGAATTGTTTGATAAAGATATTAAAGGATGAAAATCTCATAGGCTTGATTTCTATTTAAATCAATTAATTGTTAAAAGAAATTGTTCTCCTCCCAAATTCATCTTATAATGAATATACTCTCCTTCCGGAGGCACATAAGACAATGTCCTCCTTTCTTGTGGAGCGGGCCGAACACCTCGGCAGGATAGATGCATCTATGGATCGCGACGCACGTCCCTCGGCTGTGTACACGACACTCTGGATCGGGCCGTACGTCCTCGGCAGAAATCGTGCTTAATAATAATAATAATAATTACACGATGCTTTAATAATTTATTTCAGCTTGTAAAGCTAATTAGTAAATTGGAAAATCTTTGAAATTTAATGAATTATTATTCTTGCTTGTTAAGGAATTAATTGTTACTCCTGTAAATGAGATTTAATTGATAAAATTGGAATTTATCTGAATTAAAGGAATTTAATTAATATATTGAAAATTGATAAATTTGAAGGAATTTGATTATTTCCGCTAATTAAATAAATTCTGTAAATCACATTGATTTAAATATCCTAATTTTATTTCAATTGTTATTGACCTATAGTGAGTGTCAAAGTCGGTCATCTCGTCTCTACCACTTTGAGATTAGGCTTGATACTTACTGGGTACACGTTGTTTACGTACTCATACTACACTTGCTGCACTTTTTGTGCAGGATCTGAGACAGGTACTAGTGGAGGACCTATCATCATATACCCACGTCATCCAGAGGCATAGTGGTGAGCTGCCTTTCTGAGCCGTTCTGCAGCTACCAGTGTCTCTTCCGATATTTATATTCTGTCTATTTTATTTCAGACAGTATTTGGAGTTTTGTATAATCTACTAGATGCTCATTCACTTGTGACACCGGGTCTTGGCACACACATTGGTAGAAGTTGGTATTTTATTATTTTATTGGAATAAAAGTTTAATCAATGTATGCTTAATTTAGTAGTTGGCTTGCCTAGCTGTAGTGTTGGGCGCCATCACGACCTACAGGTGAAATTGGGTCGTGACAATCCGAAACTCACCCGAGGCCCTCGGGACCTCAACCAAATATACCAACAAGTCCTAAAACATCATAAGAACTTATTTGAAAACTCGAATCACATAAAACGACGCTAAAAACACGAATTATGCTCCCATTCAAGCTTCATGAAACTTAAAATTTCTAACTTCTACACTTGATGTCGAAACCTATCAAATGAACTCCGATTGACCTCAAATTTTACACACAAGTCATAAATGACATAACGGAGCTATGGAAATTTTTAGAACTGGATTCCGACCCCGATATCAAAAAGTCAACTCCCCGGTCAAACTTCCAAACTTTAAATTCCTATTTTAGCCATTTCAAGCCTAATTTCACTACGGACTTCCAAATAAAATTTTGTTCACGCTCCTAAGTCCAAAATTAACATACGGAGCTGTTGGAATCATCAAAATTCTATTTCGAGGTCGTTTGCACATAATTAGACATCCAGTCACTATTTGAACTTAAACTTTTAATTTTTCATCAAAATTCCATATCTCGGGCTAGGGACCTCAGAATTTGATTCCGGGCATATGCCCAAGTCCCAAATCACGATACGGACCTACCGGAACTGTTAAAATACTGATCCGAGTCTGTTTGCTCAAAATGTTGACCAAAGTCAACTCAATTGAGTTTTAAAGCTCTAATTCACATTTTAATCCATTTTTCACATAAAAACTTTCCAAAAATTTTTACGGATTGCGCACGCAAGTCGAGGAATGATAAAAAGTACTTTTCGAGGCTTTAGAACACATAATTAATTATTAAATTTAAAGATGACATTTTGGGTCATCACATTCTCCACCTCTTAAACAAACGTTCGTCCTCGAACGGGTTTAGAATTATACCTAAAGTGCTGAATAAGTGTGGATATCTGTTCCGCATGTTTTCCTCGGCCTCCCAAGTCGCTTCCTCGACTGGTTGGCCCCTCCACTGGACTTTTACTGCAGAAATC
Organism: Nicotiana tomentosiformis; assembly: GCF_000390325.3. Taxonomy (NCBI): domain Eukaryota; kingdom Viridiplantae; phylum Streptophyta; class Magnoliopsida; order Solanales; family Solanaceae; genus Nicotiana; species Nicotiana tomentosiformis. The sequence goes on from NC_090822.1 coordinate 34,932,222, forward strand.
CTCTTGGACCTCAACTGGCGAACCTGTTTATCAACAATGGCAATTGGCTCCTCTTCATAACCCAAGCTATTATCTAGCTGAACTGTGCTGAAGTCTAACACATGTGATAGGTCGGCATGATACTTCCGGAGCATAGATACGTGAAAAACCGGATGAACTCCCAATAGGTTGGGAGGCAATGCAAGCTCATAAGCAACCTCCCCAACTCGTTTCAACACCTCAAATGGGCCTATAAACCTTGGGCTCAACTTGCTCTTCTTCCCGAATATCATAATTCCCTTCATCGGCGAAACCTTCAAGAGAACTTTTTCACCTACCATAAATGATATATCACGCGCTTTCTGATCCGCGTAACTCTTTTGTCTGGAATGTGCTGTACGAAGTCGCTCCTGAATCAACTTTACCTTTTCCAAGGCATCCCTTACCAAATCAGTACCATATAACTTAGCCTCACCTGGCTCAAACCATCCGATAGGTGAACAACATCGCCGACCATATAAAGCCTCAAATGGAGCCATCTCGATGCTTGATTGGTAATTGTTATTATAAGCAATCTCGGCCAAAGGCAGGAAACGATCCCACTGACCTCCAAAGTCAATCACACATGCCCTGAGCATATCCTCCAAAATCTGAATTGTCCGCTCTGACTGCCCGTCGGTCTGGGAATGAAAGGCTATGCTGAGCTCTATACGGGTCCCCAACTCACTCTGTACTGCTCTCTAGAAATGTGAAGTAAACTAAGGGCTTCTATCTGATATGATGGAAATTGGCACACCGTGCAACCGAACTATCTCCTGAATATAAATCTGGGCCAACCTCTCTGAAGTGTACGTAGTCACAACAGGAATAAAATGTGCCGGCTTGGTCAACCTATCAACAATCACCCAAACTGCATCAAACTTCCTCAAGGTCCGCGGCAACCCAACTACAAAGTCTATAGTAATTCGTTCCCATTTCCACTCTGGTATAGTCATCTGCTGAAGTAGGCCACCTGGTCTCTGGTGCTCATATATAACTTGCTGGCAATTTAGACACCTAAATACATATACAACTATGTCCTTTTTCATTCGTCGCCACCAATAATGCTGCCTCAAGTGACGATACATCTTAGTAGCACCTGGATGAATAGAATACTGAGAACTGTGTGCCTCCTCCAGGATCTTTTTCCTCAGTCCATCCACATTAGGAACACATAGATGATCCTGGAGTCGCAGAACACCATCCGCTCCAATAGTAACTTCCTTGGCACCACCTCGTAGTACCGTTTCACAAAGAACCATCAAGTGTGGGTCATCATACTGGCGAGCCTTGATCTGCTCAAATAGTGAAGATTGGGCCACCACACATGCAAGAACTTGGCTGGGCTCTGAAATATCCAGCCTCACAAGTTTGTTAGCCAAGGGCTGAATATCCAAGGCTAATGGCCTTTCCTCTGCTGAAATGAACGACAAACTACCCATACTCTCCGCCTTCCTGCTCAAGGCATCTGAAACCATATTTGCTTTGCCCGGATGATACAAGATAGTAATATCATAATCTTTTAGTAACTCCAGCCATCTGCGCTGCCTCAAATTTAGATTCCTCTACTTGAACAAATGTTGCAAACTGCGATGATCAGTGAAAACTTCACAAGACATCCCATAAAGATAATGCCTCCAAATCTTTAGAGCATGAACAATCGCAGCTAACTCCAAATCATGTACTGGATAATTCTTCTCGTGGGGCTTCAGCTGACGTGAATCATATGCAATAACTCGCCCTTCCTGCATCAATACACAACCCAAGCCAACGCGTGACGCGTCACAATACACTGTATATATTCCCGAACCAGATGGTAACACTAACACGGGTGTTGTAGTCAGTGCTGTCTTGAGCTTCTGAAATCTTGACTCACAATCATCGGACCATCGGAACTGAACACCCTTCTGGGTTAATTTGGTCAAAGGTGCTGCAATAGATGAAAAACCTTCCACGAATCGACGATAATAACCTGATAAACCCAGAAAACTCCTGATCTCAGTCGCCGAAGTGGGATAATGTCAATTCTGAACTGCCTCAATCTTTTTGGGATCAACTTTAATACCTTCGCTCGATACAATATGTCCCAAAAATGCTACAGACTCTAGCAAAAACTCACATTTAGAGAACTTAGCATATAGCTTTTGTTCCCGCAATGTCTGAAGCACTACTCTCATATGCTGCTCATGTTCCTCCTTACTGCGCGAATAGATCAATATGTCATCAATGAAGACAATGACAAATGAATCAATATATGGCATGAATACCCTGTTCATCAGATCCATAAACGTTGCCGAGCATTAGTTAAACCGAAGGACATCACCAGAAACTCGTAATGACCATATCTAGTCCGAAAAGCAGTCTTCGAAACATCCAAATCCCGAATCTTCAACTGATGGTACCCCGACTTCAAGTTGATCTTAAGAGAATACCCTAGCACCCTGCAACTGGTCAAACAGATCATCAATACGCGGCAATGGGTACTTGTTCTTAATAGTGACTTTGTTCAATTGGCGATAATCAATACACATCTGCATTGTTCCATCCTTCTTTTTCACAAATAATACTGGTGCACCCCAAGGCGATACACTCGGTCTGACGAACCCTTTGGCTAGTAACTCTTCAAGCTGTTCTTTCAATTCTTTCAGATCCATGCAATACGGTGGGATAGATATAGGCTGGGTATCTGAAGCCAAGTCAATACAGAAATCAATATCACGATCAGGTGGCATACCTGGAAGATCTGACGGAAATACATTGGAGAAGTCCCGAACTACAGGCACTGAATCAATAGCCGGAGTTTCTGCAGTAGTATCCCGAACATAGGCTAGATAAGCCAAACAACCCTTCTCAACCATGTGTTGAGCCTTTATAAAAGAAATAACTCGATTAAATGAACTAACATGCGAACCATTCCACTCCAGCTTAGGCAATGCTAGAATAGCCAAGGTAACAGTCTTGGCATGACAATCTAGAATAACATGATATGGAGATAACCAGTCCATGCCTAGAATAATTTCAAAATCGGTCATCTCAAGAAATAGGAGATCTGCTCTAGTTTCATAACCACAGAATGTAATAATACAGAACCGGTAGATCCGGTTCACAACAATAGAATCGCCCACAGGAGTGGACACATAAATAGGAGGACTCAAGGACTCGAGAGAAACACCCAGGAATGGAGAAAATAGAGATGACACATATGAATATGTAGATCCTGTATCAAATAATACTGAGGCATCTTTTCCACAAATAGAAATAATACCTATAATCACGGCATCTGAGGCCTCTGCATCTGGTCTAGCCGGAAAAGCATAGAACCGAGCTGGAGCGCCAACTGGCTGGCCTCCACCTGGCTGATCTCCACCTCTAGGACGATCCCTACCCACTTGTCCTCCGCCTCTCGGTGGTCGGACTACTGGTGGAGAACTGGTCCGGTAAGTATAGGCTGTTGACCCTACTGCTCTGGTCTACCTCGAAGCCTGGGGAAAAACCTCTGCATGTGACTGGGATCCCCGCACTCGTAACAACTCTTCGGTGTGATGGGATACTGACTAAGTGTCTGGCCCTGGGGACTTGAATACCTACGGGAAGAACCCTGAATAGCTGGTGGGCGACAAGAACTCTCTAGTATAGCACTGAAATAAGGTCGTACTGGGCACCCCGAGGAGGCGGGGGTGCTGGATATGGGGGCCTGCTGGACTGCCCTCTCACGAACTGACCTCTGCCCCCAGACGGAGCACCTCTGAATTCTCCAGAATACCTAAACCGCTTATCTCTAGTAACCTGCTCTCGGCTACGCTGACGTACACCCTCAATCCTCCGGACTATCTCCAGAACTAGCTCATAAAAAGTACCCATCTCAACCTCTCGAGCCATAGTGGCCTGGATGCCAGTATATAAACCCGCAACAAACCTCTGCACTCTCTCCGCCTCAGTAGGGAGTATCATAAGTGCATGGCGAGATAACTCAGAAAACCTCACCTCATAATCGGTCACTGACATCTGACCCTGCTGGAGCTGCTCAAACTGAAACCTCAACTCTTCCCTCTGGGTGGAATATACCTGTCCAGGAAGATACGGGTGAACCTGTCCCAAGTTATGGGAGGAGAATCTGCTGGCATCTACGGGCTCTTCCCTCTAGCTGAAAAGTAGCAAAGTCTACCCCATGAGACTCCAATATCCTCATGTTGTGCAGTCTGTCCCTACAACAATCAATGAAGTCCTTTGGATCCTCATGTCGCTCATCCCCAAAGACAGGAGGATGTAGTCTAGTCCATTGGTCCAATAATTTCTGAGGATCGGAGGCTACAGCAGGCCTGGGCTCAGGTGTAGCTGCTGTCACTGGCTGGGCTCCACCCACGGGTAGTGCACCCTGGGTTTGATATACAACAGCTGCCTGTACATGAGCCTGCGCGGTTGGGGTCTGTGCTCCCTCGCCCGCCTGATATGTGGCTGGGTCTGTCGAAAATAAACCGGCCTGAGTCATATTGTCCATGAACCGCAGCATACCACCCATGACGTCCTGAAATCCTAGTGCAGATGTGAAATCCACCAGAGCTGGCTCTGCCACATGCACCTCACCCTACTCCTCAATAATGGGATTCTCTGCTGGACCCACTGGTGGCTTAACTGGAACAGTCCTGGGACGTCCTCGCCCTCTACCACGGCCTGGAGCCCTCCCTCGGCCTTTTCCTCGGCCTCTAGCAACTGGGGGAGTAGCTCTTCCCTGGTCTGGAATCTCATTAGAGCATCTTCTCACAATCTGTGAGAGAATAAGATAAGGATATTTAGTACTACATCAATTGCACGATGGAATATAAAGAAAGGTAGTTTCCTAACACCATATAGCCTCTCGAAGATAAGTACAGACGTCTCCGTACCGATCCGCAAGACTCTATTAGGTCTACTCATAACTTGTGAGACCTACGTGAACCAAGTGCTCTGATACCATGTTGTCACGATCCAATTTCACCTATAGGTCGTGATGGCGCCCAACAGTACTGCTAGGCAAGCCAACTAATAAATCAAACGTACATTGGTTAAACATTTAATCCAAGAAAAATAATAAAATATCAAATTCTACCAATGTGTGTGCCAAGACCCGGTGTCACAAGTGCATGAGCATCTAATAGATTATACAAAACTCCGAATATTGTTTGAAATGAAATAGACAGAATGTAAATATAAGAAGAGATACTGGTAGCTGCAGAACGACAGCTCACCACTATGCCTCGGGATGACGTAGATATGTGATGATAGGTCCTCCACTAGTACCTGTCTCAGATCCTGCACAAAAAGTGCAGCAAGTATAGTATGAGTACGTAAACAACGTGTACCCAGTAAGTATGAAGCCTAATCTCGAAGTGGTAGAGACGAGATGGCCGACTTTGACACTCACTATGAGTCAATAATAATAATTGAAATAAGACTAGAATATTTAAATCAGCATGATTCACAGAATATAACAATAATTTATTTAACCAGCAGAAATAATTAAATTCCTTCAAAATGCAACAATTCTCCGTATATATATATTAAATCCTTCAATTTCAATAAAATTCCAATATATCAAATAGCTTTACAAGTTGTAAAGCTGCAATTCAATTTCAATGAATTTCTAATTTATCAAATAGCTTTACAAGCTGCAATAAACCGTCAAAGTATCGTATAATTATTATTGTTATTAAGCACGATTTCTGTCGAGGTCGTTCGGCCCGATCCAGAATATTTTGTACACTGCTGAGAGACGTGCGGCACGATCCATAGATGCATCTATCCTGCCGAGGCGTTCGGCCCGCTCCACAAGAAAGGATGACATTTCTTATGTACCTCCGGAATGAGAGTATATTTGTTATAAGATAAATTCAGGAGGAAGAACAATTTCTCTTAACAATTAATTAATTTAAACAGAACAAAAAAAACAAGTATATGAGATTTTCATCCTTTAATATTTTTATCTAACAATTCACAATATATATGTATATATATCAAATAATATTAATTAAATAAAGAATACAATTTACACAAATAATTCATGCTTTGAGTCCTAAACTACCCGGACTTTAGCATTAATAGTAACTACGCACGGACTCTCGTCACCTCGTGCGTACGTAGTCCCCACAATTAGCAATAATTATTTAATTTTAATCACCTATGAGGTAATTTCCCCCTCACAAGATTAGACAAGAGACTTACCTCGTCTTGCTCCAATTTAATCCACTAGAAGGCCTTTTCCATGATTATCCAACTCTGTCTGGCTCGAATCTAGCCAAAATAATTCGATACAATCACTAAAAATTATAGGAATCAATTCTATAAGAAAATACTACATTTTTAATAAAAATCCCGAAATTAATTAAAAATTTGTCCGTGGGGCTCACGTCTTGAAATCCGGCAAAAGTTATGAAATCCGACAACCCATTAAATTACGACTCCAACCATACCAGTTTCACTCAAATCCGACTCCGAATCGATACCGAAATCTCAAAAATTCGTTTCTATAAGATTTCTAATTATTTCCCAAATTTCAATCTCAAAACACTAATTAAATGATGAAAACAGTGATATATTTATGTTTATAGACCAAATCCAAGTTAGAATCACTTACCCCAATGTATTTTCCTTGAAAATCTATCAAAAATCTCCTCCGCTCAAACTCCAATTTGTTAAAAATGGCGAATGGGACGAATGCCCTCTTTTATAATTCTGCCCAGGCATCACTCGATCCATGGCCTCGATTCTCGGCCTCGATCCTCGTCCGCAATCCTCAGCCTCGATCCTCGGCGTCGATCCTCAGCCTCGATTTTTTGGAGATTGATTTTTTGGGCCAGAATTTCCAACAGAAAGGAAAAATTGCAGCAGCTGTTTTAAGTCCAACTTTTGATCCCTTAACCATCCGAAACTCACCCGAGGCCCTCGGGACCTCAACCAAATATACCAGCAAGTCCTAAAACATCATACAAACTTATTTGAAAACTTGAATCACATAAAACGACGCTAAAACCACGAATTATGCTCCCATTCAAGCTTCATGAAACTTAAAATTTCTAACTTCTACAATTGATGTCAAAACCTATCGAATCAACTCCGATTGACCTCAAATTTTACACACAAGTCATAACTGACATAACAGAGCTATAAAAATTTTCAGAAGTGGATTCCGACCCCGATATCAAAAAGTCAACTCCCCGGTCAAACTTCCGAACTTTAAATTCCTATTTTAGCCATTTCAAGCCTAATTTCACTACGGACTTCCAAATAAAATTTCGATCATGCTCCTAGGTCCAAAATCAATATACGAAGCTGTTGGAATCATCAAAATTCTATTCCGGGGTCGTTTGCACATAATTAGACATCCGATCACTATTTAAACTTAAACTTTTAATTTTTCATCAAAATTCCATATCTCGGGCTAGGGACCTCGGAATTTGATTCCGGGCATACGTCCAAGTCCCAAATCATGATACAAACCTATCGGAACTGTCAAAATACTGATCCGAGTCCGTTTGCTCAAAATATTGACCAAAGTCAACTCAATTGAGTTTTAAAGCTCTAATTCACATTTTAATCTATTTTTCACATAAAAACTTTCCAGAAATTTTTACGGATTGCGCACGCAAGTCAATAAATGATAAATAGTACTTTTTGAGGTCTTAGAACACATAATTAATTATTAAATTTAAAGATGACATTTTGGGTCATCACATTGTGGGTCCCTTATACAGTGTATTTACTGTGTATACAGTGTTTCTACTGTGTAAACAGTGTATCTACTATTTAGTGGGGTCCTCGGTGGAGGCTTCACTATTAATCATACTCCATGTTTTTCTAATTCTTTCATCTGCTGGATGAAATCTTTCGCATTTTCTACGGCTTCATCAGATAATATCTTCTCTGATTGAATAGGCTGGGAATCTTCTACTATATCATCGTTGCTTGTTTCACTCCACATTGAAGTGTCAAATTTTTCATACTAGTTAATAGATTGAAGCAAGTTTCTTTTTACTTCTTCCAAATACTTATTAATCATCTCATCTTTATCTCCTTCTTGAAAAGAGATTCTTTTAGCAATATGCTTGTAACGATCCGGCCGGTCGTTTTAAGTATTATAACCCTGCTTCCCCCTTTACTGCCCAAATTATATTTTACAGTTGTTGTGTGAATTGTCGGGATAATTAGTTCGGGTCCGGTGAGATTTTGGAATGAATTGGAACACTTAGTTCCAAGGTTTAAAGCTTAAGTGAAAATAGTGACCGGATATCGACTTATGTGTAAACGACCTCAAAATTTAATTCTGATGATTCCAATAGCTCCGTATGGTGATTTTGGACTTAGGAGCGTGTCCGGAAAATTATTTGGAGGTCCATAGTGGAATTTGGCTTAAATTGTCGAAAGTTGAATTTTTGGGAAGTTTGACTGGGGGTTTGACTTTTTGATATCGAGGTCGAAATCCAGTTTTGAAAATTTTCATAGCTCTGTTATGTCGTTTATGACTTGTGTACAAAATTTGAGGTCAATCGGACGTGAATTGATAGGTTCCGGAGTCGTTTGTAGAAACTAGAAATTTCAAAGTTCATTAAGCTTGAATTGGGGTGTAATTCATGGTTTTAGCGTTGTTTGAGGTGATTTGAGGGTTCGACTAAGTCTGTATGATGTTTTAGGACTTGTTGGTATATTTGGTTGAGGTCCCGAAGGGCTCGAGTGAGTTTTGGCTGGTTAACGGATCATTTTTGGCCTTGGTGAGATTGCTGATATCTGTTGCTGCATTTTTCGGATTTTCTCTTTCGCGTTCACGAGTGGGCCCTCGCGTTCGCGAAGAGGAATTTGTGGCTGGCAGGATTTACTCTTCGTGTTCGCGAGGTGGTCTCGCGTTCGCGAAGTGAAGCTGGGTTGTGCATCGCGTTCGCGTATGGGGTATCGCGTTCGCGAAGGGAAACATAGTGGGCATGGGTTTTTGCCTTCGCGTTCGCGAAGGGGAGCTCGCGTTCACGAAGAAGGGCTCCGTTAAGCATGGCGTTCGCGAGCAGTGTCTCGCATTCGTGAAGAACAAATGTTGGGAAGCACACTTTGTGCTTCGCGAACGCGAGGGACCTGTCGCGTTCGCGAAGAAGAGAGGTCTGGACAGAAAATTTAAGTTCAGAAAATGGGACTTTGTCCCATTTTTCATTTTTAACGATTTGGAGCTCGGATTGAAGCGAGTTTTGGGCGATTTTTAGAGGAAACAACGGGGTAAGTGTTCTTAACTCAATATTAGTTAAATTACCCGAATCCATGGTTGTTTTTATCATTTAATTGGTGAATTAAGTTGGAAAAGTTTGAAAACTCTCTTAGTTTAAATTGAGGATTTGAAGGCCGAGTTGTGGTCGGATTTGAGTAATTTTGATATTGTTGGACTCGTGGTTGAATTGGGGTTCAGATTTTGTAAGTTTTATCAGATTCCGAGACATGGGCCCCATGGGTGATTTTGGGGTGTAATTTTGGATTTTGTGAAAATATTAGTATTTTGATATGGAATTAATTCCTATAAATTTTGTGGGCTGAATCAAATTAATTATGACTAGATTCGAGCCATTTGGAAGTTGATACACGCATAATGGGATTTCTGGAGCATTGTTTAGCTTGCTCGACATTGGATTCGGCTTGTTCAAGGTAAGTAACTCTTCTAATCTTGGAGTTGAGGGTATGAACCCTGAATATATGTATTTTGTGAATTGTTAGGAGGTGACGCACATGCTAAGTGACGGGCTTGTGAGTGTGCACTATAGAAATTGTGACATAATTATTTATGTAGAATTTTATAGTTAAATAATCTTGGCATTTTCCATGCGGTTTTATGTGTTAAAGAAATTGAGCTGAAAAGCATATTAAAAATCATGTTGAGGCTATGTGCCAGTATTATTGGACCCACAGAGGTCATATTGCTGTAAATTATTGTCTTAAATTGAAAATTCATACTCAGTCATATTCATTTCATTGCATATCATAACTCAATTTTATGACTCTATTTTGATACATATAAATGTTTTGGGCCGAATGCCCTGTTTTACCGAAATGCCGGAGTGGCTTGAGAGGTTTATGACTGATTGAGGCCGAGGGCCTAATTTGTGAGGATGAGTGTGGATCGGGGCTGCCCGCCTGCAACATATTTATGACTGAATGAGGACGAGGGCCTGATTTGTGAGGATGAGTGTGGATCGGGGCTACCCGCCTGCAACATATTTATGACTGAGTGAGGCCGAAGGCCTGATTTGTGAGGATGAGTATGGATCGGGGCTGACTGCCTGTAGCATACTTTATTATTATAGCACGTGAATTGTCCGTGCAGCACATGAGTTGTCCGTACAGATTATAGCGCTTGGGCTGAAGGAGCCCCTCCGGAGTCTGTACACACCCCCCAATGAGCGCAGGTACCTACTAAGTGCGAGTGCCGAGTGTTGAGTAACTGGGAGGCATGAGTGATTGTGAGATATGCCCGAGTGGCAAGAGTGATTGTGAGGTATGCCCAAGTGGCACGAGTGACTGTGAGGTTTGCCCGAGGGGCTGTATATGAGTGATGTTCTGCCCGAGGGGCTGTTTATGATTTTATCATTGAGTTGCATTGCATTGGCATGCACACATGACATACATGCATAGAGATGTATTTTTCCTTATGCTGTACAACATCATATCATTCATGATTTCTCACACATTTTTTGACAGATGGGCATAGTGATGCATTTGTTTTAAACGGATTATCCGAAAGAAAAATAAAACATCTTATTTATTATTAACAAGATTTTGGGAGAAATTTATTGTTTTGAAACTATTCATATTTTTGGCAACTCCAGCAAACGATTTGGGTTTTCACTGATGTATTTGAAAGGAAGAACTACTATTTTTGAAATCATGATTTGGCTGGGTATTTTATCCCTGAGTTACTTCTGGTATTATTTTCTTTATGTTGTAATGGATTGTTATGGACTATTGGTTTTGGACCCGACCTTGGTGGAAGCTCGTCACTACTTTCAACCTACGGCTAGGTTTGTTACTTACTCAGTACATGGGGTCGGTTGTACTGATATTACACTTCTGCACATTGCGTGTAGATGTTGGTTGTTGTTGCTGTGCTCGATGGTTGCGGGACTTGAAGATGTACCTGCATTCCTGTTGTAGCTGCCTTTTGTTCAGGGTAGACTAAGATTTATAAAAGCTTTATTTATGTATTATTCAAACAGACTATGTATTTATTTTATTTCCGCTTTGTATACTCTATTCTTAGAAGCTCATGATTTGTACTACGAGTTCATAGGGAATGTATAAGGTTAAGATAATTATTTACTTAAATTTGTTTAATATTTGTTATTGGGATTTGATAGTTGAAAGTTGGCTTACCTAGCGGGTTGTGTTAGGTGCCATCACGACTAGTTGGATTTTGGATCGTGACAAGGTGGTATCAGAGCTCTAGGTTCATAGGTTCTACAAATCATGAGCAAGTGTCTTGTAGAGTCTTACGGATCGGTATGATGACGTCCATACTTATCTTCGAGAGGCTACAGGGCATTTAGGATATATACTTCCTATTTTTCTTTCCTTATCGTGCGAGATTGATTCAGCTTGAGATATAAACTCTTTAAATTCCTTCCACGTATTCGTATGCGCACATGAGCGCTCAGTATCAGCTGTGCATCGCCGGATTGTGATTCTATGAACGAGGTTCGAGGTGAGTATTCTGTGTTTGGGTAGTGGGCCAGTCTGTAGGACTTGAGGCCATGGTTAGACCGCAGTTTAAGCTCGGCAGCTTCAATTATAACTTGTTCAATTTGACTCATATGTCCGGTAATGACCCTACAGTAGAATTTGTGGCTCGATGAGCGGTGAAATGGCGGTATGATGGGTATGATGTGACCGCGGGATGTGTTAAGACGATTTGAATGTAACGAGAAGTGTTTCCTTGAAATGTAAAGAAATGTCCATTGGGTGCTTGATTTTTGTTTTAATGTGATGTACAGTCTCGAGTATGAATGTTTTGAAGGATCTTTTATATTGTTAAATTTTGGGGTAAATTAAATTCTCACATCTGGGTAATGAGTTTGGACGCAGATTGACTAAGTGGTTGCATAGTAATTGTGACTGCGAAAAGATATAACAAGATACCAGATTGAGGCTAAGCAGGTGAATTATCCCCTGTGGAGTAATCTATGTAGGAGTATTTCTTATGATGTGAGTGGAGAGTTTCTTTTCTGCCGACGGGGTGTATGGGTGGAGATTTGAATCTGAATCTGGTTGAGAAGGTTGACTTGTGTGTTAAGAGGATGAATAGGATCTTAGCGGATGATTGAGGTATTTTTATGGTTGGCGTTGTATGAACTTGGGAAGAAGTTTCGTTGGACTGACTGTGGCATTATGGCAGTAAGAGAATATTGGTATTGTGAGTTATGGAATTTTTTAATCTATGGCTTTGAACCAAGTGGGGGAGTCTGCTATTGACCATTTGATTTCATGGTTAGGTGTTAAATTTTAATTTTGTTCGGAGCCATACTTGTGGGTTATCTATGACTTGCAGAAGTTGAGATCGAGGATGACTCGAATAAGGAGATTCCTGGTTAAGGATTATATTTCACGTATGAGTAAATGAAATTCGCGGGATGAGTGAGTTGTTATTGGTGAATGATGTAGTGTGCACGAAGTATGAATTTGATATGTGGTGTTAAAGTAGAGTTACTTCTTTGAGTGTTGTGGTGCTAATGGGGCACGTGTCTTTTTGCCCATTTGGGCGGTGCAATTAGATTTGAGCAAAATGGGTGACTCCCGAGAAAATTTCAGTGGGTTTGAGAATTATATATAGCAAGTGAGAATGTTTCCGGACTTGGGTATGGATAAAAATCTGAGATTTGCGTTTGATGGTGCCTGGACTTGCGGAAATTCTATATGACAATGGATTCTACATTTTTGTATAAGGAAGGTAAGAAGAACAATTTCAAATTCACATAAGATATTCTCAGAGTGAGTGTTATAGTTGTAGTATTTTTGAAGGTGCTTAAGAAGAATAAAGTTGCTTATGGGCCGTAGGGCGTTGTGGTTCTATGCTAATGTTTGTGGGGTAAGTTGTGGTTAAAGATCATGGTATTTTATCAAGAAGAAGTATCAATCTGAAGACAAATTCGGAAGGGACTTGGAGAAATATGACAGCTTGGTAGTAGGTTGGATCAGTATGGTAATGGATATGATCGGTTCTTTGAGTGCTTATGATGTGGGGGGTTTTCTACAGGTTCTTTGTGGCAATACACCTGGACTTGGCGACCTGCATGGCTTGGTCGAGCTAGAGGAATTTAGTTTTAAGGGCTTGATTATGTGCAAATGGATTCCAAAGTATTCTTGATGGTTTCTACCGGTGTGGAGAACGTGTTAGGTATTGTGATTTCCTCCTGGAAAGAAGCAAGAGAAAGGTTTCTAACTAAAATGGTATGTAAATTATTGGTGACTCAAAGTTGATAATAAGATTCTTGTGCTTTTCACATGATGGCAATATAGATGTTACATGTTGTACGAAAGCTAGATTTTCATGTACAAGGTGGCAGTATAGTCTTGAAGAGAAGGTAACGAATGTTGGACAACATGGACGGTTTCAAATAACTAGATAAATACTATTACTACTTGGTGTTGTATGAGAAAGGGGCGGACTTCAGAAGGCGCATTGTACTTTTACTTACGGAGGTATAAATTATTATTGCGGTACTCACATGGTTGATAGACTGCTGATATACAAATTTTATCAATTGGCACGGAAGAACTTTTAAAGTATTTCTCGTGGGATGATCATGTATGAAAGAGTTATTAGGCATTCAGGCAGTGGAGATGGAATCAAATATGGTGATTCGCGTGTTCTATGGATTTGGAGATTGGGAGTTCTCAGGAGCAGATTGTTTCATGGTTGTGGACTGTGAAGTTGTGGCCGGAGCTAGCCATATGATAGAATGAGTTATGATTCAGTCATTATGGATTTTCGGAAGAATTTGTATCTATTTGTGGGTAACCCGAGTTGATTTAGGGGTCCATAGGTAGGCCCAATTAAGATGTGTATTATACACCGAGCCGAAATGGTTGGCTCCATACTGCTATTATTTAGGGATGTGTAATTTGGTTGATGTTGAACTTATTCGTGTTCTCAACTGATCTGTGAGTTATTCCTTTATGCTACGTTGAGTTGTGATTCATTGGTTATGTGCACAAATGGTGCGGTTCTATTTGAGCTTTATAGCAGAATTTGAGTGTGATGAGTAATTGGGTATTGCATGATCGATAGCGTAATGGTTATGTCCTTTCAGGTTTTTGTGTGGTATTTTTGTCATTTCCCTCTCTGTCGTTATTAAATTGGAGCAAGGTGGCTCGGAGTATATAATATGAACCTCGTGTTAGAATCGGGTGATGGTTCTACGGTGTATGATGAATTTTCAGCGTTTCGTTGTGGAAGTACTTGTTAATCTAGCGGGGCAGTTCTCTCATTTGAGTTATTTTCCATGACTGGGTACATTTGAATTTAGTGCACGGATGGCACGAGTTGTGGCTCTGAGTTATATTGGTACGGTATGTCTGTGGAGCAGTTATGTTTAGTAATATAAGGTCATTGGTCCTGGAATGGGTATTATCAGTTGATTATGGTATATTCAAGAGGGTTATGGTTTTGGTTGGGCGAGAGAGCTCCATGGCTAGTTGATCTGATGAGTAGTTATGAGTTTTTGATTATTTATTTCATCATTGGCAGTATATGAAGGTTTTGGAATGAGGTTTGGCTTGATATGAGGTTTTATACTAGTACTTGGTTGGTTTGGAGTAATTACTGTGATCGGGAATGGTGCTACGAGCATGCGCGTTGTGTAATATGCTGGGTGATTATATCCGTGGTTATAGTTATAGCTCGATGCAACTTATTCGGACTTATACAGTATGTAAATGTAAGATTCGTGTCTTGAAAGAAATTTTTAAGGTTGGAAATTAAAACTCCAAGGGTTATGGGCTAAGGTTAAATTAATGACTTTCAGTTGCATTGTGCAGTCAAGCCTATGTGGGATAGGGTGACGTGGGTTCACCCCCGGGTACGTGTGTGGTAAGATGGAACAGTGATTTGATGGCTTGGAAATAACTCTTGGAACGTTCGAGGACGAACGTATGTTTAAGTGGGGGAGAATGTAACGACCCGGCCGGTCGTTTTGAGTATTACAACCCCGCTTCCTCTTTTACTACTCAAGTTGTACTTTATAGTTGTTGTGTGAATTTCCGGGGTAATTGGTTCGGGTCCGGTGAGGTTTTGGAATGAATTGGAACACTTAGTTCCAAGGTTTAAAGCTTAAGTTAAAATAATGACCGAATGTCGACTTATGTGTAAACGACCTCAGAATTTAATTCGAATGATTCCAATAGCTCCGTATGGTGATTTTGGACTTAGGAGCGTGTCCGAAAAATTATTTGGAGGTCCGTAGAGGAATTTGGCTTGAATTGCCGAAAGTTGAATTTTTGGAAAGTTTGACCGAGAGGTTGACTTTTTGATATCGAGGTCGGAATCCAGTTCTGAAAATTTTCATAGCTCCGTAATGTCGTTTATGGCTTGTGTGCAAAATTTGAGGTCAATCGGACGTGAATTGATAGGTTCCGGAGTCGTTTGTAGAAACTAGAAATTTCAAAGTTCATTAGGTTTGAATTGGGGTGTAATTCATGGTTTTAGCATTGTTTGAGGATATTTGAGGGTTCAACTAAGTCCGTATGATGTTTTAGGACTTGTTGGTATATTTGGTTGAGGTCCCGAGGGGCTCGGGTGAGTTTTGGATGGTTAACAGATCATTTTTGGCCTTGGTGAGATTGCTGATATCTGTTGCTGCATTTTTCGGATTTTCTCTTTCACGTTCGCGAGTGGGCCCTTGCGTTCACGAAGAGGAATTTGTGGCAGGCAGGATTTACTCTTCATGTTCGCGAGGAGGCCTCGCGTTCGCAAAGCGAAGCGAAGCTGGGTTGTGCATCGCGTTCGCGTATAGGGTATCGCGTTAGCGAAGGGAAACATAGTGGGCATGGGTTTTTGCCTTCGCGTTTGCGAAGGGGAGCTCGCGTTCACAAAGAAGGGCTCCGTTAAGCATCGCGTTTGCGAAGAACAAATGTTGGGAAGCACATTTTGTGCTTCGCGAACGCGAGGGACCTGTCGCGTTCGCGAAGAAGAGAGGTCTGGACAGAAAGTTTAAGTTCAGAAAATGGGACTTCGTCCCATTTTCCATTTTTAACGATTTGGAGCTCGAATTGAAGTGATTTTTGGGAGATTTTCAGAGGAAATAACGGGGTAAGTGTTCTTAACTCAATATTGGTTAAATTACCCGAATCCATGGTTGTTTTTATCATTTAATTGGTGAATTAAGTTGAAAAAGTTTAAAAACTCTCTTAGTTTAAATTGAGGATTTGAAGGCCGAGTTGTAGTCGGATTTGAGTAATTTTTGTATGGTTGGACTCGTGGTTGAATTGGGGTTTGGATTTTGTGAGAATTTTATCAGATTCAGAGACGTGGGCCCCATGGGTGATTTTGGGGCGTAATTTCGGATTTTGTGAAAATATTAGTATTTTGATATGGAATTAATTCCTATAAATTTTGTGGGCTGAATCAAATTAATTGTGACTAGATTCGAGCCGTTTGGAAGTTGATACGCGCATAATGGGATTTCTGGAGCATTGTTTAGCTTGCTCGACATTGGATTCGGCTTGTTCGAGGTAAGTAACTCTTCTAATTTTGGAATTGAGGGTATGAACCTTGAATATATGTATTTTGTGAATTGTTAGGAGGTGACATACATGCTAGGTGACGGGCGTGTGAGCGTGCACTATCGAAATTATGACATAATTGTTTCTCTGGAATTTCATAGTTAAATAATCTTGGCATTTTCCATGCGGTTTTATGTGTTAAAGAAATTGAGCTGAAAAGCATATTAAAAATCATGTTGAGGCTATGTGCCAGTATTATTGGGATCCACAGATGTCATATTGCTGTGAATTATTGTTTTAAATTGAAAATTCATACTCAGTCATATTCATTTCATTGCATATAATAACTCAGCTTTATGACTCTATTTTGATGCATATAAATGTTTTGGGTCGAATGCACTATTTTACTGAAATGCCCGAGTGGCTTGAGAGGTTTATGACTGAGTGAGGCCGAGGGCCTGATTTGTGAGGATGAGTGTGGATCGGGGCTGCCCGCCTGCAGCACACTTTATTATTATAGCACGTGAGTTGTCCGTGCAGCACGTGAGTTATCCGTGCAGATTATAGCGCTTGGGCTGAAAGAGCACCTCCGGAGTCTGTACACACCCCCGGTGAGCGCAGGTACCTACTGCGTGCGAGTGCCGAGTGCTGAGTGATTGGGAGGCATGAGTGATTGTGAGGTATGCCCGAGTGGCAAGAGTGATTGTGAGGTATACCCGAGTGGCACGAGTGACTATGACGTTTGCCTGAGGGGCTGTATATGAGTGATGTTCTGCCCGAGGGGCTGTTTATGATTTTATCATTGAGTTACATTGCATTGGCATGCACACATGACATACATGCATAGAGATGTATTTTTCCTCATGCTGTACAACATCACATCAATCATGATTTCTCACACATTTTTTGATAGATGGGCATAGTGATGCATTTGTTTTACACGGGTTATCCGGAAGGAAAATGAAACATCTTATATATTTTTGACAAGATTTTGGGAGAAATTTATTGTTTTCAAACTATTCATATTTTTGGCAACTCCAGCAAACGATTTGGGTTTTCACTGATGTATTTGAAAGAAAGAACTACTATTTTTGAAATCATGATTTGGCTGGGTATTTTATCCCTGAGTTACTTCTAGTATTATTTGCTTTATGTTGTAATGGATTGTTGTGGACTATTGGTTTTGGACCCGACCTTGGTGGAAGCTCGTCACTACTATCAACCTACGGCTAGGTTTGTTACTTACTCAGTACATGGGGTCGGTTGTACTGATACTACACTTCTGCACATTGCGTGCAGATGTTGGCTGCTGTTGTTGCTATGCTTGATGGTTGCGGGACTTGAAGATATACGTGCGTTCCTGTTGTAGCTGCCCTTTTGTGATGACCCAAAATATCATCTTTAAATTTAATAAGTAATTCTGTGTTCTAAGATCTCGAAAAGAACCATTTATCCTTCCTCGACTTGCGTGCACAGTCCGTAAAATTTTTTGGAAAGTTTTCATGTGAAAACTGAATTAAAATGTGAAATAGGGCTTTAAAATTCAAGTGAGTTGACTTTGGTCAGCATTTTTAGCAAACGGACCCGAATCAGTATTTTGACAGTTCCGGTAGCTCCGTATCGTGATTTAGGACTTGGGCGTATGCCCGGAATTTAATTTGGAGGTCCCTAGCTTAAGTTATGACCATTTAACGGAACTAGCAATTTAAAGGCTAAAGATTTCCAAATTTGACAACGGGGTTGACTTTTTGATATCGGGGTCGGAATCTGATTCGAAAAATTGGAAAAGCTCTGTTATGTCATTTATGACTTGTGTGCCAAATTTAAAGTCATTCCGGATTCATTTAACATGTTTTGGCACAAGATTTGTAAATTGAAAAGTTTGGAAACTCAAAAGATCGAATCGAGGTGTGAATTATAATTTCAGCGTCGTTTGACGTGATATGAGACCCCGAGTAAGTCCTATAATGTTTTAGTACTTGTTGGTATATTTGGTTGAGATCCCAAGGGTCTCGGGTGGATTTCGGGGGGTGAACGGAATTTAATTTTGGAATTTCAAGAACGTTCGACGTCGTTTCTTCAAGAATAAGTGGTATCCCATTAAGAAAATGAATTCCAAATTCAGTTTTAGTGGAAGCATTAGATCCGTATTGAAATTTTGGAGCAATAGCAAAAAGAATCGTCGAATTCGGACATCGTATGAGAGAGTTATGTCCATTTTCGTGTCGGGAAAGATTTTTCGTAGCCGCCAACGCCCAGGGTAGCGTAGGACGCTAGCCCTGGCGCTGGGAATTATTGGTATTCTGGAAAGTGCGCCACAGGAAGCGCCCCACGCTACCTGTGGCGCTCAAAAACGCCAGAAACCCCATAAAACGAGGAGTTTAGCCATTTTACTCATTTTTGAGTTTGGGGAGCTCGGTTTAGGCGATATTTGGGCGATTTTGACGGGAAAAAATTGGGGTAAGTGTTCCTTATCCTATATTGATTATATTTCATGATTCCATACTCATTTTCATCATGAATCCATGAATTTATGGAAGAAAAATCAGATTTTTACAAAACCTTCCAAAAATGTAAAACGAAGATTTGAAGGTCAATCCGATGTCGGAATTTGATAATTTGGTGATGTCAAAAGTTAACCTAATTTTGAGAAACCCGTCTATTTATACAAGGTTGGAAATTTCGGATAAAAATGCCCTTTGGGAGGTTCTGCGGCCGCACAATTCCATGTGCGGTCCGCAGAAGTCTTCATCTTTGCAGAAGCTGGAATTCTGCGACCGCACAATTCTCCACTGCGGCCGCGAGGCATTGTTTTTGCGGTCCACAGATTTATCACTGCGGCCGCAATCTGGTCTTCTACGGTCCACATCTTTACTTCTGCGGCCGCAAAATTCTTGTGCGGTTCGCATTCTTGAGGGACTTGGACTTTGAAAATTTGCACACCCTCTGAAGTTCATCTCCAGTTCTTCATTTGCGGCCGCACAATTTCTGTGTGGTCCGCATTTTTCTAGGAAACCATGTTAGGATTTGCTTCATTGTTTGCGGCTGCAGATGGAATTTTATGGTTTGCACTTTGCAAGCTATTGTGCTTTTTGTTGCCTTGTGTTTTGATTGGGAGTCTGACTTCCAACATTCCTACAAATTTTGCACAGTTCATCAGTTTCAGGAACAGAATGAAACATTTTTAGACTAAAACAAAAGCTAAAAGGCGTTAATAAGTGGTCAAAATCCCCACTTATCAGTAGGGACATACTGCACAACATGAGGATATTGGGGTTCCACGGGGTGGACTTTACCACCTTCCAGTTGGAGGGAAGGGCCCGTAGGTGGTGGCAGTCCTATCTTCTCGGCAGACCAACAAGTTCTCCTCCCATGACTTGGACAGATATATTCCACCCTTTCAGAGGGAAGAGTTGCGGTTTCAGTTCGAGCAACTCCAGTAGGGTCAGATGTCAGTGACCGACTATGAGGCGATGTTCTCTGAGTTATCTCACTATGCACTCATGATACTTCCTACCGATGCAAAGAGAGTGCGTAGGTTTGTTGTAGGATTGCACTCTAGTATCCAGTCCACTATGGTGAGCTGCTTACTTGGGGACTCCGTGGGGACTTAATGTGGTAGACCAAGAATATAAATAAACTTTTAAAGAAAATAACTAAGAATATTTTTAAATTAAAAGAAATATAATTATAATTTAATTCACTTTATTTTACTTCTAAATAATTGATTATGAAATATCTAATTAATGCATCCTTTTTCAAAAAATACAAGAAGAGGAGAGAAACATAAAAATAGTAGTATGTTGGGAGAGAAATTACCGTGGGGACATCATTGTCCCATATCGCACAAGAGATGTGTGAGATTCTCCACTTTATAAGCTCAACATGTTGGTGCGTCCAGTCGTGAACTGGTAATGAGCTTCGATGGTAGAAGCCTCTTGGTGTAAGTGATAAACTTGTATTTAAGTTAAGATAAGAAAATTAGAAAATATGAAAAGGAGGGGGTGGTTGCAAATATGTTTAGAAAATTAATAATTAATAATAGTTAATGAGAAAGAGTAATTACTAAATAAACATCCGCAAGTAATTTACATGCAGATTTAAAATCCTAGGTAATTACACACGGATATAAAATTCGCTGGTAATAGTTACCCACAAAGATTTTTTCATCGGATTTCGGAAGGCAAAATTCGCATAAAACTTAATTTCCTGCGAATTTTTCTATATAATCCCCAGAAAAATCTCCATGTAATACATAATTTTCTTGTAGTGAACTCTCCCAAAACCTGAGTGTCACAACTAGTCACAAGCATCTAATAATAGTACAAGATCTCAACCGAATACAAAATCTGTCCGAAAATAACAAAGATACAAAGACAAATATAAAGAGTAGGGAAGGGAGACTCCATGTGCTGCGGATCAGATCAAGTAAGCAGCTCACCACGGAGAGTTTGATATGGGGACTTCTTACGAGCTAGTTGTGGAGATAGCTCGGAGGATCGAAGGTGTTCATCAGCGGAGCCAAGAGCAGATATCGCGGGACAAGCTGTTCTGTTATTCTGGAGGGTTCAATGGTGCTCCATCTATGGCAGGGGTCAGTTTCGGAGAGGTCAGCCTAGCAGGCCCACATATCCAGCATTGCCGCCTCCTCGGGGTGCTCTTGTGCGGCCTTATTTCAGCGCCATGCCAAAGAGTTCCTATCACCCACCAACTATTCAGGGTTCCTCCAGTGGGTATTCAGGCCATCAGGGTCAGACTTTAGGTCAGCAGTCTACCGTACTGAGAGGTTGTTTCGAGTTCGGGGATCTTAGCCATGTGCGGAGGTTCTGCCCCAGGCTTCGGGGCAAGGTAGTGCAGCAGGGTCAACAACCTATGATTTCATCACCAGTTGCGACACCAGCTGTCCGGCCGCCCAGAGGTGAAGGGCAGGTGGGCAGGGGCCGTCCTAGAGGTGGAGGCAGACTAGATGTAGTGACCTCAGATGCCGTGATCACATTTATTATTTCTATCTGCGGTAGGGAATCTTCGGTACTAGTCGATCCACGATCTACATATTTATATGTTTCATCTCTGTTTGCTCATTTCTTGGGTGTTCCTCGTGAGTCCTTGGGAACTCTTGTTTATGTGTCCACACCGATAGGCGATTCTATTGTTGTGGATCAAATCTATCGGTCCTGCATTGTTACCTTCTGTGGCTATACGACTAGATCGGATCTTTTGTTGCTCGATATGATCGACTTTGAGATCATCCTAGGCAATGACTGGTTATCTCATTATCATGCCATTTTTTATTGTCATGCCGTGACTGTTACCTTAGGGATACTAGAGTTGCTTAGGTTAGAGTGGAAGAGTTCGTTTGTCAGTGCATCTAGTCGGGTTATCTCTTTTCTGAAGGCTCGACACATGGTCGAGAAGGGTTGTTTAGCTTATCTAGCTTATGTTCGAGATACTACTACAAAGACTCCAACAATTGATTCAGTGCCCGTGGTCCGGGAGTTCTCCGATGTGTTTCCTTCTGATCATCCAAGTATGCCACCAGATCGCGATATTGATTTCTGTATTGATTTGGCTCCGGTTACCCAGCCTATCTCTATCCCACTGTAGCACATGGCTTTGAAAGAGTTGAAAGAGTTAAAGGAACAACTTGAGGATTTGCTAGCCAAGGGATTCGTCAGACTAAGTGTATTACCTTGGGGTGCACCAGTGTTATTCGTGAAGAAGAAAGATGGGACTATGTAGATATGCATTGATTACCGCCAGTTGAACAAAGTTACCATTAAGAACAAATACCTGTTATCGTGTATTGATGATTTGTTTGACCAGTTGCATAGTGCCAGGTGTTCTCTAAGATCGACTTGAGGTCAGGGTACCATCAGTTAAAGATTCGGGATTCGGATGTTCCGAAGACGGCTTTCCGGACTAGATATGGCCATTATGAGTTCCTAGTGATATCCTTCGGTTTAACTAACGCCCCGACAGTGTTTATGGATTTGATGAATAAGGTGTTTAGACCATATATTGATTCATTTGTCATTGTCTTCATTGATGACATTTTGATCTACTTGCGTAGCATGGAGGAGCACGAGCAGTATTTGAGAGTGGTGCTTTAGACCTTGTGGGAACAGAAACTATATGCTAAGTTCTCCAAGTGTGAGTTTTGGTTAGATTCTGTAGCATTCTTGGGGCATGTTGTATCAAACGGGGGTATTAAGTTAGATTCTAAGAAGATCGAGGCAGTTTAGAGTTGGCCTCGTCCTACCACAGCGACTGAGATCAGGAGCTTCTTGGGGCTAGCATGTTATTATCATCGATTTGTGGAGGGCTTCTCATCTATTGCAGCACCTTTGACTAGATTGACCCAGAAGGGTGCTCTGTTCCGAAGGTCCGATGATTGTGAGGTGAGCTTTCAGAAGCTCAAGACCGCATTGACTTCAACACTGGTGTTAGTGTTGCCTTCCAGTTCGGGGATGTATACTGTGTATTGTGACATTTCATGCGTTGGCTTGGGTTGTGTATTGATGAAGGAGGGGCGAGTTATTGCATATCTTTCATGACAGCTGAAGCACCACGAGAAGAATTAGCCCGTGCACGATTTGGAGCTGGTCGCGATAGTTCATGCTCTTAAGATCTGGAATCATTATATTTATGGGGTGTCCTGTGAGGTTTACACCAATCATCGCAGCTTGCAATATTTGTTTAGACAAAGAGATCTCAATTTGAGGCAGCGCAGGTTGCTTGAGTTGCTAAAAGATTATGATATTACCATCCTTTATCATCTAGGCAAGGTGAATGTAGTTGCGGATGCCTTGAGCAGAAAGGCGGAGGGTATGGGTAGTTTGGCATTCATTTAAGCAGAAGAGAGGTCACTAGATTTGGACATTCAGTCCTTGGCTAACAGACTTGTGAGGTTGGATATTTCAGAGCACAACCGAGTTCTTGCATGCGTCGTCGGCCAGTCTTCACTATTCGAGCAGATCAAGGCTCGTCAATTTGATGATTCGCACTTGTTGGTTCTCAGAGAGATGCTACTACCGGATGGTGCCAAGGAGGTTACTTTTGGTGAGGATGGTGTTCTACGACTCCAGGGTCGCCTATGTGTCCCTAATGTTGATAGATTGAGGGAAACGATTCTAGAAAAGGCACACAGTTCTCAGTATTCCATTCGCGACCTGAGGCAGCATTATTGGTGGCGGCAGATGAAGAAGGACATAGTTGAGTATGTAGCGAGGTGCCTTAATTGCCAGCAAGTTAAGTACGAGTATTAGAGGCCTGGTGGCCTACTCCAGCAGATGGTTATACCTGAGTGGAAATGGGAGCGCATTACTATGGATTTTATAGTTGGGTTTCTGCGGACCTTGAGGAAGTTTGATGCAGTTTGGGTCATTATCAACAGGTTGACCAAGTCGGCACACTTCACTCCGGTGGTGACCACATATTCTTCTGAGAGATTGGCCCATATTTACATTCAGGAGATTGTTCGGTTGAAGGTTTAAAAGTTCTTTAAATTTGGTTTGGAGTAGGTTTTGATGTTATCGAGGTCCGTTTGAGATTCCGAGCCCGGGAATAATTCCGTATGGTGATTTAAGATTTGCACGCAAAATTTGGTTCCATTCCGAGTAGTTTAAGTATGAATCG
Organism: Nicotiana tomentosiformis; assembly: GCF_000390325.3. Lineage (NCBI taxonomy): Eukaryota > Viridiplantae > Streptophyta > Magnoliopsida > Solanales > Solanaceae > Nicotiana > Nicotiana tomentosiformis. The sequence continues at coordinate 34,956,591 of NC_090822.1, forward strand.
GCACGTTCGGAGTAAGTCGGAAGAATTTGAAGTTCATAAGTTGATTCTATTGGTTTTGGGTTGCGATTCTTAGTTTTAATGATGTTTTCCACGTTCCAAGGGTACGAGCGAGTCCGTTTTATGGTTACAAACTTGTTGGTATGCTTGGGTAAGGTCCCGAGGGCCTCGGGTGCTATTCGAATGATGCGCGGATCAAGTTTGAATTTGGAGAAGATCTGCTGGTGCCTGTCATCTGGTGCGTTCGCACTTGCGGTGGAATGGCCACAGAAGCAGCACTGCAGATGCATCACCTTGCTCGCAGAAGCGGAAATGGGAGGGGTCAGCGAGCTCTGAAAAGTAAAGCATTTCTGCAGAAGCGAACTCACTTCTGCGATGAAAGGGTCCGCAGATGTGGATGGAGGCAGCATGTCCATGGTCACAGATGCGCGAGGCGAGCCGTAGAAGCGGGCTCGCAGATGCAGGACTTGGCCGTAGGTGCGATGGGTCATGGGTCGAGCGTGTTCCGGATATGCGGACATTTTACCGCAGAAGTGGTCCCGTAGAAGAGAAGATCCTTCCACAGGTGCGGAAAAATCGCTGGGCAGAAGGGTTGCATTTAAATCGAGACTTAGGCTCATTTCTTTATTTCTCTCACTTTGTGGTCGAATATAGAGCTCTTTGAATAGGGATTTTCACCTAGCACTTTGAAGGTAAGTAATTCCTATCCAATGTAAGTTAAATACATAGATTATGGGTAGATTTTAACATGTAAAATTGTGAGAATTTTGGGTTTAGATGAAAAACCTAGGTTTTGATAAAAATGGGATTTAACAACGAAAATGATTATGGAATAAGGTGAAAATTATATTTGAGTTCGTGAGGCTATGGGCAACAATTATCTTCAAAACTTTCTAGAATTCGGGCACGTGAGTCCGAGGGTAAATTTTAGAAATCTTTCAATTGAGGTTGGGTAATCACTCTAATAGTTAGATTATGAATTTTTGAACATGTATTGACTAATTTTTACAACATTTAACTAGTTTCAGATTGTTCGGCACCAAGTGACCGTTAATAGAAATTGTGCTTCCTTGTGTGTTAGCCTTGTAATAACTTTTAAATCGGATGTTTATAAAGTATCCTCTCTTCTTGTGAAGCGGGCCAAACCCCTCGACAGTAGAATAGATGCATCTATAATTCGTGCTGCTCGACCCTCTGCAGTGTACACATTATTCTAGATTGGGTCATACGACCTCGACATAATCATGCGTGATAATACTCAGAGTTTAATTATATCTGATATTATTTTATGGCTTGAGAGGTTATAAGTATTTAATGATAGAAATTGACTTGGGGTTTACTATTAGTGAAAGAATTATTTATTCACTTCTCGTTATTGAGTTATTATTATTAATTATATAACCTTATTAGCCCATTGTAAGTGTCGATGTCGACCCCTCGTCATTACTTCTTCGAGGTTAGACTATGTACGTACTGGGCACATGTTGTTTATGTACTCACGGGTTTCTCGATGAAACATGCTGCGGCGTGTAACCCGATCCCATAAATATCCTCACAATTAGTCCCTTGGCCTCACTCAGTCATCAACCTCTCCAATTTATCGGGCCCTCAGAAATCATGTTAATCAACCCAAAAATGATAATATGATGTATTAATAAATAGCAACAAAAACTGAGATATGATATGAAATGAATAAGCATGACTGAGTGTGAAATTACAATTTGAACATATAATTCAACCACAGAAATGACCCCAGTGGGTACCAATAATAACAACATATGTCTACACAGTTTCATAAAATTTGACACATAGAGAATGTACTGGTATCAACAGATTATTCAACTACACAGTTCCATGGAATTTGACCAAGTCACAATTCCTACGGTGCACGCCCAGACGCCCATCACCTAGCATGTGCGTCACCTCAAAACCAACCACATAATACATAATCCGGGGTTTCATACCCTCATAACCAAATTTAGAACTGTTACTTACCTCAAATCGCGTAATTCTTTATTTCACTATATCCTTGCCACGAGAATTGGTCTTCGAAAGCCTTATATCTAGCCACAATTAATTTGATTCAGTAAATACCAATTATTGTAATTAATTCCATAAGGAAATACTAATTTTTCCAATAAATCTGAAATTTAACTCAAAAATTGCCTGTGGGCCCCACGTCTCGGAACCTGACAAAAGTTACAAAATATAAACGCCCATCCAACCACGAGTCCAACCATATCAATTTACCAAAATCCGACCTCAACTCGACCCTCAAATCTTCCAATTAAACCAAGAGGGTTTTCTAATTGTTTCAACTTAATTCACCCATTAATGATGGATTCAAAGGCATAATCATGGAAATTAATCATAACTGGATAAGAATCACTTACCCCAAACACCCACGCAAGAATCTCTCCAAAAATTGCCTTCTACCGAGCTCCCAATTTGATTTTGTGTTATGAACTCAAAACCCCCCATAACTTTCTGTAGAAATATACAAATGACGAACGGTTTGATGCGTTGGAAACTACACTCAAAGGGATTTAATTTGATAGGTAGATCACCTCCTATGTCTTTATAGTTTGGTAGCAGCATGTGTTTGAAGTTGGATCTTGTGTGAATTGAGACATCCTTTCCAATTAATGTATCCAACTTGTTCCACATAAATTCTTGCCATTCACAAAACTCCTTAGTATATTCCAACACACCTTAAACATATATCTTCATTTCAAAACGATGTGGTTCTATCCCATAGGTCTCCTTTAATACTCGAATACATTATCCTCAAATACCGCTGGCGCACTTTAAAATCTTAAATCATTAGAAAATTTTATCGGGGCCTTACACGTAACTTGCCAGGATGTTTGGTTTTTGATTTCTGAGTGAAATGGTACACATAGTCACTAAAATGGAAGTCTAAGTTGTAGGAATTGATCATAGTTTGATTTGTATGAAAATGACTCCGGAATGGGGTTTTGATGGTTCCAATAGCTCTGTATGGTGATTTTGATCTTAGGAGCGTGTTCAGATGTTGAATTGGAGGTCCGTAGGTTATTTCGGCGTTAATTGGCAAAGGTTGGAAATTGGATTATTTTTTGAGATGTTTGACCGGGAGTGGACTTTTTGATATCGGGGTTAGATTCAGACTCCGGAAGTTGGAGTAGGTCCGTAATGTCAATTATGACTTGTGTGCAAAATTTGAGGTCAATTGGACTTGATTTGATAGGTTTCGGCATCGGATGTAGAAGTTTGAAGTTCTAAAGTTCATTAGGCTTGAATCGATGTGCAATTCGTATTTTTAGCATTGTTTGATGTGATTTAAAGGCTCGACTATGTTCGTATTGTGTTTTAGGACTTGTTGGTAGGTTTGGTTGAGGTCCCGGGGGCCTCGGGGTGGTTTCGAATGGTTAACGGATCAAGTTGAAGCTTAAAGAATGACTGAAGTGCACCAGTTCTGGTGTAACCGCACCTGCACAAGTTTGACCGCAGGTGCGGGCCCGCATAAATGTGAGGCCAAGTACATAAGAGAAACTGAAGGGGGTGGTCAGTGGTCGCAAATGCGTCGTGAAGGCCGCAGAAGCGGAGCCACTTCTACGGAAGGATGATCGCAGAAGCGGAGAGTGAGGGAACTGAGGTGGACAAGGTTTTCGCAGAAGCAGACAAGTGGGCGCAGAAGCGCTTCCGCAGATACAGATGGGTGTGCACAAGTGCGATATCTGGGAGTTTAAGTGAGCTCCGCAGATGCGAGTTTTCACCGCAAAAGCGGATTTTGGACCGCAAAAGCGGAAAGCACTAGGTAGTTATATTAAATCGAGGGTTTGCCATTTTCTTCATATTTTGAGATATAAAGCTCGGAATAAGGCGAACGTTCGAGGGTTTTTTAGAGGAAACATTTGGGTAAGGATTTTTGACTTGTTTTTGATTAATTTCCACTAAGATATCATTTATTCTACATTTAATTAAGGATTTGGGTTGAGAAATTTGTGGAAAAGGTGGAAAAATCCTTGGGCCGAATTTTGAGGTTTTGATCGAGAATTTTGTATCGGATTTGAGTAATTTTGGTATGGGTGAAATCGATATCGAATGGGTGTTCGTATTTTGTGACTTTTACCCGATTCCGAGACGTGGGCATGAGTCGACTTTTTGGGGCGATTTTTTGATTCTTTGTTAAAGTCGTAGATTTATTATTTAAATTAGTTTCTTATAGTTGTATTTATAGTATGTAATTGCTTTTGGCTAGATTTGGGCCGTTCAGAGTCGGAAAAATGAGGGAAAGGCATTCTTATTGAATGATTGAGCTTGGTTTGAGTTAAGTGACTTGTCTAACCTTGTCTGAGGGAACCTCTCCTTAGGTTTTGGTACTGTTATGATATTTGCAATACGTAAAGGGCGTGTACGCGAGGTGACGAGTGCGTACTCCGGTTAAATGTTGAAAAATTCGGTTCTGGCTGAGTAGTTTTATTTTATTTCCTTAACTGAGTTGCTCTAGCTTGTGTAGTCATCATGTTTAGCCTAATGTCGCATGCCTACGTGTCTTAACTCTTATTTGCAACTTGTGCAACATGCTTAGTTGAATTACCTGCTTCCTTGATTTTGTATTCAGTCTTTAACTGTATGATTCCTTGTTGTAAATTCATTGTTTCATAGGTTATGAGTTGTGTATTTACTATTGGGACTATGAGACGGTACCTCGAGAGCTCCCCTATTGCATATTTATTTTTGGGACTACGAAGCAGTACCTCGGAAGCTCCCCCTATTGTGTATTAACTTTTGGGACTACGAGGCAGTACCTCGGGAGCGCCCCTGTTGCACATTTACTTTTGAGACTACGAGGCGGTACCTCAGGAGCTTTCCCCATTATGTATTTACATTTGGGACTACGAGGTGGTACCTCGGGAGCACCCCCTGGTGTTTACCTTTATGCACTGTGTTGTTACCTTTCTGTAACTTCTCATTGTTTAAATTCCCCGTCATTTCATTATATTGTTATATCTTCTACCTTGCTTCCTTTTAATTCCAGTAGGGCCCTGACTTGACCTCGTCATTACTCTACTAAGGTTAGGCTTGGAACTTACTGAGTACCGTTGTGGTGTACTCATACTACACTTCTGCACATATTTTTGTGTAGATCTAGGTACTGCTTACCAGACCAGGTACTAGTGAGCTAGCTGCACGTGGAGACTTCAAGGTACATCAGCCAGCGTTCGCAGACCTCGGGGTCCCTCTTTATCTTTCTGATGTTGTTTTCTTTATTTTCATTAGACTCTGATGTATATCGACACTTAGCATTTTCTCATTAGAGCTTGTGACTTATTACTACAGGGTTTTGGGAGTTGTAAATATTTTGAATCGCAGTTCTTATTTATTGCATATGTTGAGATTGAGTTTTACCTTTATTTTCAGTTATTCCGCAACATGTTAGGCTTACCTAGTCTCTGGAAAATTTGGGTCGTGACAGATTAAATATTCAAAACAATAAATCTAAATAGTACGAAAAGAAACATATTCAATACATTGTAGTTTCCTTCTCATAATCACTAGAATACTTTGTGTCTTGCTAGTGAATATGTTGGAAATAATTTAGTTTCAGTAGGAGTAGCATAATAGGTTTGGGAATTAGAATTTTGATTTTAGTTACTTGTTGACTTGTAACTATTTTTTCATAATTCCAAGGCCCAAGGAAAAGTTAAATGCTTTGTTATTTTTAAACTTAATATATAAATATATTCTCCCCATGTAAATTTATTTGGCACGGTTCGGTATTTTTTCGATTTATTTTTATAAAATAAAAACCTACCCTAATTATCGGTACAGTTGTAGATTTATATAAAAACCTATGATTTTATTTTAAAAAACCTAAAAATCGGTTCGGTGCGATACAATTCGGTCAGTTTGGACGATTTTAAAATTTCCATTAACACCCCTAATTAAAACAGGTGCAAAATGATATAACTACTTAACATCTAGTCAGAATGATAACACTTTGACACTTAGAACTAAACTTTTCAATTAACATCCAACAATATAGACAAAACATTCAGTTCATAAGGGGATAAATAAATTTATTAATAATCAAACTGAACAATTTTTTTCCTGATATCTTCATACCTACAAACATTCTAGCTAACATAACAGATGAAATAACACTTGGTTCATTGTCACCTTCAACCCCTACTCCACTTTCATCTACAAACGAACTTGAAGATGGTTCTTCACTGTCAGCATTTTCTTCTTGGAATTAATTGAATGCTATTATGGCTTCATCATAAGATTTGAAAGCCTCGAAGATGCTTTCTTTGAAACCTATAACCATAGGAGTATACTCACACCAAGAGTTGTATAATCTGGGCTTCTTACCACGAAATCCCACATACACCTTCAATATCGATATATTCTCATCTTGACAATTATTTCTGATGTAATTGAACGTTGATATGGCTTCATAATACGATTTGAAAGCCTAGAAGATGTTACTCTTTGCACCAACAACCATAAGAGCACACTGACACCAAGAGTTGTATAATCTAGACCTCTTGCCATGAAATACAACATAGAATTTCGAAGCATTATTCTTCTTCTTCCCGTTAACTATTCCTTAATCTAACCCTTCACACTAAAAGAAAGATAAGAGATGAAGAAGGACAAAACAAAGATAGAAAAGAAATGGGGGCTGAAAAAGCTTGTTAGGTGCGGCACTATATATTTAAGGGTTTAGGGTTACAAAATGACAAATTGTCACGACCCAAATCTCAACATGTCATGATGGCACCTATCACAGTACTAGGCAAGCCGAAAATTACAAATTAACCACTCATTTTAAATTAAAAATATGATGTAATATGTTTAACAGTGAAAAATATCATAAATAACCGATAAAAACAACTGCGACTCAACTACAAAATCTCCTAAAATTCGAGTGTCACCGAGTACATGAGCAACTAGGTATCAACACAATCAAAACTTCTAATACAAATGTCTGGAAAGATAGAACAGTGCTAAATAAATAGAAAAGAAGGAGAGTCGAGGTATGCGGGCGCCATAGCAGCTACCTCAATAGTCTCCAAGCAGGTACTACTCCAAGTCTAGCAACCACCGGGTCCAGATATATCTGGATCTGCCCACGAAGTGCAGAGTATAGTATGAGTACAACTGACCCAATATACTGAATAAGTAACAGGACTAACCTTGGGCTGAAAGCAGTGATGAGCTCATAAAGGTACAGTCCAAATTCAGATAATAACAGTACAGATATAACAGGGAAATGACGGTAATAACTCATAGAAATCCCATAATCAGTTTGTACAAAGTATAGAAATGTAGACATGCTTTTAAGTTCAAAAGTAAAAGCTCAATACTGATAAAATATGTCGACTATAGCCAATAAGAGAAATGTTACGTCTCTAAGTCTACATGTCAAATATGCATGTTACATGTAATGAAACACAGTAATAAACTCACGTACCCACACTCTCGGAGTACTCAATTTCACTCAGCACTCTCACTCAGCACTCAACGGTACCTGCGCTCATTGCTGGTATGTCAGACTCCTGAGGGGCGGATCCTGCCCAAGCGCTAATATAAGCCAACATGGCATGCTGCAGCGTGCATCCCGATCCCATAAATGTATCAATAAAGCTTGTTGCGGCATGCATCCCTATCCCATAAATATCACTCACAAGCCGGCCGTTAGACCCCAACTCGGTCATCAATCTCTCTAGTCTCTCGGGCTCACAAATCGCATGGCATTCAGCCCAATCAGGGATAACAAGATGTAACAATAAATGATAACAGAGACTGAGATATGATATGCAAATAATGAATGTGACTGAGTACATAATTGCAATTTAAGCAAATAACTCAACAACATAAATGACATCAGTGGGTCCCAACAGAATAAGCATATAGCCTAAACATAATTTCTAAAATGGATGACAACTCAATTACTCTGACACGTAGGGATTACATGAATAGCAACAAGATTTGATAACTATATAGTACCCTAGAAACAACTGAGTCATAATTACCACGATGCACGCTCACACGCCCGTCACCTAGTATGTGTGTCACCTCAACACCAACCATATTACACAAAATCCAAGGATTCATACTCTCAGCACCAAGTTTAGAAGTGTTACTTACCTCAAACCGCGCAAATAACAACTCCAACAAGCCCTTGCCTAGCGAATCAGCCCCCAAACGACTCAAATCTAACCACAAATAACTTAATACAATCAATGCAAGCTATAAGCATCGATTCCACACGATAAAGCTAAGTTCTTTAACCAAAGTCAAAAAGTCAAACCAAAAAGTCAACCCCAGGCACACGTCTTGGCACTCGACAAAATTTATAAAAATTCGAATACTCATTCAACAACGAGTCCAACCATACCAAAATCATTCAATTCCGGCCTCAAATCGCTTTTCAAATCCTCAAAATATAGCTTATGAAGGTTTCCTTAAATTTCCCCAATTTTCTAACCCAAAATACTAATTAAATGGTAAACACAATGATAGATTCATGTATATTGATCAAATTCAAGGTAGAATCACTTACCCCAATCAACTCCTTGAAGATCTCTCCCAAAATTGCCTCAATCCGAGCTCCCAAAGTACAAATGTGAAATAATACTCTAACCCTCGTTTTTGAAATTAAATAGTCTGCACAGATGTCCTTCTTCACGAACGTGAACAATGCCTCACGTTCGTGAAGCACAAAAACACAACTGCCAAAATTCCTCTAATGCAAATGCAAGGCGACCATCGCGAACACGATGACTAGTGAACCAATGCCTCTACGAACGCGACCCAACTCCCGCGAACACAAAGGCTTACAAGCCTGGTGCCCCACCAGCCTCATCCTTCTACGTGAACGCGAGTACCCTCTCGCGATCTCGATGCAGAAACTCCCTAGATTTCAGCGAACGCGTAGCCTTCTTCACGAACGCGAAGAACAAACTTCACCAGTCACCCAGATACACTTCGCGAATGCGAGATCTCTCTCGCGAACGTGTATAAGGAAACAACACACCAGGAATTCTACAACTCTACAAGGCCAAACTCAATTCGCAATAAATCTGAATCTCACCCGAGGCCCCCGGGACCCCATCCAAATGTACCATTATATCCTAAAACATCATACGAACTTAATTGAACCCTCAAATCACATCAAACAACATCAAAAACATAAATTGCACCCCAATTCAAGCCTAATGAACTATTAAATTTCCAACTTCTAAAACCAATGCCGAAACACACCAAATCAACTCTGATTGACCTCAAATTTTGAACACAAGTCATAAATGGCACAACGGACCTATTCCAACTCCGGGAGACAAAATCCGAGCCCGGCAACAACAAAGTTAACTCTCAGTCAAACTTCTCAACTTTCCAAACCTTTAACTTTTCAATTTTTTTCAATTCAAGCCAAAACGACCTACGGACCTCCAAATTAGTATATGGACGCCGCCTAAGTTCAAATCACCATACCGAGCTATCGGAACCATCAAAACTTCATTCTGGAGCCATTTACACATATGTCAACATACGGTTAACTCTTTCAACTTAGGCTTCCAACCTGAGACTAAGTGTCCCAATTCATTCCTAAACATCCTCGGAACCAATCCAACCATCCCGGCAAGCCACATAACAATACACGAACATAAAATAAGCAATAAATAGGGGAACGGGGCTATAATACTCAAAACGACCGGCCGGGTCATTACATTCTCACCCTCTTAAATAAATGTTCGTCCTCGAATGGGCCTAGAATCATACCTAGAGCCTCAAATAGGTATGGATAGCTGATCCGTGTCTCTCGTTCAGTCTCCCAAGTACCCTCCTCGACTGGCTAATCTCTCCACTGTACTTTCACTGAAGCTATATTCTTTGATCTCAACTTTCGAACCTGCCAGTCCAAAATGGCCACCGACTCCACATCATAAGTCAAATCCCTATCTAACTGAATCATGTTGAAGTCCAAAATATGAGACAGATCACCGAAATACTTCCGAAGCATGAAAACATGATACACTGGATGGACACTGATAGACTAGGTGCCAATGCAAGATTGTAAGCCACCTCTCCAAACCTCTCAAGCACCTCAAAAGGGCCAATATACCGAAGGCTCAACTTGCCATTCTTCCCAAATCTCATAACACCCTTCATGGGTGAAACTCTAAGCAATACCTTCTCTCCCACCATGCAGGAAACATCACGAACCTTCCGAACATCGTAACTCTTCTGTCTAGAATGCGCTGTGCGAAGCCGATCCTTAATCAACTTAACCTTTACCAAAGCATCCTGAACTAAGTCAGTACCCAATAACCTAGCCTCACCCAGCTCAAACCAAAAAACTGGAGACCGACACCGCTTCCCATATAAGGCCTCATATGGAGCCATCTAAACACTCGACTGGTAGCTATTGTAGTAGGCAAACTCTGCAAGCGGTAGAAACTGATCCTAAGAACCCCCGAAATCCATGACACAAGCGCGTAGCATATCCTATAATATCTGAATGGTACGCTCGGACTGTCCATCTGTATAAGGGTGAAATGTTATACTCAACTCAACTCATGTGCCTAACTCTCACTACACTGCTCTCCAAAACTGCAATGTAATCTGTGTGCCCCGATCTAAAATAAGAGGCACAGGCACACCGTGAAGGCGAACAATCTCACGGATATAGATCTCAACCAACCGCTCTGAATAATAGGTAGTCCCAACTGGATTGAAGTGCCCGGACTTAGTCAACAGGTCCACAATCACCCAAATAACATCAAATTTCTTCAAAGTCCATGGAAGCCGAACTACGAAGTCCATGTGATACGGTCCCATTTCCACTCAGGAATCTCAAGCCTCTAAAGCAAACCGCCTGGTCTCTGATGTTCATACTTCATTTGCTGACAATTCAAGCACCGATCTACAAACTCCACTATATCTTTCTTCATTCTCCTCCACCAATAGTGTTGCCTCAAGTCCTGATACATCTTTGTGGCACCCGAATGAATGGAATACCGCAAACTGTGGCTTTCTCAAGAATCAACTCACGTAACCCATCCACATTAGACACACAAATCCGACCTTGCATCCGCAACACCCCATCATATCCAATATAAACCTCCTTGGCATCACCGTGTTGGACCGTGTCCTTAAGGACAAGTAAATGGGGGTCGTCATACTGACGCTCTCTGATACGATCATATAAAGAAGACTTAGAAACTATGCAAGCAAGAAATCGACTAGGCTCTGAAATATCTAACCTCACGAACTAATTGGCCAAGGCCTGAACATCTGATGCAAGCGGTCTCTCACCAACAAGAATATATGCAAGGCTACCCAAACTCACTGCCTTTCTACTCAAGGCATCGACCACTAAATTGGCCTTCCCGGGATGATACAAAATGGTAATATAATATTCTTCTAACAACTCTAACCATCTCCGCATTCTCAAATTTAGATCATTTTTGCTTGAACGAGTACTGAAGACTCTGATGCTCTGTAAATACCTTACAAGACATGCCGTAGAGATAATGCCTCTAAATCTTCAATGCATGAACGATGGATGCCAACTCTAAGTTATAAACAAGGTAGTTCTTCTCATGAGGCTTCAACTGGCGTGAAGCACAAGCAATCAGTCTACCCTCCTGCATCAAGACACACCCAATACCAATCGTACAAGCATCACAATACACTGTATAAGATCCTGATGTCGAAGGTAGAACTACAACTGGAGCTGTGGCCAAGGCAGTCTTGAGCTTCTGAAAGATTTTCTCACACTCATCAGACCACCTGAATGGGGCACCCTTCTGGTTCAACCTGGTCAAAGGTGCTGCAATGGATGATAAACCCTCTACGAAGTGGCGATAATATCTGGCCAAGCCAAGAAAACTCCAAATCTCAATAGCTGAAGACGGTCTGGGACAACTCTGAACCGCCTCAATCTTTTTCGGATCCACATTGATCCCCTCACTGGACACCACATGCCCCAAGAATGCCACCAAACTGAACCAAAGCTCACACTTGGAGAACTTAAAATAAAGCTTCTCATCCCTAAACGTTTGTAGTACAATCCTCAAATATTGTGCATGCTCCTCCTGGCTACGTGAGTACACTAGGATATCATCAATAAATACTATGGCAAACAAATCAAGATATGGCTGGAATACACTATTCATCATATGCATAAATGTTGTTGGGGCATTGGTCAGTCCAAAAGACATCACAAGGAACTCGTAGTGACCATAGTGGGTCCTGAATGTCGTCTTCAGTATATCAGAGTTCTGAATCTTCAACTGGTGATTCCCAGACCTCAAATCAATCTTAGAGAATACTCTAGCTCCCTGAAGATAGTCAAATAAGTCATCAATGCGCGACAAAGTATACTTGTTCTTAATTGTAACTTTGTTCAACTACCTATAGTCCATGCACATCCGCACATTAACATCCTTCTTCTTCACAAACAGAAATGGTGCACCCCAATGCGACACACTAGGCCTAATGAATCCTTTATCAAGAAGCTCTTGAAGCTGCTCTTTCATCAACTCTGCTGGTGCTATATGATACAGAGGAATAGAAATGGGCTGGGTGCCCTGCACAAAGTCAATACCAAAATCAATGTCCCTATCGGGCGGCATGCTCTACAAGTCTATAGGAAACACATCAGGAAAGTCTCGCACTACCGGAACAGAATCAATGATAGGAGTATGAGCATCAACATCCCGCACAAAAGCCAGATATGACAAACACTCCTTCCCAACCATCCATTGGGCCTTAAATATGAAATCACCCTACTAGGAACATAGTCCAGAGAACCTCTCCACTCGATCATAGGTAACCCCGGCATTACTAATGTCACAGTCTTAGCATGACAATCCAGAATAGCATGACATAGGGACAACCAATCCATGTCCAGAATCACGTAAACATCAACCATACTGAGCAATAAGAGATCAACTCCCATATCCAATCCCCCAATGGTCACCACACATGACCAATACATACGGTCCACAATAATAGAATCGCCCACCGGTGCAGATACATGAACGGGTGTAACTAAGGACTCACGGGGCATATCCAAATAACAAACAAAATATGATAATACATATGAATAAGTGGAACCAGGGTCAAATAGTATGTAAGCATCCTGTGGTACACTAAAATAATACATGTGATCACTGTGTCTAAAGCAAAGGCCTTAGCCTAGCGAGAAAAGCAGAGCATCGAGCCTGACCGCCACCTGATCGGCCTCCCCCTCTAGGGCGACCTCTAGCTGGCTGAGCGGGTGGTGAAGTAACTAGTTCAGAAGTCATAACTTGACCCTTTACCAAACAAGACCTCCAAAACGATGGGGACACTACCTCCACACATGTCCAAACTCCCCACACTCGAAGCAACTCCGATCCGCCAATGGTGGTGGAGACTGAATCGGACCCCAAGAACCAGAATAGCTACTAGAAGGACCTGGTACAGATGAACCCTGAACTGATAGAGCACGATATGAAATATGAGCTAGGAGGGCACTACCCAGATGACCACTGTATGAACCATGGCTAGCTGATGCACCACGATGAACTGGACAAGCCATCTGAGTGGGCCTATAAGGGCGACCCCTATTGTAGTGGGGCTGCCCTCCAAAAGAAACATCGTTGAAATCACCCGAACAACGAGGCCTCGTGGCCTCCCTCTCCTTGCGCTCCTGGCTGTGAACCTTATCTAGACGCCTAGCAATATCAACCACCTCATCGAACCTAGCACCTGATGCAATCTCCTGAGTCATGACGGAGCGCAGTCCATAGTTGAGGCCATCAATGAACCTCCTAATCCTCTCTCTTTGTGTGGGAACCAACCAGATCACGTGATGAGCCAACTCTGAAAATCTCATCTCATACTGGGTCACTGACATACTCTCCGGACTTGGGTGCTCAAACTATCTACGCAACTCCTACCTACGGGACTGTGGAACAAACTTCTCTAAGAAGAGGACTGAGAACTCATGCCACATAAGTGGTGCACCGCCGGCTGGCCAGCTCAACTTATAGGCCCCGACACCTGAAAAATAGTAAATGAGACTCCACTAGTCTCCACAATACCAGCCGTGCGAAGGATCCACTGCCACCTTTCTATGAAATCCTGAGCATCATCTAACTCAGCCTCACTGAACGCTAGAGGCTGAGCCTCCCAAACCTCTTTAGCAACTTCTGTTCCTCGTCACTCATAGGTGGACCCACTTGGGCCTGAGCAACGGCAACCAACTGGGCCGGTAGTACCCCTAAGGTCTGAAGTCCCTAAATCACCTGCTCTTGAGTACAGGCGGCGAGGGTCTGAGCACCACCCCCGGCCTGAGAAGTGGCTGGTGCGGCCTGAACTGAAACCGCATGAGCAAGGCTAGTGCATAAAGTCAATATCAGGCAAAAGCTTCCTGGAGGCCTGGAATCACAATGGGCACAACTGGTGCCTGAGTTGGGCCCACCGGCTCAACTACATCTAGTATTTGCTCCTGAGCTGGAGCAACTAGTGGCTCCACGGGTGCTGCTCAAGCCGCTGGATGAGTTGCACATCAGCCTCTACTGTGGCCCCGACCTCTCGGTGCCCTAGCTGGTTGTACTGGCGGTCGTCCACCCGATCCAATATCTACACTAAGTATGTTATTGTTACATGTACTAGTGAGTAGTGCCTGCATAGTCATTGAACAAGCTAATACTATAGATTGTCTACAAAAGGACCTCTATTTATTCACTTTCCACTACAAACTAGCAAAGAATGATATGAAGGCAAATTCTTTAACAAAACGGAAAAGGTCTATATATATCCCTGTACTATCAAATATTAGTTATATGTATCCCTCGTTATACTATTTGACATTATCTACCCCTACCATTATCCATTTAAATATATCTATCCCTCCATCTAACAGATCCAACACATGGCAGCATTTTAAACAACCCCAACTCATTTTCTCTCTAATATCCAGACCCACCCGAAAAGGCCCGAACCTATTTTGTGTAAAATGTGTCTATTAGACACTATAGACAACATGTTGTGACGTGACAAATTAAGCCAATGGAATATCACCACGTGGCATCTAATAATTAACAAATACTTTCCTAGCTAAAAATAAAAAATATACAACCTCGCCCCATCATTTTCTTCTTCCTAGCTCTTTCCATCATTAAAACAAACCGACAATGTTGTTGCGATGAATCGAAAAATGGTTTCATTACCGCAGCTTCTGCCATGTCGCTTCATTTTTCAGAATTTATGAAGAATCGTAATAACATTATGTACGGTACTCTCTCTGAACCAATTCCAGAACCACTGATCTTTTATTAATTTATTGTTTTTATTGTTACCTGAATTCAAGTCACCAGGAAACAATAAGAACGATGTCTCTTCAAAATTAACTTCTCCAAGATCTGCATTTTCGCTACCTCTTTGCATGTCATTTTGATTACATCCAAGATGAAGCTGGACAGAGTTAGACTTATGCTTTGTATTACCATCATAATCTTCCTTTCAGGTATTAAAAGGTACAAATGCAAGAAAAGCTTAGGAAAACATGTAGTCCAAATTTTAAGTCAATGTTGCTGCAAAAGGAAAACAAATAGATCTTCCATATGATATTGACAATGATACATAAAAGTACTCCAGAGACTTTAAGAATTCAATGTATAGAAGAAGTTAGGTTAACATCACTCAAATTACATGTGTTTCATTTTCTTTTTCAAAATTCAAAACGAAATGTTAATGAATATTAATGTATGAAACTCAGTTGTAAGATATGGGACAAGGCTGTTGTTGTAGCTGAGAGAGACCTTAAGGATAGAACCGTGAGAGAGATGAAGAAGAACAGGAAAAGAAGAGAGGAAAAATAAAATAATTACGAGTTTTGTTGTATGGTTTGTATGGGTTCAGGGTATGGTTCTTGGGTTGGGTAAGAAAAAAGGTTTTGGACTCTTAAAAAACTGCCATGTGTACAATGGAGCTGGTTCTGTTAGATAGATAGGTAAAAATATTTAAATGGGTAATGGTAGGGGTAGATAGTGTCAGACTTTCAATCAGTGAGCAAACTCAGAACCAGAAAGAGAGAGAGAGAGATAGAGAAGCAGAGATTGAGTAAGAACTTGAACTTTGATCGAAAATTCCTAAACAATACTATATGATATATTAATTTCTCAGATGTTAGATGTTGTTGGTGTGCTAGTTGGTAGCATTTAAGGCCCTTATTTATAGTAATCGTTGAAGTCTTTAGGGTTTCAGCAGATTCAAACTAGATGGTGGAGCGTGACTATTACAAGGTGATGCAAGAAGAGGCGAGTGAAAATCATAGAAGCAGAGTGAAAATCAATGGTAGTTTTACCTGAGAAGAGGGAATGTGACAGTTGATGGAAAAACCCATCGGGGAAAGCCCCAATGTCCAGAGGTCATTGCATTTAACCTCTGTACCTCGAATAATCATGATGAGGTTCTGAAATGTGCTTATACATGCTCCGATTTAACATAGCACAAAGGCAATTTGGAGACTCAAAGTTGCATCTTTGAGTCTTGGGGTTCAGATTCGGGGGATTTCAAAGTTCATCGGTGAAAAGGGAAAGGTTCAGCGAGAATTGCGGACATAGGAGACATGAGGGATGATTTCTTGATGGATTCATGACATTGCACGAATTTGTGCAAGGTCTTTGATTGATTTGAGCCTGTAAGGTTGAAAGAAAAGGGAGAGAAAGGGGAAAGGGAGGCGGTCGGGCTCGTGTAGGAATGATTAGGGTTTTGGGAGATCGGGGTGGTTGTCTCTAGGTTTAAGATAGGAGGATTGGATCTGGGCCATTGATCATTTAGATCAACGGTTCTGATAATTTGGGACTAAATCATTTTTAATGAGAAATTTTGGTGGATGTTAGATCCTTGTGATCCGACGACTAAGATTAAATCCGCTGAATGTTTTTAAATTAAAGGAAAAGTGGAGTCAAAAATCATAGGCCGTTGATCTCAAAAACGGATGACCCAGATTAATTGTGTTTGTTTTGTATGTGTTGGAGATGGGTGACGTGGCAGGCTCCGATTGGTTTAAAAAGAATGGCATGGATTGCCAAGGTGGATTGGAGAGATTGTTTGGGTTGGGTCATTTCGGATTGGGCTCTTGTATTTGGGCTAGAATTAATTTACAAAATGGTCAATATGTGTTTAATTGAAGAATTGCAATCATAGCCCTTTAGCCTTTTAACCCCTTTTGAAATTAAATTAAATTTAATAAATTTAATTATTTTCAATAAAATATACTAGCAAAATTATAATTATCAAATATACTACTAATTATTGTAATTAATTATTTATAGAATACTTTATTTTATAAAATGTAACACTAATTTCGAATTATTAACACATTAATCTATTTAAATAGAAATTAAGGAGTAATTTATTAAATTAATTATAAAGCCTATGTGACGTATATATAATTATTTTAATAATCTAAAAATAGTAAGCATGGTATATTTATAATTATTATAAAAATAAATTATTAACTTCAAAACCACTAATACTTAATTAATTTTGTAAAAATAGATATTATTGATTGAAAATATTTTTAAAACATTCATTGCAAATTATTAAATAAATTAATTAATTTTAAAAGGGAGGGTCAAAATTGGCCGTCAACAATCCCTCAGGTCTCATTCCTTCTACGCGAACGCGATCAGACCATCGCGAATGCGGAAGCCACTAGTCCTAGGCCTTCGCGAACACGACCCCAACTTCGCGAACACGAAGTACAAAAATTACCCAGTGATACGCTCAAATTACACCTAAATAAATAGTGTAAGGCGGTCGATGTCAAATATAATAACCGAACTAGGTTGGGGTCGAATCCAACAGGGAATAGGTGTAAAAAGATTACTTGAATAGTGTGAAACTCGACTTAAATCGTAATTCTATTATGTTAGCTTAAAAGGAGTGTTGTAATTATGTGTAGTAAAGAAGACTATTGTATTGTGAGAATGTAATTAATTTGATTAAAGAAACCAAGGTTGTGTCCCCTTCAATGGAATGTAATGCTATCGGTGTTAATATGATATATTTCTAATGGAAAGTTCTTTGAGATGCAAATGGTTTCTAAGTGACTACTCAATATTTCCCAATAGTTGAGTAGTATTTTCTCTTTATGATTTTTCCAAATATAAAAGAGTTGCAATTAAGAATAACCAATTTATGCCAAATAGAACCCACTTATTCCTAAATGATTCTATTAAACAAGGTTTAAAGCCTTGAGTCTTTGATATTCAATTCTACCAAACCCTAATCCACTTTTCCAAGTAAAGAAAGAGTAAAATGGAATTAGTTAATGTTTGCAACCACAAACAAAAAATGAAGCATGAGAAATGAATAAATATCAACCAACCATTATATATATATTCAATGGTAAACACCCATTAATATTACACTCATTTAGGGTCCACAACCTTAGTATTTAAAACTAGCAACTCATACTAAAATGCAAAGATAAAATAATAATTAACGTCATAAGGCTTACAAAAGTACAAGATTCTCTCTTCAAAAGCTTCCAAAAAAATGGAGTATTCAATGCCTTCAATGTAGCCCCTTTGTCAGACAAGATGACCCACAAAAACCCTAGTAAATCTATTTATAGTGGACTAAAAGTCAGGGTCAAGATTGGACAAAAATGCCCTTGCAGAGCCCTTTTGCGACCGCATAATGGTCACATACCATGTATGAGGTCCGCATAATTGAAACATGCATCGCATAATTGCACGTCTTGAAGCCTAGTTCTCCATCGCATTCCGGTTCTGTGGTCCGCAAAGCAATTATAAGACCGCAAACTTCATCGCAAAAGTGTTAAGCCAAATTTCCAATTGCGATTGTGTGGTCATTATGCGATCTGCAGAAGTGTTATGCGACCGCATAATAGACTGTATAATCTTCTTCTTCAATGCCCAAAAGAACTGCTTCAGTCTACGGTGGGTTTGCGGTCCGCACATCACTTCTGTGGTCGCAGACCTGCCGTATTTCTGCCCTTTTTTGGATTTTTGACTTCTTTTCCATGTTTTTGGTTCTTCAAGTCTCGTGCACTACAAAACACCAAAACTTCATAAGAATTAACTAAAAATGCTTTGAAAGACGAGCTAAAGTCTATGTAATTGGTATCAAAAGTGCCGAAATTCTACGGCACATCACCCAGCCCCAACTACTTCATCGCAAACGTGAGGCCTTCTCCGTGTTCGTGGAAAAGGAAACCAGAACAACATTTTCTGCAATTTCGGACTTAGCTCTGGGTGGTCCGAAACACACCGGAGCCACCCGAGACCCCGTCCAAATACACCATCATGTCTGTAAACATAATACGGACCTGCTCGAAACCTTGGAACACATAAAGCAACATCAAAACTAAGAACGCACCCCAAAACCAAATTAATCAACTTATGTACTTCAAACTTCTTCAATTAGCTCCAAATGCGACGAACCATACTTTGACAACTCGGAATGACGTCAAATTTTCTCGCACAAGTCCTAAATCACCATACAAAACTATTCTCAGGCTCGGAATCCCAAACAGACATCGATAAGACCAAAGTCTACCTCAAACCAAATTTAAGAAACTCTAAAACCTTCAAGGCGCCAACTTTCAACATTAAGCGCTAAAACACTCCTGTATAACCCCGAAACTAGATTAGAGAACATGCGCAAGTACAAATTCATCATACGAACCTATTGGAACTATCAAATCTAGGTTTTGAGGTCGTTTACTCAAAATGTTGACTCAAGTCAAACTTGGCCACCTTAGGCCACTATTAAGGAACTAAGTGTTCCGATTTCAACTCGAACCCTTCCAAAACAAAATCAACCATCCCCGCAAGTCATAAAATAGTAAAAGCAAATACGGGGAGTCTTAAATAGGGGAACGGGGAACTAGAAAGCAAAATGATTGGTCGGGTCGTTACATTCTACACATCTTAAACAAATATTCATCCTCAAACGGGTCTAGAATCAAGCTTGGATTGATGAATAAGTGTGGATATCTGCTCTGCATGTCCTCCTCGGTCTCCCAAGTCGCCTCCTCAACTAGTTTACTCCTCCACTGGACCTTTACCATAGAAATGTTCTTTGCAACCTCCCCAACTCACCTCAACACCTTGAATGGGACAATAAACCTCGGACTCAATTTGCCCTACTTTCCAAACCTCATGATACTCTTCATCGACGATACTTTCGAGAGAACTTTCTCTCCAACCATAAATGATAAATGATGCGCTTTCTGATCCGCGTAACTCTTCTGTCTGGACTGTGCTGTGTAAAGTTGCTCCTGAATCAACCTTACCTTATACAAGGAATCCTTTACCAAATCAGTGCCATATAACCTAGCCTCGATGGGCTCAGACCAACCGATGGGGGAACGACATCGTTGACCATATAAAGCCTCAAATGGAGCCATCCCGATGCTAGACTGATAAATATTATTATAAGAAAACTCGGCCAATAGTAAGAATCGATCCCACTACCTTCTAAAGTCAATCACATACGCTCTGAGCATATCTTCTAGAATCTGAATTGTCCGCTCTAACTGCCCGTCGGTGTGCGGATGAACGGTTGTGTTAAGCTCTACCCGGGTACCCAACTAACTCAGTACTGCTCTTCAGAAATGTGAAGTGAACTGAGGGCCTCTATTTGAAATTATGGAAATAGGCACACCATGTAACCAGACGATCTCATGTATATAAATCTGGGCCAACCTCTTTGAAGAGTACGTAGTCACAACCGAAATAAAATGTGCCGACTTGGTCAGTCTGTCAACAATGACCCAAACAACATCAAATTTCCTAAACATCTGCGGCAACCCAACTACGAAGTCCATAGTGATGTGCTCTCACTTCCACTTCGGTATAACCATCTGGTGAGGTAGGCTACATAGCCTTTGGTGCTCATACTTAACTTGCTGACAATTCAGACATCTCGCCACATACTCTACTATGTCCTTCATCCACCGCCACCAGTAATGCTGCCTCGGGTCACGATATATCTTCATAGCACTTGGATGAATAGAATACCGCAAACTGTGTGCCTCCTCTAGAATCATCTCCCTAAGGCCATCAACATTATGAACACATAGGCGATCTTGGAGTCACAAAACACCATCATCATCGATAGTAACCTCTTTGGCACTGCCCTGTAGCTTTCTCTCTAAGAACTAGGAAGTGTGGATCGCCGTAGTGACGAGCCTTGATCCGTTCAAATAAGGAATACTGAGCCGCAATATATGCAAGAACTCGACTGGGCTCTGAAATATCCAACCTCAAAAGTCTGTTAGCTAAGGACTGAATGTCCAAAGCCAATGGCCTCTCCTCTGCTGAAATGAATGTCAAACTACTCATACTCTCAGCCTTTCTGCTCAAAGCATCCGCAACCACTTTCACCTTGCCCGAATGATAAAGGATGGCAATATCATAATCCTTCAGTAACTCAAGCCACATGCGCTGCCTCGTATTAAGATCCCTCTGCTTAAACTAATGTTGCAAACTATGGTGATCAGTGTAGACCTCGCACAACACCCCATAAAGATAATGCATCTTAATCTTGAGAGCACAAATTATTGCGGCCAACTCCAAATCATGTATGGGGTAATTCTTCTTGTAGGGATTCAGCTAACGTGAAGCATATGCAATAACTCACTCCTCCTACATCAACACACAACCTAAACCAACGCGTGAAGCGTCGCAATACATAGTATATATTCCTGAACCGGAGGGCAACACTAACACCAGTGTTGTAGTCAATTCGGTCTTGAGCTTTTGAAAGCTCGCCTCGCAATCATCAGACTATTTGAATGGAACTCATTTCTAGGTCAATCTAGTCAAAGGAGATGCAATGGATGAGAAACCCTCCATAAACCGACGATAATAACCCGCTAGCCCCAAGAAACTTCTGATATTGGTCGTTGTTGTAGGACGATCCTAACTCTGAATTGCATCGATCTTCCTGGGAGCCACCTTAATACCCTCACTTGATACACCATGCCCCAAGAAAGCCACGAAATCTAACCAGAACTCGCATTTGGAGAACTTACCATATAGCTTATGTTCTCGCAAAGTCTGAAGCACAACTCTCAAATGTTGCTCGTGCTCCTCCATACCACGTGAGTAGATCAATATATTGTCAATGAATACACTGACAAATGAGTCACGATATGGCTTTAACACCTGATTCATCAAATCCATAAATGTTATCGGGGCATTAGTCAAGCCGAAGGACATCACTAGAAACTCATAACGTCCATATCTGGTCTGGAAAGTCATCTTCGGAACATCCGGAGCACAAATCTTAAACTGATGCTACACATACCTCAAGTCGATCTTAGAGAACACCATAGCACCCTATAACTGATCAAACAAATCATCAATGCGCGATAACAGGTACTTATTCTTAATGGTAACTTTGTTCAACTGGAGGTAATCAACACATCCGCATACTCATATCCTTCTTCTTCACAAACAATACCAGTACACCCCAAGGCGACACACTTGGCCTAATGAACCTCTTTGCAAGCAACTCCTCAAGCTATTCCTTCAACTCCGTCAACTCCTTCGGAGCCATGTGGTACAGTGGAATAGAGATAGGATGTGTGCCTGACACCAAATCAATACTAAAATTGATATCATGATTTGGTGGCATGCGTTGTAGATCTGAAGAAAATACATTAGAGAACTCTTGAACCACGGGCACTGAATCAATCGTAGGAGTCTCCACAGCCGTATCCCGAACGTAAGCCAGATAGGCCAAAAAATCCTTCTCGACCATATGCCGAGCCTTCAATAAAGAGATAACCCGGATAGATATACTCATAGATGAACCCCCTCCATTCCAGTCTCGGAAACTCTAGCATCACCAAAGCAATAGTCTACATGGAAATCAAGAACGAAATGGTACGGAGACATATAATTTATGCCCAGGATGACCTCAAAGTCGATCATATCAAGCAACAGAAGATCTGCTCTAGTCTTATAGCCAGAGAAAGCCACTACAAATGACCAGTAAACCTGATCCAGAACAACATAATCACCCACTTGCGTGGACACATATACAGGAACACCCAAGGACTCACGAGAGACATCCAGATAAAGAGCGAATAGAGAAGACACATATGAATATGTAGACCCTGGATCAAATAGTACTGAAGCATTCCTACCACAGACATAAATAATACTTGTGATCACGGCATCAGAGGCTACTATATCTGGTATGGGTGGAAAGGTATAAAACCTAGCCAGAGCGCCATGTGGCTGGCCTCCACCTCTAGGGAGACCCCTACCCACCTGCCATTCACCTCTGATGGCCGGACGGGCGATGTAGTAGCTGGTGTGGTGATCATGAGCTGATGGCCCTGATGTACTGCCCTGGCCAGAAGCCTGGGGCAAAATCTTCTCACATGACCAAGCTCCCTACATCATATCAACCTCTCGGTACGGAAGACGACTGACCTTGGGTCTGACTCTGATGACCCGAATACCCACTAGAAAAAACCCTAAATGGTCGACAAATAGTAGGAGCTCTTTGGAATGGCGCTGAAGTAGGGCCGCGTCGGGGCACTCTGAGCAAGCGGTGGTGCTGAATATGTGGGCATGTTGGACTGACCCTTCATGAGCTTACCTCTGCCCCCAGATGGGGCGCCACTGAATCCTCTAGAATGTTGAGGCTTATTCTCCCCCCTCGTATACAATTGGCCCTGGATATGGATACCTTCGATCCTCCGAGTTACCTCCTTAGCTTGCTCGTAAGAAGTCCCCATCTAAACTTGCATCTGTGGCGAGTATCATAAGTGCATGGCAAGACAACTCAAAGAATCATACCTCATAATCGGTCACAGACATCTGACCCTGCTAGAGCCGCTTGAATTGACACCATAGCTCTTCCCTCTGAGAGGGTGGAATATACCTCTCCAGAAATAGGCGTTTGAACTGGTACCAAGTCAATGGAGGTGAACCTGCTTGACTGCTACAAAGATAGGACTGCCACCATCTACGGGCCCTACCCTCCAGCTGAATGTGGTAAAGTTCAATCCATTGAACTCCAATACCCACATGTTGTGTATCCTGTCCCTGCAACGATCAATAAAGTCTTGTGGGTCCTCATGTTACTCACCGCCAAAGACATGAGGAGGCAACCTGGTCCATCTATCTAGCGGCTTCAACTGCTCAACAGTCATAGCTGGTCTGAGCTCTAGCATAGCCGCTATAATTGGCTGGTAATGCTCCTGGGGTCTGATAAACGGCAACAACGTGCCCTGGAGATGAAGAAAGAGAAGTTTCTTAACACCTCTATAGCCTCTCGAAGATAAGTACGAACGTCTCCGCACTGATCCTAAAGACTCTATTAGGCATTCTCAAGACTTGTGAGACCTATGTGAACCTAGTGCTCTGATACCAAGTTCTCACGACCCAATTCCCACTTCCGGTCGTGATGGCGCCCAACGTGGTCGTTAGGCAAGCCAGCGGTGAACTATTATTTTTAAAGTCACAAATTTTTATTTAATAAAGAAACCAAGAATAAAATAGTCATGGTGATATAAAGCATAAAACAAAACATAAGAGTGAGGTGGTGAAATTAATATGCAAAAACCATAAATATCTATTAGAAATTTCCATAACCCGATGTCACAAGTGCACGAGTAATCTAGTAGAATATACAAAACTCCCTACAACTGTTGTCTGAAATAAAATAGACAGATAGTAAATAAAACAAGAGGAGACTTTGCGGCTGCAGAACAGAGCATGGAAAGCAGCTCACCACTAGGCTTCTAGATAGTGTGGATGCACGCCTGATCGGATACCCGATGTACCTGCCTTAGTACCTGCACAATTTGTGCAGAAGTGTAGTATGACTACATAAACAACATGTACCCAGTAAGTATCCAGTCTTACCTCGAAGAAGTAGTGATGAGGAGTCGACATCGACACTTAATAGAGGTCAATATATAGAGAGCATGAAATACAACAGTAACGATAAATTAAGAAGCAATGAATAAGTGATTCTTTATCAAATTACCAATCTAAGATCCCCGAATATCACATGCCAATTTCAACAAATATGGTCCATCAAGTAGTCACAAATTCTCAAGTCATGAAGGAAATATCAAGTATAATCAGACTCTTAGTGACATCACACACGAGTTATGCCGAGGTCGTACGGCCTGATCTATAATAATCGTGTACATACACTACCAAGGTCGTATGGCCTGATCCATAGATGCATCTCATTATATATAAATATTGATGAGGCATTCGGCTCGATCCACAGGAATAGGGAAACTCTTCATACTACAGAACATATGTTTACAACACCAAAATAAGCACATAAAGGAACATAAATTTTCTGTCAATAATCAAATATTCCTCCAAAACTCAAAGTAACGAAGCTCGTTCTAACATAATCTCTAATCAAGTTTTACTTATTAAGACAAGTAATTAAACTAACAAGTTGGGTTCAAATAGTATAAGTATTGCATAATATAGTCCTATGTCTACTAGACATAACATGATTTTACTTACGTACGGACTCTCGCCACTTCGTGCGTATGTAGCACCCACAATTATTAACAAATAACAATTTAAATACCTATGAGGCTAATTTCCTCTTATAAGATTAAGCAAGAGACTTACCTCATTTCCAAGCCCTCTTCCCGGTCCTGAAATCACACTAATAGCCTCAAATCGGTGTCGAGCAATCCGAAACTAGCCAAAGGTCGTACAAACTAATCAATATATGCTCAAAATTTCATAATTTAACTATTAGAGTAATTACTGAAGCCAATCCTAAAATGTTTTTAGATAAATGTTACCCATAATCTTACGAACTCAAATATATAATTTCTACTTGATTCCATAATTATTTTCGTGGTCTAACCCCACTTTTACCAAACCCTAGATTTTTCAACATAATCCTATAATTTCTAGAATTACATGTTAAAATATATCCATAATCTATGTATAGAACTCACATTATGTAGGAATTACTTATCTTAAAATTCTAGGTGAAAAATCCCCCTCCAAGAGCTCAAATATTGGCCAAGCAAAGTGAAAATGAGAGAAAATGGCCTTAACTCCCTTTTTTAAAACAAGACAATTCCCAGGCATTCCTTCTTCGTGATCGGGAAAAGAGCCTCACGATCGCGAAGGCAAATTTTGCGCAGGCCCAGAAAATGTTCTTCGTGTTCGCGAGAAGAGCCTCGCCGATTGTGAAGGCTTTCCCATCCAGTGCTTCACGAACATGTTCCTCCCTTCGCGAACGCGAAGGGAAATGACTAGCTGATCCCCCAAGCCCCATTCCTTCTACGCGAACACGATCAGACCATCGCAAATGCGGATGCCACTGGTCCTATACCTTCGCGAACGCGACCCCAACTTTGCAAGCGTGAAGTACAAAAATTACCAACCCCCAATTCCTTCATCTCGAATGCGAGGCCTTCTCTACGTTCGTGAATAGGAAACCAGAACAACTTTTTCTACAATTTCAGACTTAGCTCCGGGTGGTCCGAAATACACCTGAGCCACCGGGAACCCCTCTAAATGCACCAACAAGTCCATAAATATAATACGGACCATCTCCACATAAAGCAACATCAGAACTAAAAATCGCACCCCAAAACCACATTAATCAAGTTATGTACTTCAAACTTCTTCAACTAGCTCCGAATGCGACGAACCATACTTAGACAACTCGAAATGATGTCAAATTTTGCGCACATGTCCTAGATCACCATATAAAACTATTCTCAGGCTCGGAATCTCAAACGAACATCGATAACACCAAAGTCTACCTCAAACAAAATTTAAGAAACTCTAAAATTTTCAAGGCGCTTACTTTCAACATTAAGTGCTGAAACGCTCTCGTATCACCCGAAACTCGATCTGAGCACATGCTCAAGTCCCAAATCATCATACGAACATATTGGAACCATCAAATTTAGGTTTTTAGGTCATTTACTCAAAATATTGACTCAAGTCAAACTTGGCCAACTTAGGCCACTATTAAAGAACTAAGTGTTCAGATTTCAACCCGAACTTTTCCAAAACCAAATCAATCATCCTGCAAGTCATAAAATAGTAAAAGCACATATGTGGAGTCTTAAATAGGGAAACGGGGAACTAGAAAGTAAAAAAGACCAGCCGCGTTGTTACAATTATGGATTCTACATTTCAATATCAGAGAGGTTAAGGAAACAACTTTAGATTCACATAAGATCTCCTAGAGGGAGTATTGCGGATGCGGTAATTTTGGGTGCTTAAGAGGGAACATTGGCTTGTGGGCTTTAGGCGACGTGGTTTCATGCTAGGATCTCTTGTGGTGAGCTTTGTTCAAGTATCGTGGTGTATTGGCAAGGAGAAGTGTTAACTTGAAGGCAATTTGGAAGGAACTTGACGAGCTTGAAACACAAACTTAAATACGCTCGCTAGTCGAATATAGTAAAATATAATATTATATCCACAAGGATTGGAGTTAAACAGTATTTTCGTAGTTTATAACTCGATTGCTATCCAAGATCATCAACAATGGAGATTTATGTGATTTAAACTAAAATTAACTAAGATTCTAAACTATTGACTAGTGACAAACAACGCAAGTAATAAGCAAGGAAGGATATCAATTGGAGGAAATAGGGTTGATAGGATAGTGTAAGATAAATATTTGGGATTTAACTCTAGATAATTCACTTCTAATGTCCAAGTGAGTCTCTCGAATTCACTTGATTATTAGTTCAATTGATTAGTTGAAACTCCTCTCTCGATTAAGTCTCAACCTCACAAGATGAACCAATTTTAAGCATGTGAAGATATGCAAGAATTCGTGGTTGATTGGTCTTTAGGAGAACCTCTTTCGATTATCCTCCTTAGTTTAATCAATAATTCAATTAGCCTCTTTTGATTACTAAAAAGAATCAATGAATTCAACCAACAAAATATAATGAAAGAATATCACAAGTTATGCCTCTCTCGATTACATGAACTAGTGAATATAGATGCAACGATTAAAAATACCCAAAACGGTTCAATACATAAAACTAGAGTTAATTATCCACAAACAAGTATAAAAACACCAAATCCATCAAACCCTAAAGAGAACTACTCCATAGATATGGAGTAATTCATCACAAATATAAAGAAAAGCATAAAATGATCCAAACTCTTGTATTGAGTGAGGATTGAATGATGAATTCCTTGTGCTTTTGCTTCTCCACCTTCCCTCTAGCCTCCTTAGGTCTTAGATGTGTCAAAAGTTCAGAAAATACCTTTTTTCATGTATTTATACCAAATAGGGTCGGGCCTAGACAAAATTCCCTTTTCCTAGCCGAAATAGGAAAAAATGCAAATTTTTTGCTTTTCATGCGTCGCAGGGTGAGTAGCATTAGTTCTTTTTCCTGACAGACCCCAAAAACCCAATCTCTGAAGTTTGCTATTTTCTGATAGATTTTTACACTAATGCGTCGCACTGTGCGCCGCATCAGTTGGGACTTTAGGAAAACGCAAAAAATAAAAGTTGTAGCTCGTTGAATTAGCTTTCCAACGATATATTATGGAGCCCAAACGAAGTTCTGAGCGAAACGTTATATGCATTTTACAAGACACTGCGTAATATGCCTGCTCGATTCTTCATTTCGTTCTACTATCATCCGTTGATCCCCGAACTCAATCCCGGCTTAATTTCTTGGGCTTTTACTCAGACTTCAAAGTTCCAGAATAGCTTGAATTCATTTCATAACATCTACATAGATCAAATCACTCCTACAAGGCATAAAACACAAAATTAGTGCAAAACACTAGCGATTAAATTACAAACTCAATTAAAGTGCAGTAAATTAGAGTGTGATAAGCGACTAAAATATGAGATTATAGCCTACCATCATAACTCGAAGTGACTGGACAGCTTGGTAGTAGGTTGGATCAACATGGTAATGGATATGATCGATTTGTTTGGTTCTCTTGGTGTGGTGAGGTTTTACCGATGTTTTGTGGTGATACCCTTGGGTTGAGAGATCTACGTGACTTAATTGAGTAAGAGAGATTCAGTTTCGATGACTTGGTTATGTGCAAATGGGTTTCGTATAGTTCTCGGCCGTTTTGAGTACGGCTTGGGACAGATGTTTTTGATAGTATGAGGAGTATGATGTGTGTTGTGATCTTCTCCTTGATGGGGTCAAGTGGATAGTTTCTGGCTGATGTAACGACCCGGCCGGTTATTTTTATAATTTAAGTCCTATTTGGTGGCATAAGGTCTTGAGCAGCTTTGTATTATGTGTATTGACTTGCGTGCATGGTCGAGTTCAGTTACCGGATGATTCGGAGTCACATCGGAAGAAGGATTCTAGTTTTGAAGGCTTAAGCGGTAAGAGTTAACCGGAATTTGACTTTTGCGTAAACGACTCCGGAATGGGTTTTGGATGATTTCAACAACTTTGTATAGAGATTTTGGACTTAGGTATGCGTCCGTACGTGGATTTGGAGGTCCGTAGGGTAATTTGAAGCATTTCGGCAATAGTTGGAAAGGTTGAAGTTCAGAAGGTGGAGAGATTTGACTGAGAGTCAACTTTGGCAATATCGAGGTCGGAGTGCGATTCCGAGAGCTGAAACAACTCTGTTATGTCATTTGGGACTTGCTTGCAAAATTTGACGTCCTTCCGGATTGATTTGATAAGTTCGGCGTGAGTTTTAGAGGTTGGAAGGTTTGAAAGTTCCTAAGTTCGATTCATGGTGTGATTCATAGTTTCGACATTGTTTGATGTGATTTGAGACCTCGAGCGAGTCCGTGTTAGGTTATGGAACTTTTTGGGATGTTTAGACGGGGTCTCGGGGGCCTCGGGTGAGTTTCGGATGGGCTACGGGCCATTTCCTTCTTTTTTTGGATTGTTGTTTTCTGTCATCTGATTTCCTTCATCGCGTTTGCGTCCTTGTATCCGCGTTCGCGTAGTGTTATTTTGGAGGATAAAATATTTCCTCCTCGTGTTCGCGTGCTTCCTTCCGCGATCGCGTACTTCTGCATTTTCCTTCTTCGCGTTCGCATTTGCATCCTCGCGTTCGCGTAGTAGAAAGCAGGCACTGGGCACGAGTGATCATTTACCCTTCTCGTTCGCGTGTTCCCTAGCGTGTTCGCGAAGGTTCCTATTCTTATTCTTCGTATTCGCGGCCCTTTTCTCGCGTTCGCGTAGGGTTTTCTAGGAAGCCTTCATTTGTCCTCTTCGCGATTGCGAGAGATGTTTTGCGATCGCGATGCATTAATGCATGGGAAGAATATATAGTACTATATTTTGAGTGTTAGCCATTTTCACCATTTTTGGGGTTCTAGAGCTCGGTTTTGAGTGATTCTTTGTGGGTTTTTCAAGCAAATCGATAGGGTAAGTGTTCTTCACCTAGAATTTATTTTATTCCACGATTTTATCTTTATGTTTTTCATTAAATTAGTGTTTTGAGTTGAGGAACATGGGGATTTTTGAAGAAAAGTTTCAAAATGTAAAATGATGATTTGAGGGATGAATTGGTATTGGAATTTGATAATTTTAGTATGGTTGAACTCGTATTAGAATGGGTGTTCGGATTTTGTAAAATTTGTCGGGTTCCGAGGTGCGGGCCCGGGGGTCGACTTTTGGGTTGATTTTTAGTTTTTGATAAAGATTGAGGATTTATGATCCGGAATAGTTTCTTATGAGTTTTATTTATGCTTTGAAGTTATTTTGGCTAGATTTGAGCCATCCGGAGGTTATTTCACCCGAGAGAGTTTCGGTCTGTCTTCTTTGAGATAAGTATCTTGCCTAACTTCGTGTAGGGGAACTACCCCTTAGGATTTGAGTGTTTTATGCTAATTGTATCTTGTAAAGTCTAGGTACGCTAGGTGACGAGTACGTACTCGGGCTTATTTGTGGAAAGTTGGCCTTTTAGGGTTCTTAGGCCCTTGTATTAACTAAGTATGAAGTTGTTTGTTTTTTTATGATTAAGTTCCTAGATACTAGTTTCACATCTATATGCTTAAATTGGAATTTATTGCTTCATGATCCACTCTTATTGCTTATTTGACTCTTATATGACTTAACTGGAGTTGTTACCTCTTTTATTGCCATGTTATCCCTCCCTAATCGCTTCTCTTTAATTGAAAGAATAATTATCTCTTCTGTAATTGTCCATCCTTAATTGAGGTTATGATTATCTTCCCGCTGCTTATCCTTAATTGAATTTGTTGTATCTCTTTCATAATTTTCCAACCTTAAAAGAAATTTAGATATCATATATCTTAGTTGACTTGTCCTTATTTGGAATTATTTGACTCATGTTAGCTCCTTTTGTTGTTGAACTGTACATTATGGGATCGTTGTTACACATTATTTTCTCCATTGTTGAGTTGTTATTATTACGACTAGTATTCTCTATTGTGATTATTCCTTATTAACTAGTTCTACCGTTTCTTTGTGATCGAAAGTTTTTGAGTTGATTTATTTGCCGTGCTTTTGTATTATTGTCATTGTTGTTGTTGTACTTGCTATTGTGATGCATGAGGTTTCTGCCGTGCGGTTGTTATTGTGATGCATGAGGTTTCTGTCGTGCGGGTGTTATTGTGTTGAACGAGGTTTCTGTCGTGCGGGTCTTATTGTGTTGTACGAGATTTCTGTAGTGCTATTATTACTATTGATATATGTTCATGCGGTGTGACAAGGCGGGATATATATGTGGGTTGCGCATATGGCGAGACAAGGTGGGAATATTATTATGCACGTGTGGCGAGACAGGGCGAGCATTTACTTTATTATTGCGCACGTGGCGAGACAAGGTAGGCTATGTCAGGGATTGATTTGTGATGACTTGTGATGGCCTGAGGGCATTCTTGTTGTTGATATTTGTGTAGTGGCGCACTTACCTGTGTGAGTTTTATCTTATGGAAAATTGTGGGAAGACGTTTTACGTACTGTCCATTTTTTCGCTATACTTACTAGCTGGCATGAACTATGTTAGAACACTTGCACAAGCATACACGTAGTTAATCACTCATATCGGTTAAGAGGATGGATCTTGATAATGTCGAGTATTGATACACACCCTTGTTTACTTGCCTTCTAAGCGAGAATGGCTTTATTGGCATGTAAGTCATCAGTGCAGTTATAAGTTTATAATGAGGGCACTAGATGCCAAGTGTTTAGGGTTCCGGAATTGGGACCCGTGGAAATATGGATATTCTTAGGTTCGGTACCTCGTGGAGGTTATTGGCTAAAACCTGGTGTGGAAGCGATCGTTTTTTTATTGAGTTGCTACTTGCCTTTCCTTTATATGTGATCACCGGATTTAAACTGTGTTCCGTTCATTCTACTGTGTCATTATTATGGTGTTCCCTATTAGTTGTTGCTTTCCTTTTCTTACAACAATTATTGTATTATTTGTCATTATGCGTAGTCTTTATATATATATATATATATATATATATATATATATATATATATATATATATATATATATATATCGTACTCTGTTGTTTCTACACTTATACTTATCGAAGTTATCTAGTCCAGTAGGTGTCTTGACTGTCCCTCATCACTACTCCACTGAGGTTAGTCTTGATACTTGTTGGGTACTGTTGTGGTATACTCATACTACACTTCTCATTTTTGTGCAGATCCAGGTATTGCGGAGTCAGTCGATCATTAGCTAGCTATGCAGATCTTGTGGTGGAGACTCAAGGTAAACCTGTTGCTGCATTCGTAGGCTTCGGAGTCACCTTCTGATTTTGTATTTACATTATTTACCCTTACTTCGAAACAATTGTATTTAGAGGTTTTTTTCTAGCAAACTTTGTAGAGCTTATGACTTGTACTGCTGGTTTTGGATTATAAATTTTATAGAGATTTCTATTTCAAAGTTGATAGATGTTAGATAAATATTATTGTTATTTCAGTTAATATTAGGCTTACCTAGTCCCTAAGACTAGGTGTCATCACGACACCCAACGGAGGAAAATTTGGATCGTGACAGCTGACGGGGTGTGTATCCTGCTTATGATTCACAGTTGATAATGAGTTTCTTATGTGTTCATATGATGGCATGATAGATGCGGTGCGGCGTGTGGAATCGAGGTTGGCATGTACAAGGTTGCGGTTTAGCTTCTACATGAAGGTCATGAGTTCTAGACAGCATGGACTGTTTCAAATGTTTAGAAGAATGCTGGCACTATTTTGATATCAACTGAGAAGAGCGTGTATTTCAAAAAAGCATACTATGTTTTGACTTGTGAATGCTTCATTATTGTTACGATACTCGCATAGTTGATCGACTGTCGATATTCAAATTTTTCTATGTGACACGGAATAATTATAGAAGTATTTTCTCGTAAGATGATTGTGTATGAGGAATCTGTTAGTCATTTGAGTGGTAGAGCTGGGATCGGATATGGTGATTCTTATATTCTAGGGAGTTGAAAACTAAAAGGGTTCTTAGAGGTAGATTGTTCTTTGGTTGTGGACGGTGAAGGTATATCAAGAACTTGACGGCTGATTGTATATGTTACGGATAGGTTATTGTGGACTTTTCGGAGGTTATCTACCTATTTCGGGAGGATCGTAATTGATTTGGAGGCCACGGGTAGGCCTAATAAGAATGTGTATTCTACATCGGGTCGGATTTGTTTACTCAGCACAGCTATTGTTGAATGGTGTGTCATCGGTTAGAACTGATCTTATTCGTGTTTAATATGTTCCATGTGTTACTCTCTTATACTAAGATGGGTTATAAAACTGTTGACTAGTTACACACATGGCACGGTTCTGTTTGGGCCTTATGGCGGAATTCGAGCGAGATGGCTCTTGGGTTGTTGAATGGTTATGTTATACCTCAGTATTACGATGATGTTATACCCCGTAGTATTGTACGTTAGATTTGTCGTAAGATATTTGACATCAGTTCAAGGACAAGATTATTTTGAGGTGATAAGTATTACGTTATTTCAAACAAGTGATAAGTAAATTCGTGAAAGTGAGAGGGTAAGCGAATCGAAGAAAATGAGTTCCGTCGAAGTTTGACAATTTGAGGATAAAATACGGTCCAAGCTATAATATCCCGTATTTATGGACTAGTGCCATACAAGGTTCCACATGACCATGATAGTAAGGTGTATAAAGTGTGTTAAAAGTGAGTAGTATTTTAAGTAATTTGAGATAATTC
This sequence comes from Nicotiana tomentosiformis, assembly GCF_000390325.3. NCBI lineage: Eukaryota > Viridiplantae > Streptophyta > Magnoliopsida > Solanales > Solanaceae > Nicotiana > Nicotiana tomentosiformis. The sequence continues at coordinate 34,990,772 of NC_090822.1, forward strand.
TTAATTATGTGGATAATGGGTTAACTATGGATTTTTGAGAGATTAACAATGTAATTGGATAAGTTGGGTGGAAACATTACGTGGCAGCCAATGAAAGCCAAAAAAATGACTCTTGAATCATATAGCAACATGGCACATTTAGAAGACTAAGCTAAGTCATGAAATTAGTGGGGGCCACATCTAATAATACAAATGCTTCTTTAATACATAAAATGGAGATACTTCTTTAATACTCCATGTTGCAAGGCTTCTTTAATACATGTTACAAGTCTTCTTTGATACATAACCTCCAAGTAACGAGCCTTCAGCAAAAGAATTTATCCGAAGTTATACTACGCTTCTTAGAAAATAGCAACGGAATTTTGCGATTCTAAAGGAGTAAGGCGTAATCTTTCTCAAGAATATCATACGAATTTTCCCCTACTTCGATCTGCCATTACGTGTTTTGTCATAATTAACGTGTGTTAGAGGGATTGTCAAGAGAATCGGTTCAGGTATGTTAAGGCTATCCCTTCTTTCCTTTTGGCATGATCCATACGATACAAACAAAACGAGCAAATGCACAATTTTCATAAATGACTCTATTCATAGAAATACTAGAGATGCATATGTTCTCGATTCCAATTATTCTATCATCTGTTCATGGGTCTCAGAAAATACGTAAGTTGATAAAGCTTACTTCATGACATTAATCAAAGGCATAATGGTCTTATGACGTTCCGAGAGATTTTATTGACGTACTTCTTATGCATTTCATTCATTTATACACGCACATTGACCCATGACCAGATGGCGTTATATACTCATATATAAATGTGGTATATATATATATATATATATATATGGGATATAGGAAAGGCTACGGCGTTATATACGCACCACCACCTGATCAGCTGGTATACATTGATGATTTGCCCACAGTGGCCGAGATGATATGATGGGATGCCCTCAAAGGCTTCGTGATGTTATGAACGCATATACCTATGCATGGTATGACATTTATACGCATATGCATGACATTATAAATATTAAATGATTCATAGAGCTATTCAGACATATCTGTCGAGTCTTTTACTCTATGTTCCTCTCATGTCTATTATTTACTGATTTTCATCCCTTACATACTCGGTACATTATTTGTACTGACGTCCCTTTTGCCTGGGGACGCTGCATTTCATGCCCGCAGGTCCCGATAGACAGGTTGAGAGTCCTCCAAGTAGGCTATCAGCTCATCGGAAGGTATTGGTGCGCTCCATTTTCTCTGGAGTTGCTTATTTGGTCAGTATAATTAGGACATGTATTGATTGGTATGGCGGATACATGTCCCAACCTTTATGATACTTTTGTACTTTTAGAGGCTTGTAGATAGATGTCATGTATACGGATACTTGTATGGCCTTGTCGGCCTATGTTTTGAGTTTACAAATGATCATGTTGGCCTTATAGGCCCGTATGTCATGTGTATAAGTTTCTATATCAGGTTGGGTCGTTCTATATCGAGTATTTTCTCATGTTTATTCTAGTTATCTCATGACAGCCTTTCCGGCTCATTTACCTATGATAGTATGATACAAAAGATACGTTATGTTGGTACTCAGTTGAGTAAGCCCGTTGCAGCCCATAGGTTTGGGTCGTGACAAAAGTGGTATCAGAGCAGTTCTATCCTGGGGAGTCTACAAGTCGTGTCTAGTAGAGTCTTGTTTATGGGTGTGTTGTGCACCACACTTATAAGCAGGAGGCTACAGGGCATTTAGGACTGTCACTCTTTCTTCTTACTCTAGATCGTGTGATAGAGCTTACTTATAAGAATTCAAACTCCTAACTTCTATTTTATTCGTAATAAGACGATACCTACATCCAGAAAGACAGTTGGTAAGAGATTGAATGTGGTTATGGAAGAGTTAAGTCAGGGGAACTCGATTTTTTATGATGCTTATGATGAGTAAATGTAAGGTCTTTAGTAGATCATGTGTGTACTAAGACATGTAAGCCTCTAAATAAGGAGCCTTAAGGCAAGAATATCTATCCACCCATATGGTGAAAGGTAATGTGAGATTCAGAAGGTAGATACAACTTTCAACAAGTAAAAGAACAAGGTGAATAAGGGTACGGGGTGCCAAGTTAATGAAGACTGTCAGTATTACAATTCAGGCAGAGAAATATAAGCACTTTTGGTTACCTTCAACATAACAGATGTATGTACAATTGGCCACACCCATCTCAGTTATGCCCCATGGGAGCTAACAAAAGTAGTATAAAATAAGGACGGATATCAAGATCCGGCTGGGGTTAGAGTGACCCAAAATTGTGGATGGATTGTTTGCGTTAGTTGACATTTCCGAAGGATATTGCAAATGTGTTAATAGATCTCCTTGTGAGATGCCCAGATGGTGCACTCTAAAATAGTACAACTAGATATGAGTACTACAAAGATAGGCACTGGAAGCCTGGAAGGGATAAATATTACCTTAGTATGGCTCCCGTCCCTAGTAGAGGGAGAATGTTAGGTAACCCGAAGAGTCAGTGGATGGAGCAGGGGGAGCTAAAAGCAAGAGAATGTCTTGTAGAAGTTTTTAGAATAAAGTGATCGACAGAGATGTTAGCAGGTAAATAAGAAGAGAGTTAATGAAGCATTATGAGTAAGATGTGATTCATGGATAAAAACGGTAGATAAAAAAATGACTGTATTACAGAGTCTATAGACAAAGGGAGGAAAATACGAGAGGTGGCAGACCTTGAAACAACAAAAGAGTATAGGCCATAAAGTTATATCCTCATTTCGAGAAATAAGTTCGTGATTCTAACGTGATTAGCAGAAGGAAAAGTTAGACCCCAGAATAATAGAAATCAGTATAGGCTGGTGAACAAGATAAACTAAACATGAATTAAGGACTGAGTGATTTGATAATAGTCGGCATCATGAGAATCTAGATTGCGTTCCGGCGATAATAGAATGGACAATAAAAGAATACCCTTTAAAGGTCATTCATAAAGACGCTTTCCTAAAGCAAGCAATATGAGCAAAGTTAAGCTTAAGGGACTGTGTGTGCCAGTTACACTAGGTGTCACCCTCGTATGTAAGGCATTTTGTTATCCTTGGTACAGAAGGAATACCGCAAGACGAGTAAGGGTCATCGATGATATGAAAGGACGCCAAAGATGAAGAGGTAAAACATCTATAGGTAGATCATCATAGTTCTAAATCTTAGCACTCCCCTAAAGGGGGGAATATGGAGTGATATGGCATTAAGTCAGAATTAAGTGGTTCTAGTAACTATGAAATGGTAAAGGAATGCGATAAAAATGAGAAATAAAGGAGATTGCACTTATCCAAATCCTATAGATATACTACGATTCCAAAACATTATGCAAGGACTATGTCAAGGAAAGGAAGTAAGGATTCATGTCCGGTATGTTATTGATAAATAAGGAGCCAGTGCGAGAGGTAAGTTAAGACAAAGGAAATAACCCAAGAAACATTTCGTGGAATATTGATATAAGAAGGGGCAATGAGTAGTTAGTAGTTGATTCAGGAAGAGCCTAGTTATGGCTAGACAAGAGGTTATAGACAAATCAACAGATCGTGCAAGCTAAACATAGTGAACCCCAACATGGGGAATTCAGTCTCGCAGATATGACATTGTAATACTTGAGAAATATTCAGATAGGAGTTGGGGTAGTTAAAGGTATTGTATGAGTGTTACGGAAAAAAAAAAGAGTGCCACTGGGAAGTTAATCAAAATATCAGTTCGGAAGCAACCCTACAAGCACAAGGGCATGGAGGTAAGTAACTACGGATAATTATAGGCGAGGAAGGACATCAAAAATTCCGTCGAGTATACGATGTAATAAGCTCGCAACTTTACAAGAGTCGGAGGATCCTCCCTAAGTACTATAATGAAAGACTAGTTGAGGAAATAAGGAAGAAGGCTTTAACCTAAGCTCAGTGACCTAGATAGGAAATGGTCTTATAACAAAAGTCTCACAACAACATCGTATGCACTCCATAATAAAGTGGCACCTATCGTGGCTAATAAACGGGAATTAGAAGAAAAAATCAAAAGGTGAAATTCAAGATCTTATGAGTTGTATGGAATTCCAATATGTGTGGGCATTAAGATAAGCCAAATATTCATGCAACAAGTGGCAGAACGACTAGGAAAAATAATTGCTTGCATTTAAAGAAAGTTGAGAAGGAAAGCAAGGAATTATTCGATCAATGATCCAGAGTTAGTTACGTTATGAACGCACTTAAGGTTTCGGATTATTATCCATCCAGCATATATGTGACAATCATACAGTCGTAGAAGACTCTAGTATAAGTTAAAAGAAAGAATTGACTCCAGGTCATAGACAAGGGATTGAATTGTTAGATGATGGTATCACGGATATTCCATAGCATCTATGATGGCTAAAGTAATAACTAATACCATGAGCCGCAGATCAGAATATAGCTTAAGCCTACATAAAGGTTGGTCAGAGGGAAGAGGAAACTAAAGAGTTACATCAACCAGGTAAATCAGGAGTCTGATTATTGGATCCAGAAAATTATAGAAATCATGATTGAAAATATTGCAGGTTCATTCTTAATATCAAAGATACAAGAGAGATAGTACAACAGCCATATTCTATGAAGGCTCTACGATAAAGCCAGTTAGAAGAGTATTAGCCTCTTAAGAAATCAGTATGAAGCTCCCACCGGATTGTGTATGCACCAGAGGTGCAAGTATTATAATAGAGCTTTAAGTTATGGATGTAAATTATACCTATGTGGAAGGGAGGTTATGAAAGAGACAGAAGATAGGAGGTGATATTTTAAGGTAAGTAAGGTAAAGGTGGACAACGTACGAGATACTCAAATGCAGAAGGTTATGAATAGTCCATACTTCGGATAGAAGGCTAGAGTGCAGGGATTTAGTATCCAGGAATGATAGCGGTGTCGTCAGTGGCATATTTTCTAGCCTATGGTTTCTATGTATCGAGAGGTCTAGTTAAAAGAGTAAAGAAGAGTTAGAGACGATGTGATGTCTTGCTTGATGTTCTAGAATAACATAAGGAAATCTATGGTGCAAGCAAGTTGAAGGAAGGTTGAGAGTAGTATAAATGAATATGTATAGGTAGCAAACTAAAGTATAGTAGAGCGACAAGGTTTTAGAAAGACATAAGTAAGGATAAAGAAGGGCAAGTGAGAAGGTGACAAGAATGGATAAGTCCTCGGGATTAAGCCCATGAAACCAAGAGAGCTAATGGTTTCTCTAAGTTATAGAAAGTTCAGTATAGCATGAATGAACTCAAAGGAGTCTAAGACTAATAGCATTTAGAAGAGATGAAATGCTACCCTGGTAGTAGAATAAGGGTGTAATTGTGATAGATAAAGGATGACGTTTAGGCCTTCGATTGAGTGAGGATTTGAAGGGAAAAAAAGGAAAGGGGATTTCATGAATTGTATATGATTAAAATACCCACGTAAGATGAATCACATTGGGATGAACAGTAATGAGGAAGCATTAAAGGACTTAGATCTATACATATGGGATAAGCAACGAGAATAACCTAGAGTTTGGTAGTATGACCTACCTAGATGTAGTAAAGCCATAAGGATTGATACCCAAAGCTATGAAAACATATATAGCAATATTCGTAAGTTCAACAAAGTACCGAGCGAAGAACTTCAGTATACCTATAGATGCCCAGAGGAACAGCTTGTCATAATTCCGTATATGTTCACAAAGTGAGGCCTAGAAATTGGCTAAAAGCTGGGGGGAAAGAGGAGAGAAGAGTCACATAGGCGCACATACAAAGTCAGAGTCGTACAAGCTGCATGATAGGAGGTAGGAACAGTTACGAGATTGGGAAGATTCTGACCACAGGTCGTGGTGTGAGAAAGAGGCCTAAAGGAGGGGAATGCCCTGGCCTTTAGAATTTTTCACAGAACAATTGCCTAAATGGAAAGGACAGAATTAAAACCATTCGTAAGAGCTATCCATTTGTGAGACAAATAAGTACATCAGTCAACGTTTGAGGACGAATGTTCCAAAGGGGGGAATAATGTTATACCTCACAGTATTACGACGATGTTACACCCCGTAGTATTGTACGTTAGATTTGTCATAAGATAATTGACATCAGTTCAAGGACAAGATTATTTTGAGGTGATAAGTATTACGTTATTTCAAACAAGTGATAAGGAAATTCGTGAAAGTGAGAGGGTAAGCGAATCGAAGAAAATGAGTTCCGTCAAAATTTGACAATTTGAGGATAAAATACGGTCCAAGCTATAATACCCCGTATTTATGGACTAGTGCCATACAAGGTACCACATGAGTATGATAGTAAGGTGTATAAAGTGTGTTAAAAGTGAGTAGTATTTTAAGTAATTTGAGACAATTCTTAATTATGTGGATTATGGGTTAACTATGGATTTTTGAGATATTAACAATGTAATTGGATAAGTTTGATGGAAACATTATGTGGCAACCAATGAAAGCCAAAATATTACTCTTGAATCATATAGCAACAAGGCACATTTAGAAGACTAAGTGGCTAAGTCATCAAATTAGTGGGCCTACACCTACTAATACAAAGGCTTCTTTAATACATAAAATGGAGATGCTTCTTTAATACTCCATGTTGCAAGGCTTATTTAATACATGTTGCAAGGCTTCTTTGATACATAACCTCCAAGTAACGAGCTTTCAGCAAAAGAATTTATCTGAAGTTATACTACGAGGCTTCTTAGAAAATAGCAACAGGATTTTGCGATTCTAAAGGAGTACGGTGCAATCTTTCTCAAGAATATCATACGTATTTTCCCCTACTTTGATCCGCTGTTATGTGTTTTGTCGCAATTAACGTGTGTTAGAGGAATTGTCAAGAAAATCAGTTCATGTATGTTAAGGCTATCCCTTCTTTCCTTTTGGTATGATCCATATGAAACAAACGAAACGAGCAAATTCATAATATCCATAAATGACTCTATTCATATAAATACTAGAGATGCCTATGTTCTTGATTCCCTATGTGTCCTATTATTCGATCATCTATTCATGAGTCTCAAAAACTACATAAGTTGATAAAGTTTACTTCATGACATTAATCGAAGGCATAATGGTCTTATGACGTTCCGAGAGATTTTATTGACGTACTTCTTATGCATTTCATTCATTTATACATGCACATTGACCCATGACCAGATGGAGTGTGTGTGTGTGTGTGTGTGTGTGTATATATATATATATATATATATATATATATATATATATATATATATATATATATATATATATATATGGGATATGGGAAAGGTTACGGCGCTATATACGCATCACTACCTGATCAGCTGATATACGTTGATGATTTGCCCACAGTGGCCGAGATGATATGATGGGATGCCCTCATAGGCTTGGTGATGTTATGAACACATATACCTATACATGGTATGACATTTATATGCATATGCATGACATTATAAATACTAAATGATTCACAGAGCTATTCAGACATACATGTCGAGTCTTTTACTCCATGTTCCTCTCATGTCTATTATTTACTGATTTTCATCCCTTACATACTCGGTACATTATTTGTATCGACGTCCCTTTTGCCTGGTGATGTTGTATTTCATGCCCGTAGGTCCCGATAGACAGGTTGAGAGTCCTCCAAGTAGGATATCAGCTCAGCGAAAGTTGTTGGTGCGCTCCATTTGCTCTGGAGTTGCTTATTTGGTCATTATAATTAGGACATGTATTGATTGGTATGACAGGGACCAGTCCCGGCCTTTATGATACTTTTGTACTCTTAGAGGCTTGTAGACAAATGTCATGTATACATATACTTGTATAGCCTTGTCGGCCTATGTTTTGAGTTTACAAATGATCATGTTGGCCTTATAAGCCCGCATGTCACGTGTATAAGTTTCTATATCAGGTTGGGTCATTCTATGTCGAGTATTCTCTCATATTTATTCTAGTTATCTCATGAAATCCTTTTCGTCTCATTTACCTATGATAGTATGACACAAAAGATATGTTATGTTGGTACTCGGTTGAGTAAGTATCGGGTGCCCGTTGCGGCCCATAGGTTTGGGTCGTGACAGGTTGATTGCGCCTTGGCTATGGTCTTCCTATTTATGGTATATTGTGCAATCCGTTTCTCCATGGTTATGATCATGCACTGCACATGCATTTTGTTGATATCTATATGGTTGTTGAGTGCGAGCATCATGGCTCGACGTATTCCATGCAGACCGGTGTATTTGGATTGGGGTGTGCATCGCCGCGAAGTTATGTTGGGATATGATCCTTGTGTTATTCTGTGTGTTTTGTTTCTCCTCTATATGATGGGTTCATAGCATTGCACTTTGTGGTGGTATCTGTTGAGCTTGTGGGACGGGACTCTCATTTGATTTTCTTTCCATCATTGGGAATATTCGAGTTGTTGTTTGTTTGGTGCATGGATTGCACAGTATATGTCTATGGGTGTCATTGGTGTGGCATGTCAGTCGATTAGCTTGTATTGGATGGGCTAAGGTTATTAGACCTCAAATGAGTTCTATCGGATTTGATTAAGCTGTGTTTGGAAGAATAACATCACTAGTCAGCTTAGAATTTGGCAGTGGTTCCTACCAGGCGAGAGAGCCCCACGACTTGTTGATCTGATGGATGGTTATGAGTTTTTATGTGTTTCTTTCATCATTGGTAGTGTACGAAGGTTTAGTACAAGATTTTATTTCACATGAGGTTTGTTACCGGTACCAGGTTTGTTTTGAGCAATTATTATGGTCGGAAGTTATTGCTATGGGTATCTGAGTTATGCGGTATATCATGTGATTATATCTTGGGTTACAGTTATGGATTGATACAGCTTGTTTAGACTTGTACAGTGTATAGATGCGAGAATCGAGTCTTATAATGAGTTCCGGATGTTGGGGATTTGGGTTCTAAGGTTTATGGAATAAGGTTGAAGTAAGGATCTTCGGTTAGTTTGTGTTTTCAAGCTTATATGGATTGGGGTGACGTGGGATCACCCATGGTTATGTGTATGGTGAGGTTATATAGTGATTTGATGGCTTTGGAATGACTCTTGGCACGTTCAAGGACGAACGTATATTTAAGCGGGGAAGAATGTAATGACTTGACTAGTTGTTTTGATCATTTGCATTCAGTTTGGTAGTTTGAAGTCATGAGTAGCTTCATATGGTGTAATATGACTTGCATGTTGTAACCCGGCCGGCCTTTTTGAGAGTTGTAGCCCCGCTCCCCCATTTTTTGCTTCTTTTGTGTTCTACAGCTGTTATATGACTTACCGGATTAGTTGGTTTGGGTCCAGAGTGATTTCATAGTGAATTGAGACACTTAGTCTCTTAATGGAAAGCTTAAGTTGGAAAAGTTGACCGGATGTCGACTTATGTGTAAACGACCTCGGATTTGAATTTTGATGGTTCCGTTAGCTCGTTAGGTGATTTTGGACTTAAGCGTCAGAATTGTGATTTGGAGGTCCGTAGTAGAATTAGGCTTGAAATGACGAAAGTTGGAATTTTGGAAAGTTCGACCGGGAGTGGACTTTTGATATCAAGGTTGGATTGGATTTCCAGAAGTTGGAGTAGGTTCGTGGTGTCATTTATCACTTGTCTGCAAAATTTGAGGTCAATCGAATGTGATTTGATAGGTCTCGGCGTCGTTTGTAGATTTTGGAAATTTCAAAGTTCATTAGGCTTGAATCCGTGTGTAAGTCGTGTTTTTGATGTTGTTTGAGGTGATTTGAGGGTTCGACTAAGTTCGAATCGTGTATAGGTACTTGATGATATGTTTAGTTGAGATCCCGGGGGCCTCGGGTGAGTTTCGCAGGGTTAACGGATCATTTTGGACTTAGGTTGTTGACTGATAATTGTTGGTGTGTTTCTTCTGGTTTCCTCTTACGCGTTCGCGAGAGGAGCCTCGCGTTCGCGAAGGGTGTTTGTGAGCTGGGAAGATTTTGTTCTTCACGTTCGCGAAGAGATGTTGAGATAACTGGGGACCCCAGGCCCTTGGTCTACGCATCCGCGAAGAGTGGTGTTGGCAAAGCTTCGCGTTTGCAAAGTTATGGTCGCGTTTGCGAAGTGTTAAATTGAGAGGCAGGCAGATTGGTCTACGCGAATGCGGGAGGAAGGTCGCGTTCGTGATGAAGGAATATCTGGGCAGCAGTGTTAAATTTCAAAAACGAGGGTTTGAACCCATTTTCATACTTTGAGCTAGAGACCACGGATTTGGGCGATTCTTGAAGGGATTTTCAAGGAGTTGATTGGGTAAGTGATTCTTACTTGGTTTTAGCTAAATTCCATGATTATGCCTTTAATTCCATCATCTAATTTGTTATTTGGGGTATGAAATTAGGGAAAATAAGGAAGAGTTCTTGAGTTGGATTTTTGGGGTTTTGAATGGGATTTTATTATCGGATTTGAGTACATTTGGTATGGTTAAACTCGTGAGTGAATGGGCTTGCGAGTTTTGTGACTTTTGTCGGATTTTGAGAGGGGGCATGTTTGAGCCGATTTCGGATTTTTGGCCATAATTTAGTATTTTTCTTGTGGAGTTGATCCCTTTAGCCTATATTAATTGTATTGTACTGCTTATGGCTAGATTCGGGACGTTTAGAGACCGATTTGTGAGGCAAAGGCATTTTGGAGTAGAGTTTTGCTCGGATCGAGGTAAGTAACATTTTTAAATTTGGTCCTGAGGGTATGAAACCCCGAATTTTGTATTATATGATTATTTTGGAGGTGATGCACATGCTAGGTGACGGACGTGTGAGCGTGCACCATGGGAATTGGGACTTGGTCCATTCCGTGAACTGAAAAATTGAATAAACTTGTTGTTAGCTATATTCTCTTCATGTGTTATAAATATTTGATTGTGAATCATGTTAGAGACCATGTTTAGGCTATGTGTTGGTACTGTTGGGACCTACAAAAGTCGTGTTACAGGTTGAATTACCTGTTAAATGTTATTTGTACTCAGTCTTAGTTTGTAATTGCATATCATATCTCAGTCTCTATTATTTTTGTTGATACATCATATTATTGTCGTTTGGGCTGATTTTCCTGATTTTTGAGAGCCCGAGAGACTGGAGAGATTGATGACTGAGTGAGGTCGAGGGCCTGATTGTGAGGATATTTATGGGATCGGGCTGCACGTCGTAGCATGTTTCATTGATATATGCCATGATTGTCTTGATATAGCGCTTGGGTTGAAGAATCCCCTTCGGAGTCTGTACACACCCCCAGTGAGCGCAGGTACTTACTAAGTGCGAGTGCCAAGGGCTGAGTGCTGAGTGACTGTGAGGAATGAGTGACTGTGAGGTTGGAGTGAATGGGAGGACTGAGTGAGTGTTGCCTTGAGAGGTTGTACATGATTTCATTGTTGTTGCACATAGTTTCCATATATCACTGTTTTGGAAAACTTCTGAAAGATACCTTTATATGGTTTTACTTGAACCTGGCTATTGTAACTGATTTGATGAAAGCACATCTACTTTCCTTGTTGAGACTACTGAAAATGAATTATAATTGTGTAGCTCGTCACTATCTTTCAGTTCCTTATTTATTATTGTTACTTACTGAGTTGGTTGTAGTCACGCTACACCCTGCACTTCGTGTGCAAATCCAGGAGTTTTTGGACGCGGAAACTGTTGATATTTTCGCGTAGCTGACTGTCAGAGATTTCGAGGTAGTTGCCTAGCGTTCCCAATCCTTGTTTCTCTTTCCTTATTCTGTCCTTCGTTGTAATTGGAGTCAAACTGCTACAGTCGTTTCATTTCAAGTCGGACTATGTATAGATGCTCATGGCTTAGTGAAACCCCAATATTGGGAGCTATTTTTCCGCACTTGTGTTTTGGAATTTACCCTTATTTATGAAAACTCTACCTATTTTAAATATCTTGATTTATCTTCTGTTAAGTATTGGGAGTATTTTGGAAATGTCGGCTTGCCTGGTACCATTGATAGGCGTCATCACGACAGGTTAGGATTTGGTTAGTGACACATGTATGGTCGATTTAGGTCTTCAAGTTGTCTGGGAATGATTTAGAAGAATGATTCTTAAATAGGAAGCTTTAAGTTGGAAGAGTTGACCAAGTTTGACTTTTGTGTATTTGACCTCATATCAGAGTTTTGTGATTCTGATAGGTCCTGATGGTGATATTAGACTTGAACGTATGCTCGGATTTGCATTTGGATGTTTCCAGAAGGTTTCAGCATTATTTGGCTAAAGTTGACAATTTGAAGGTTTCGAATGTTCATACTTTTGACTGGGAGCTGACTTTGATGATATCGGGGTCGGATTATTGTTCCGGGAATTGGAATAGGTTTGATATGTCATTTTGAACTTGTGTACAAAATTTGAGGTCATTCCGAGTTGATTTAATCTGGTTCGGCACGAGTTTTGGAAGTTAAAAGTTCAAAAGTTAATTAAGTTTGATTTGAGGTGCGCTTCGTGTTTTGAGTTTGTTATGAGTGATTTGAGGCCTCGAGTTGGTCCGTGTTATATTTTGGACTTGTTGGTATGTTTGGACGGGGTCCCGAGGGGCTCGAGTGAGCTTCGAATGAGTGTCAGATTATTTCCATGTTATTAGGTGGACCTTGTTCTGGTGTTTCGCATCTGCGCATGTTGGAGAGTAGATGCAGATCCTCTTCCACGAAGTTTGAGTCGCTTTTGCGAGGTTGTGGCATAGTCAGGTGTTCCGCTTCTCCGGGTTAGGGAATGCAGGTGCGAAGCTGCATCTACGGATGTTTGATAGCAGATGCGAGATTGAGGCTCCAGATGGGTGTCCGCTTCTGCGTTATCGCAGATGTGGGTCGTGTGGCGTACATGGTTGGATGTTATTTGACTTACCTAACAAGTTGGGTTAGGTGGCATCACGACTAGATGGATTTTAGGTCATGACAAGGGGCCAACTCATAGGCTTGGAACATCAATTGGAACCTGATAATATCAAAATCAACTTTCAGTCAAACTTAGAAACTATAAAATTCTTAAAATTGCATGCTATCAACAAAAAGGGTCCAAACTTTCTAGGAACATCCAAAATTAAATTCGTACATATGTACAAGTTTAAATTATTATACGAACCTATTGGAACCTTCAAATCATGAATTCGAGCTTGTTTACTCATAATGTTGGATTTGGTCAACTTTTCTTAACTTAAAGCCTCTAGTTGCCAACCAAGTGTTCCAAATCACTTCCGGACCTCTCGAAACGCGGATCAACCATACATGCAAGTCATAAAATATTGTATGAATTTACTCAAGGTCTCAAATCACAGAATGAGATGCTGGGACTCAAAACAACTGGTTAAGTTGTTATATTTTTTTCTTTCTTCTTGGTGTTTTCTATTTCTGAATTTTAGAAAAGAAATGGTGGGCTTCCAACGGGAAAGATGGTGGTGGTGTGAGCGGCAGCATTAACGCTGGCCTGCCAAAAAAATTTCGAAGTCGAAGAAGAAAAGCTGAGGATTGTATTTATTTGTAATGGGGATGGTGAAATGTTGGGAATTGGGGTATTTTAAGGAGCATTGGGACACATAAATTACACATTTCAGACAACTAGCCTTAGGGTACGCGCTTTGCGCGTGTACTATATCAATAAATATATATTTTTTAAAAATTACATAAATATTATTAAATAATGTGTTTGAGTTAAATATTAAAAATATATGTTCTAAAATTAATGAATACCAATAAAATAAAATAAAAAATCCTACTCCACATAAGCTTTTATATACCTTATTATGATTTATGAGGAGTGAAATATCTTATAAAAATTATTGTTATCTTTATTACCAAATACTATAAACAAATAACACATAAAAGAAATACTTTTACCATAAATATTCAAAGATAATAAAATAAATTAAAATTTTGAATCTTTTGATCTTTTAGAAATTTGTGAGTGATGAGGTAGAACTATAGCTCCTAGAAAAATATTGAAATAACAGTATAAAGTTTTAAATAACTAATATTGAATTATAAAAAATAATGTAATACTAGACTAAAAATTATAGACTGCTATCATTTATTGGAATGAATATAAAAAGAAAAAAAAAAAATAATGACAACTTCTTTTGAATACCTTTTGTCTTATGTTACATCCTTAATGCTTCAATTTAGTATTTTTAGCAATTTAACTTTTAATACTATAATATAATAAATTTTTGCTCTATTATATTTTATTTCTTTCATTGTTGATGCTCTTTTTCTGAATAAATTTATGTACCTTAAGAGTTTTATCAACTTGATAAATAATTTTACTTACATAATGATTTTGAAAAAAAAATTGAATTAAATTTTTTTGCTAATTCATTAATTCAAAAACTTAATTATTTGTTGAGATTCATGCTTTTATGATAGTATAAAAGATACAAATTATTTTTGAACCTTTTTTTCCTACTCGAACATTATATTATTCTCTTTATCAAGTTGTGTAATATTTAAAAACTATATTTAGTAATTAAAATATATATTTAGTTAGGTACAAAATCTCTTACTTTTAATAGTACATCTCGTTAGAATTGTAAGTTCCCCAATAAGAAGCAGGAATGTGAAACATATTTCCATTGAAATTGCTGTAGAATATACAAGGAAAAGAAAACGTAATATTACTCCTATTTCCCCGAATAATATCTACGTTAAAGTCCATAATATAATTTTTTGTCCCTGATTGAAAAGAAACTTTACCTTTTAGTTTTATCTTCTCTTCTTCTTTTATTAATATATTTTATCCTTATTTAGTTGATTTTGGAAATTCTAAATATTAGGTAATTATTAAAATTTTACTTGATTTTAAAGTCCTAAATATTAGGAAAGTAACCTAAATTACATATTTGTCCAATGTAAAACTTATTTTAAAAGTGTAAAAAAGACGAACGATATTTCACTAAAGACTTTCGTGCTCTTAATATAGTATACATAAAAAAACTATTCAAATGACGTGTCAGTCATGTCATCCCATTTGAGGTACATGTTCAGTCGGAGATGCTTAATAAGACTTATATTTTCAAGTCAAAGTATTAAAATAGAAAAAATAATAGTTTGTCGATTATAAAATCCGGTACAAATCTAGGGGCTATTAGGCCACTTTGCCTTCTTTTTTTTTATAACTAGTTTTAGTATACATGCGTTGCACGCGTGTATAGTATCTATCAATTAAAAATATATACATTGACGTCAAAATAAAATATAATATTTGTTTAAATAATAAAAATAATTTTTCTCACACTAACATAGTAATTGTATTCAATATCTTCTGAATATGTATAGATGATGGTTTTAGTTAAATTAGTTGTTGTAATGACCCGATAGGTTATCTAGAGTTTTAGAACCTATTTCTGTATTTTGAAGCCTCTAGTATCTTCTTTAAGCCTTTCTCGATTTGCATGCGCAGTCCGAGTATTTTTTCGGAAGGCTTTTATGTTAAAAACTGATAAATGTAAAATTTTGCCTTAAAAATCTATTTGAGTTGATTTCAGCCAATATTTTGAGCGAATGGACTTGGATCTATATTTTGACGGTCCCGGTGGGTCCGTATCATAATTTGGGACCTGAGCGTATGCCCGGAATCGAATTCGGAGGTCCCTAGCTCGAGTTATTAATTTTTGTCAGAAATTAAAAGTTTAAAGGTTTAATGATTTTAAAGAATTGACCGATAATTGAATTTATTGATACCGGATCCGTATTTTGATTTCGAAACTCGGTATAGGTTCATTACTATATTTATGACCTGCTTTTCAAATTTGGTGAGAAACGGAGTTGATTTGACATGATTCGGATGTCCGGTTGTAAAAATAGAACTTTTAAAGTTTCTTGAAAATTTCATTTGATTTAGGTGTTCGATTCGTAGTTCTAGGCGTTATTTCGGTGTTTCGATCGCGCGAGCGAGCGAGTTCATATGAGATTTTTAGACTTGTGTGCTTAGTTGGTTTGGAGCCTTGAGGGCTCGGGTGAGTTTCGGATAGCCTACAGAAGGTTTTAGACTTAGAAAATCTAGTGTTTTCCCTAGTTCAACTGTCATCTGGTTTCCTTCTTCTGAATCGCGAAGTGTGAACTGGGTTGAGTGGATTTTTCTTCTACATGAACGCGAAGCAACGGTCGCGAATACAGAGCATTGGGGGCCTTCTCTACGCGAATGCTGCCAGTCACACGCGAACGCGTAGTGTATTGAGGTGGGGGAAGGGAAAGCAAGGGTTGTTCTACGCGAACGCGAGCTCAGGCTCGCAAACGCGATGGCCAGGAGGGACAGACAATCGCGAACGCGTGCATCCCCTCGCGAACGCATAAGCCACTGAGGCTTTGCTCTTCGCAAACGCGTCAGGTATCACGCGAACGCGATGAACACCTGACGCCCAGTGTTAAAACAGAACCAGCTCGGGATTTTTGCCATTCTTTCAAAAATTCAAAACTAGAAACCCCTAGAGGTGATTCTCCCAAGATTTTTCTTCCCCAATTTGTTGGTAAGTGATCATAACCTACTTTCTTTCAATTACCCATTATATTTTCTAAGTTTTCAACCTAAAATCTAGTGTTTTCATGGTGGAAAATGGGAGTTTGGGTAGAATTAGGGATTTTTGTAGAATTGGAATTTAGACCCCAAATTCAAGTCAGATTTCGAAACAAATTATATAACTGGGCTCGGGGGTGAATGGGTAAATGAATTTTGGTCTGATTCTCGGATTTTGATCAAGCGGGCCCGGGGTCGAATTTTGACTTTTTGGGGGAAAGTTTGGAAATTCTAAAATTTTGCATTGTAATTGATTCCTTTAGCTATATTTGATATTATTGAGTCAATTGTGGTTAGATACGAGTGGTTTGGAGGCAGATTCTAGAGGAAAAGCCCCGGTAGAGCTTTGAATTGGTCCTTGGAGCGAGGTAAGTGTCGTGGTTAACCTTGACTTGAGGGATTAGGACTTGTTTGCCTATTTGCTTCATGTTTAGATGTTTGGTACAACGTATATGTAAGGCGACGAGTACTTAGGTGTTATTGTTGGGTCAAAGCATGCGGTAGAATCGGTTTTCTTGCAATTTATTTCCTTCTTTGATCATGATATCCCTGCTTAGTCTAGTTAATTATTAAATTGTTCGCTCTTCGCGCATTTACTAGCTATTTGAGATATTTGAGTATTATTTTCCCGAAGTTTAGGATGGTATTGTGTAAACATTGCTGATATAAGGCATGTTCTTGTTTATTCTGTCTCCCTTTTATTCATGTTCATTGTTATATGGTAAGGGAGAGAGTTAATGCATGAGGGTGATGTCGTGCCATATGTGAGTGTTATTGCACGAAGGGTGATGTCGTGCCATATTGTGAGTGTTAATGCACGAAGGGTGATGTCGTGCCATGTTATGAGAGTTAATGCACGAAGGGTGATTTCATGTCGTATCTATTGATTTATACTGAGAGTGAGAGTAAAAGCACGAAGGGTGATGTCATGCAGTGTTCTTGTTTTATTGTGAGGTTGAGAGTAAAAGTACGAAGGGTGATGCCGTGCAATTTTCTTCATTGTGCTTAATTGTTCTTACTGGTTAAAGGTATATTGACTGTTCTGTTTAACAATTCTGTTGTATCTCTCGTATCTTGTATCCCCTTTAGCATGTCCCCCTCCCAATAGCACATGATTAGCTTTTATCTGTTGTCATCTTGTACATATATTGTTAGTTACACATGTTTATTATGTGAGTGTCTTGTCATAGCCTCATCACTACTTCGTCGAGGTTATGCTCAACACTTCGAGTACATGGGGTCGGTTGTACTCATCCTACACTCTGCACTTCTTGTGCAGATTTTGGTACCGGCCCTAGCTGTCTGTGAGGCGCTTCAGCTTGGACTTGTTTACTGGAGACTCGAGGTAGATCTATTGGCATCCGCAGACCTTGGAATCCCCTTCTAGTTGCCCTATTTTACTGTTTCTTTTCATTCAGAATAATTGTATTTCTAGAAAATCATAGCGACACATGAGTTGTGACTCCATATCTGAATTGCAGTAGATAGTATGGGCATTTATGTTATTGCATTTCAGTTTTAGCTTGTATTTGGTTTAATTGATTCTGTTATTGAAATTGACTAAAATTGACTTAACGGTTCTATAACGTTGGCTTGCCTAGCAAGTGAAATGTTAGGTGCCATCACGGTCCCGAAGGGGGGAATTCCGGGTCGTGACAGTTGTATATTATTTTGCAATTACACATATCTTATAATATAATATACAAACATATTAAATTGTGTACCGTCTGACATCTCTTTATGAATACATTTTGTCTTATACTATTTCATCCTTATTTCGTATTGCATTTTAACTAATTTAACTCTTAATACTATAACTGATTTTGTTTTATATTCTAATTTCTTTTAATTCTAACACTTAATTATTTTCAATCACTAAAATAAATAATGTATATTTTTAGGAATCAATTATTAATATTAGTTCATACCATATATTAATTATTTAATTATAACTATAACTTTATCCACAAATATTGTGACGACCCGGTCGGTCGTCTCGAGAGTTGTAACCTCGTTTTCCCATTTTCTGCTTCTATTATGTTCTACAACTGTTATATGACTTACCGGGTTGGTTGGTTCGGGGCGGAGTGATGTCGGAGTGAATTGAGACACTTAATCTCTTAATTGAAAGTTTAAGTTGGAAAAGTCGATCGAATGTCGACTTATGTGTAAACGGCCTCGGATTTGAATTTTGATAGTTTTGTTAGCTCCGCTAGGTGATTTTGGACTTAGGAGCACGTCTGGAATGCCGTAGTAGAATTAGGCTTGAATTGGCGAAAGTTGAAATTTTGAAAAATTTGACCGATAGTGAAAATTTTGATATCGGAGTCGGATTGGATTTTTGGGAATTGGGGTAGGTTCGTGGTGTCATTTATGACTTGTGCGCAAAATTTGAGGTCAATCGGACGTGGTTTGATAGGTTTCAGCGTCGTTTGTGGAATTTAGAAGTTTAGAAGTTCATTAGGCTTGAATCCGGGTGTAATCCGTGTTTTTGACGTTGTTTGGGGTGATTCGAGGTTTCGTGTGATGACCCGATAGGTCATCTTATGATTTAAAAATCAAATTCTGCGTTCCGAGGCCTTAAAAACCTCATTCTAGCCTTTTTCGATTTGCATCCGCAGTCCGGGTATTGACCCGGGAGGCTTATATGTTAAAAAATAATCAAAACAAGAATTTTTGCCTTAAAAGTTAATTTTAGTTGACTTCAGCCAACGGTTTTAGTAAACGGACCCAGATTCGTATTTTGACGGTCCCTCTAGGTCCGTATCGAAATATGGGACCTGGGCGTACGCCCGAAATCGGATTTGGAGGTCCCTAGCCCGAGTTATGAATATTTGTTAATAATTGAAATCTGAAAAATTATTGGTTTTTAAGAAAAGTGTTGATGTTTGATCTTGTTGGTATCGGGACCGTATTTTGGTTCCGGAGCCCGGTACAGGTTCAATATAATATTTAAGACATGTCTGTGAAATTTGGTGAGAAACGGTATTGGTGTGACGTGATTCGGACGTCCGGTTGTGAACATAGGAATTTTAAAGTGTTCTTGAGAATTTCATGTGATTTGGTGCTAAATTCATAGTTCTATGTGTTATTTTGGTGATTTGATCACGCGAGCAAGTTCGTATAATATTTTAAGACTTGTGTGCATGTTTGGTTTGGAGTCCCGAGGGCTCGGGTGAGTTTTGGATAGGCTACGGAGTGAAAATAGGACTTAGAACACTGCTGGTGCATCAGATTTTTGTTGCAGGCCTTAGACCTCGCAAATGCGAGGTCAAGCATCGCATTTGCGACCATTGTTGGGTTCGCATTTGCGATCCACTCATCTCATTTGCGAAAAGTGGCTGGGAAGGCCAGCTTTCGCATTTGCGAACTGGGACAGGAGGAGGCAGCCTTCGCAATTACGATCATTGGATCGCATTTGCGAAGATGGCAGAAATGTGAGAATCTTCGCAAATGCGATGGATTTCTCGCATTTGCGAGGCCCAGGTCGCATTTGCGACATCTACAGCTGGTAAAACTTGACTTAGACTGGATTTTTGCTCATTTTTCAAAACTTTCAAAACGAGAAACCCTATAGGCGATTTTCCAAAGACCATTTCTTCCCCAAATCATAGGTAAACGATTCTTAACTCGTTTCTTTCAATCTTCCACTTCATTTTACAAGATTTCAACCTAGAATCTAAGGTTTTCAATGTGGAATTGGGGATTTTTGGGTAGAAACTAGGGATTTGATAAATTGGGGATTTACACCTCAAATTGAGGTCGGATTTCAAAACCAATTATATATCCGGGCTCGGGGTGAATTGGTAATCAGGTTTTGGTCCGAATTTCGAGTTTGGACCAAGCGGGCTCGTATGTTGACTTTTTCAATAATGGCCTAAATTGAATTCTTATCAATCATGGGTGATTCCTAATGCTTATTTTGAAACGTTTGGTTGGTAATTTGCTAGATATTATTGGTTCAAAGGCGTGTTTGAAAGGCAAAGCTGTGATTGAGCTTTGAGTGGCCTTGGAGCGAGGTAAGTGTTGTGTCTAACCTTGACTTGGGGGAAATAGGAACCCTCGGACTATATGATTATGTGAAAAACATATGAGCGGCGTATGTGCGAGGTGACGAGTACTTATACACCGCCAAATTATCCGTTTTCCCTGATTTACTGCTTTCCTTTAATTGTTTTCTTCCCTGTCTTAATTGTTATATGCTCTAAATGCTTTCCATGCTTAACTGCTACGTGTTAATGAACATCTTCTTCTGTTAACTATGTTAGCTCTTTTCATAGATCCCCTAATCCCTGCTAATTGCTTAATTTGGCTTGTTTGCACCTTCAAATTGTAAATTGTGATTGATCTCACTGTGTAGTATTATTTGAGTAGATTCTATATAGTTCAAGGTTCCCTTTTCTTGGTTCAGTTTTGTACTTATTTATCGTAAAGGCCTTGTGATTTATATTGTTGATTGACTGTGTACATTGAGTATTTGGTACTGATATGGTGGGATCGGGTTGCACGCCGCAGCAGGTGTAATAAGGGATTGATATGGTGGAATAAGGGTGAATATATTTATACGGTGGGATCGGGTTGCACGCCGCAACACGTGGAATAAGGGTGGATTGATATGGTGAAATAAGGGTGAATTATGACATTGATATTGATATATGGTGAGATCGGGTTGCGCGCCGCAACAAATATATATTATTTATTGTTATTGTTATTGTTATTGTTACGGTGGAATAAGGGAGGATTTTGTGTTGTCTGGTGGGATCGGGTTGCGCGCCGCAACAAAACTATATATTTCTATTTACTAGGTTCCGTTGTTTTCCAACATTTCTTTTATTATTTGAACTAGTAAGGATTGGTAAATTCTGGATAACACTGGTTTACTCTCGAGGCTGTGATTATTATTTTCAGTTGGCTGTTTAATTCTGTTCATTATTTCTATTATTCTGTCATTTTATATACTGTGTTCAGGTTTTAGCATAGGTGCCCCGTCTTAGCCTCGTCACTACCTCATCGAGGTTAGGCTCGGCACTTATCAGTATATGTGGTCGGTTGTACTGATACTGCACTCTGCACACTGTGCAAATTTTGGAGACGGTCCTAGCGGCGGTCATTAGCGAGCTCAGATCGGATATTTGCGGAGACTTGAGGTATGGTTGTTCAGCGCACGCAGCTCTTAGAGTCCCCATCCTCTTTTCTTTTAGCTGTACAACTTCATTCAGACAGCTTTATACTTATTTCAAACCTTTATATTTATTACTTTAGAAACTCGTGCACTTGTGACACAAGATTCAGGAAATTGTAATAGACAATTGGCTGTTTAATTTCTGCATTTGTACTTAGAACATATCTGTTATTTTGGTTCGTCACTAATGTTATTGTTTAAGCTGCTAAAAAAAGTAAAATGTTCTAACGTTGGCTTGCCTAGCAAGTGAAATATTAGGCGCCATCACGATCCCAACGGTAAAAATTCCGGGTCGTGACATTTTGACTAAGTTCATATTGGGGTATAAGACTTGTTGGTATGTTTGATTGAGATCCCGGGGACCTCAGGTTGATTTCGGGCGGTTAACGGACCAAGTTTTGGATTGGAACGTTGCTGAGTTTTCTGGTGTTCTGGTGTTTCGCACATGCGGTGGGGAGACCGCAGAAGCGAAGAGGAGGCCACAGATGCGGGCAAGGCCAGGAAGGGAAGGGGGCGCGGTGCGAGAATGGATGCGCATCTGCAAGCCCACAGGTGCGAGGATGGCCCGCACATGTGAAAAGGGAAAATTTGGTCATTTTCACAGAAGCGGACGAAGGGCCGCAGAAGCGGCTCCGCAGGTACGAGCCCAGTGTTTTTAGTGGGTTTCGCAGGTGCGGATAATTTTGCGCTTGAGCAGTTCCGCAGGTGCGAAAATAAGGCCGTATGTGCGAAAGGCCTAGGCAGAACATATAAATACGGGGCTTCTAGATTTTTCACCATTTTCACTATTTTGAACTTGGATTTTGGAGTATTTTGAGGAGGATTTTGAAGTGATTATTGAAGTAAGCTCCTTGTGTCTATTTATCTTCGATAATGATGTTTCCCCACTGATTTTGCACCTAATTGGTGAGTTTTTGAGGTGAACTTTGGGGGTTTAGGGCTAGAAAATTGGAGAGTGAATTTTGGGGATTTGGATGGCCAAATGGTGCCGGATTTTGATAAATTTGGTATGGTTAGACTCGTGAGTGAATGGGCTTTCGTATTTTGTGACTTTTGTCAGATTTCGAGACTTGGTCCCGGGGGGCGAGTTGAGCCTATTTCGGATTTTGGCTTATAATTTCGTATTTTTCATATGGAATTGATTCCTTTAGCCTATATTAATTATATCGTACTGCTTGTGGCTAGATTCGGGGTATTTGGAGACTGATTTGAGGGGAAAAGGCATTTCAGAATAGGATTTTGCGTAGTTTGAGGTAAGTAACAATCTTAAATCTGGTCCTGAGGGTATGAAACCCTAGAATTTGGTATGATGTGATTATTTTGGAGCTGACGCACATGTTAGGTGACGGGCGTGTGGGTGTGCACCGTGGGGGTTGTGACCTGGTCCGTCCCGTGAGATTGTAAAGTCGAATAGCCTATTGTTGATTACATATTCCCTCTGTCTTCTAGAAATTTGACTGCCATTCATGTTAGAGGCCATGCTTAGGCCATATGATATCACTGTTGGGACCCGTAGCGGTCATGTACTTGTTGAATTGGCTGTTATTTGTTGTCTTGTACTCAGTCATAGTTTTACTTATGTGTCATATCTCCATTTCCTCCTATTTTTCTTGTTAATACCTGTTATTATCTCTACTTGGGTTGATTTGTATGATTTCTGAGAGCCTGAGAGGCTGGAGAGGTTAGTAATTGAGATAGGGCCTGAGTGCCGAGCTGTGAGCTATGTGAGTGTATATAGATCGGGTTGCATGCCACAATAAGCCTGAGGGCTGAATGTATATGGATCGGGTTGCACGTCGCAACGAGCTTTATGGCTATTTATGGATTGTGGATCGGGTTGCATGTCGCAATGAGTCATATGGATACTTATATGATTGGATCGGGCTACACGCCGCAGCGATATAATGCTTGGGCTGAAAGAGCCCCTCTGGAGTTTGTACACCCCCAGTGAGCGCAGGTACCTATTGAGTGTGTGCATTGAGGGCTGACAACCGAGTGTTTGAGCTATTGAGAGCTTGAGTGATTGTTACCCTGAGAGGTTGCATTTGTTTTCCTTTGTTGTTGCACTTAGCTAAATCATGTCATTGTTCTGAGCTTCTGGAAAATGTTGTAGCTGGTTTACCTGAACTTAGTAAATGTGCAACTAACTTGACTTATATTGCCGGAATTGAATCATGTCTACTTTCATTGCTAAAATTACTGAAATGAACTGTCATTGTATATCTCGTCACTACTTCTCAATTCCTGATTTATTATTGTTACTTACTGAGTTGGTTGTACTCACGCTACACCTACACTTCATGTACATATCCATGTGTATCAGGTCACGGAGGATGTTGATCTCGTGCGTGGTCGAGTATCGGAGATTCACGAGGTAGTTGCCGGCGTTCGCAGTCCTTGTGTCTCCTTCCTTGTTATCTTTCTTATCTGTATTGGCATTAAGACACAGACTCTTGTAGACACTGTTTCTTAGACTAGTTGTTTACATGTTCATGACTTGGTGACACCCCGGTATGTGGGGCTAGTTTTTCCGTGTTGTAATTTGAGTTTAACTCCTGTTTTTATGAAAACTCTATCATATAAAAGCTTTTCGATTTATCTTTTGTGAAATAATTGAAGTATTTTGAAAATCGTCTTGCCTAGTATCATCGATAGGCGTCATCACGATAGGTTAGAGTTTTGGGTCGTGACAAAAATTCTTTTGTCAAATGATGAAAAATCGAATTTTTGCATTTTATGTTTGTCGTAGTGTTAGTAAATGACTTTTGTCAATCACTTTTCTTTCTCTCTCTCTTGCTAGTATTAAATATTTTTGTAACTATTTTTTCTAATTGTATTTTAAAATCTATATTAATATTTATATTTAAGCAAATTATTGATCGAAGAATAAAATTTATTAGTGTCACGACCCAAAATCTCACTTGTCGTGATGGCGCCTATCTTAATACTAGGAAAGTCGAAAATCTCAATAATCCACCATATCTTTTAAATTTGAAAACAAAATAATTAAATTCAGTAGAAGAAATCTCACAATTTCAAATATAACACTCCCAAAACCCGGTGTCACTGAGTACATGAGCATCTAAATGAATACAAAGTCTGACTAATAAACATCACTGTCTGAAGTATAGAACAGTACAATAACTAAACGGGAAGGGAATCAAGTTTGCGGTCGTCAAGCAGCTACCTTGATACTCTCCAACAGAAATAACTCTGAATTCTAGCAGTCATCGTATCCGAGAGCACCTGGATTTGCACACGAGGTGCAGAGTGTAGTATGAGTACAACTAACTCAATATGTAACAAGACTAACCTCTGGGCTGAAAGAAATGATGAGCTCCGCAGGTACAGTCCAGTAAAAATAATGGTACAGAAATGTAGGCATGCTTTCAAGTTCAACAGTTAAACTCAGTACAAGTGAAATAGATCAATACTGCATGATATGAGGCATATGACATCTCAGTAGAAAGACCTCATATAAATACAGGTCACTCGGTACTATTTATGGCCAATCCAGCCCAGGGGTGTTCCAACCCGTATATATATGCACATCGACTGACAGTCAATCACCCAGTACCGTATAAGGCCAATCTAGCCGTGGGATAATTTATCCCTAAATATAAATGATACTGATAAGATCCATGTCTAGATAACTCATTACAATACAAATAAGTAAGGCAAGCCCATGCCCTGGGAAAATCCATCCCAAATATATATATATATATAAGCAGTAAGTAAGGCAAGTCCATGCCCTGCGAAGTCCATCCCGAATATCGATGATCATCTACGCTCACTGGGGGTGTGAACAGACTCCGGAGGGGCTCCTTCAGCCCAAGAGTAATACAAAGCTAATATGGCCTACTGCAGTCGGGCATTCCCGATCCGTATAATAACAAAGCCTATAAGGCCTGCTGCAGGCGGGCAACCCCGATCCATAAAATAGTAAAGCCTATAAGGTCTGCTGCATGCGGGCAGCCCCGATCCATAAAATAGTAAAGCCTATAAGGCCTGCTGCAGGCGGGCAACCCCGATCTATATAATAATGATGTATAAAGCCATTATGGTCTCCTGCGTTGTGCAGCTCAATCCCATAAATATCCTCACAATGGACAATTATTACTGAGTGTGAAATGTATATTTTTGAACAATTAATTCAACAACAACACGGCCCCATGGGTCCTAAAATATCGGCACGTAGCCTAAACACGGTCTTTATCACAAGCCTCAGCTCAATTCCTCTAACACGTGCCATATGTTCAGATAATAACATGATTCTTTAATTTTACAACTTCATAAGATTTATTCAAGATACAATTTCTGTGGTGCACGTCTACATGTTCGTCAGCTATCATGTGTGTTACCTTCAACAATTCATATCATACCAAATTCGAGGATTCATACCCTCAGAACCAAGTTTAGAAGTGTTACTTACCTCAAACCATGTAATCCTTTACTCCGGTATGTCTTTACCTCGTGAATTGGCCTCCAAACGCCTCGAATCTAGCCACAAATAATTCGTTTCAGTCAATAAAAATGATAGGAATTAATTCCATAAGAAAATATAATTTTTCCATCAACATCCGAAATTTCACCCAAAAAATCTCCTGTGGGGCCCACGTCTCGGAACCCGATAAAAGTTACAAAATCCGAAAGCCCATTCAACCACGAGTCTAACCATACTAGTTTCACTCAAATCCGACTTCGAATCGACATTCAAATCCCAAAAATTCATTTACTGAAATTTCTACAATTTTCCCAAATTTTCACCTCAAAGTACAAATCAGATGATGAAATCATTGATATAAATGTATATTAACCAAATTAGAGTTAGAATCACTACCGAAATCGCCGAATTTTCAACTTTCGCCAATTCAAGCCTAATTCTACTACGGACCTCCAAAAAAAAATCCTGAATACGTTCATAAGTCCAAAATCACCATACGGAGCTATTGGAATTATCAAAATTCGAATCCGAGGTCGTTTATACATAAGTCCCCATCCATTCGACTTTTCTAACTTAAATTTCTAATTATGAGACTAAGTGTCTCATTTCACTCTGAATTTCTTCCGGACCCGAACCAACTAACATAGTAAGTCATAAAATAACTGTAAAGCATAAATTGAGCAGTAAATGGGGGAACGGGGTCGTAATACTCAAAACGACCAGTCGGGTCGTTACAAATAGTCAGTGGACCAATCTCACGTAGACTACTCCTAGCATTTATAGGTTAATTACTGATTTGGGATAAAGGAAAAAAGCAAAATGCCTCCTCTTTCTTTGTTTAATCATACTTTAATTGTAAAACTTATATAATGTAAAATTTTAATGATTTTAAAATATTAATTATAAGGACTTCTTACTTAATTCAAATAAGTAAAAATTTAATAAGTAATAAATATGATTTAATTTAGAAATCCTAAATATTGGCTAGGAGAATAATAAAATGACCATTTTATCTATTTTGAACAAAATTTAAAGGGATAAAAAAGGCGAACGACATTTCGCTAAAGATATTCGTGCTTTTAATATGATATAGATAAGTATTAAATATCATATAATGATTATTATATCGTTCAATTTGGTTTATATATGTAAGGTAAGTCACATATCATTAGCGTCCTTTTTTATGAGTTTATTCAAATTAAAGTGGTAATATTTGAGTCGATTTAAAGTTTTAAACATTATGACTTCTCACATAGTTCAAATAAAGAAGAGTTCAATAAACAAAACTTAGGCGATTTAAAGTTCTAAA
This sequence comes from Nicotiana tomentosiformis, assembly GCF_000390325.3. Taxonomy (NCBI): domain Eukaryota; kingdom Viridiplantae; phylum Streptophyta; class Magnoliopsida; order Solanales; family Solanaceae; genus Nicotiana; species Nicotiana tomentosiformis. The sequence goes on from NC_090822.1 coordinate 35,018,233, forward strand.
AATTAAAAAAAATAATTAAATGGCTATTTTATCTAGTGTGATTTGTTTTTTAAAGGACAAAAAAGGTGAATGGCATTTCGCTAAGGACATTCATGCTTTTAATATAGTATATGGATACAGATAGATAGATAAATAGATAGATGGATGGATAGATAGTTTTGCTTGAAAACTTATGTTGAATATTATATAGACATCTCATTGTCTTTCTCAATTTTGTTTAACAAATTGTTGAATTGTTTTTTATTTTAAAATTTTGGGATTCATTTAGAGGTAAAATATTATCGAGCTACAAAGGCTAGTTGCATGTAAAGTAGAAAGAGATAACGAATAAAAATTCTTTGTTTAGCACTGTAGAGAAACGTATAATAAAGTACTTGTCACGGCCCAATTTCACCTATAGGTCGTGATGGCGCCCAACACTACAGCTAGGTAAGCCAATCAGTAAGTTAAAACCCATATTTTATTCTTTTAAAATTAACCGAGTAATTAAACTCTTTTTACTTGCAAGAATTAAAAACAATATGCAAAGATCTGGTAAATTAAAATGACCAAGAAAAATAATTAAATCAAAACATTCTACTAGTGTGTGTGACAAGACCTGGTGTCACAAGTGTATAAGTATCTAGTAGATTATACAAAAATTATAAAGACTGTCTGAAATAAAATAAACAGAATAAAATTTTCAAAAAAGACACTAGTTGCTGCAGAACAACTCAAAAGCAGCTCACCACTAAGCCTCTGGATAACGCGGGTGCGCGCCGATAGGTCCAACGATAACACCTGTCTTAGGTCCTGCACAAAAAGTGCACCAAGTGTAGCATGAGTACGTAAACAACGTGTACCCAGTAAGTGTCAAGCCTAATCTCGAAGAGGTAGAGACGAGATAGCCCACTTTGACACTCACTAAGGGTCAATAATAATAATTGAAATAAAACTAGAATATCTAAATCAACACGATTTACCGAGTTAACAATAATTTTATTTAACCAGCAGAAATAATTAAATTCCTTCAAATGCAACAATTTCCAATCTATTAATTAAATTCACAAACTGCAATTAAAATATCAAGGTATCGTGTAATTATTATTATTAGGCACGATTTCTACCGAGGTCGTACGGCCCGATCCAGAGTAGCGTGTACACTGCCGAGGGGCGTGCGCGCGCGATCCATAGATGCATCTATACTGTTGAGGCGTTCGGCCCGCTCCACAAAGAAGGAGGACATTTTCTTATGTACCTCCGGAAGGAGAGTATATTTATTATAGATTAATTCGAGAGGATGAACAAATTCTTTTAACAATTAATTAATTTAAGCAGAAAATTAATTATATAAGATTTTCATCTTTTACTATCTTTCCCTAACAATTTACAATATATTTTAAATAATTTAATTAAATAAAGGATACAATTTACACACATAATTCATGCTTTGAGTCCTAAACTACCCGAACTTTAGCATAGCTAATAGCTACGTACGGACTCTCGTCACCTCGTGCGTACGTAGCCCCCACAATTAGTAACGATTATTAGTTTAATCACTTATGGGGTAATTTCTCCCTCACAAGATTAGACAAGAGACTTACCTTGTCTCAAAGTCCACTTTTCCGATCAAAATGTCGCAAAAACCTCAATTCGATGCCGAAAAATCCGAAATTATCCAAAAGTTATATAAAATAATTAATAAATGTTCAATAATTCAAAATTCACCTATTAAATAAATTACCCTATCCAAAATGGTAAAATTTTTGAAATTCACCCCGGACCCATGTGCCCGGATTCCGAAAATTTTCGGATGAAAACATTACACATAATCTCAAGAACTCAAATAAATAATTCCTATCCAATTCCATAACCATTTTCGTGGTTAAAAACTCATTTTTTATAAAATTCTAGGTTTTTCTTCTAACCTTTGATTTCTAAAATTTACAGGTTAAAATCTACCTATAATATATGTATTTAACTCAAAGTGTGTAGAATTAATTTACCTTCAAATTGCTAGTTGAAATCTCCTCTCAAAAAGCTCCAAAATCGCCCAAAAATGGAGAGAAATGAGCAAAATGACTGTTTTTCCCGTTCTTAAAGCTTTCTGCCAAACAGAACTTTCGCACCTGCGGCTCCGCATCTGCAAAAAATGCGTCGCAGATGCGGTTTCCCTCTCCGTCCGCTTCTGCAGCTTGTACATCGCATCTGCGATGCGCTTCTGCGGCTTGTACCTGCGCATCTGCGTACTTTTCGCTTCTGCGGTGCCCTTCACGCACCTGCGAGCTTCGCACCTGCGGCTGGCCAAGCGCATGTGCGGTTACAGCAGAAGTTGAAGCTTCTATTGTGGCTCCAAGGTCCAAAATTAATCTGAGCCTCGTCCGGTCAACACCCGAAGCCCCCGGGCCCCTCCCCCGAACATACCAACAAGTTTGGAATCATAAAACGGACTTGCTCGAACCCTCGGAACATGTAAAACAACATCAAAACTAAGAATCATACCTCAAACCAAATTGATTCAACTTAGAAATTTCAAATTCTTCAAACTTACTCCGAACGCGCCGAAATATACTTATACTACTCAGAATGACACCAAATTTTGTGTACACGTTTTAAATCACTATACGGAGCTATTCCCAGACTCGGAATTCCAAACGGATCTCAATTACTCTAAAACCTAGTCCAAATCAAATTTAAAGAACATTAAACGTTCAAATAATTGATTTTTACTATTAAGCGCTGAAACGCTCCTGGGTTATCCAAAATCTGATTCGAACATACGGCCAAGTTCGAAATCATTATACGAACCTATTGGAACCGTCAAATTTCGATTCCCGTGTCGTTTTTTCAAAATATTGACCGAAGTCAAACTTGGCCTTTTAAAGCCAAATTAAGGAATCAATTGTTCTGATTTCAACCTGATCACTTCCAAATTTTGAACCAACCATCCCCGTAAGTCATAAATTAATAAAAGTACATATATGGAGTTTTATTTAGGGAAATGGAATTTTAAAAGTCAAAATGACCGATAGGGTCATTACAGTACCTCTAAAAAATAGTATTTTTTTCCCTAGATAATGTGGAGTTGTATATTAGTTATGGGTAATGTGATAAAAGTATAAGTGATAAATTCATACATCAACTCAACGCCCTAAATACACTTTAAATTTAGAATAGTTTTAATACCTAATCAAAGCCTTTTCTAGGTTTTAAAACCTTTTTTAAAAGTCCTAAATATTAGGACTTCTTACATAGTTCAAATAAGAAAAGACTTGATAATCAAAATTATAGAATTATAGAATCCTAAATAATAGGAAAATAATAAAATTATAATTTTATCTAATGTGAAACTCTATTTTTAAAAGATAAAAAAGACGAAAATATTTTGCTAAAAACCTTCGTGCTTTTCACACATGTGAGATAGTAAATAATTTAGTTCTGAACGTACCTCGCACGTAATAATAAGCACGCCCAATAATTAACGCATGTGAGATATGTGAATATACTTGTTACCACATCTTTACTGCTGTTCTTCATAACTGATTGTTTTTCAATTATGTCCATCCTTGTAAGAATTAACTTGAAAGATTAAAGGGTATAATAGGTCTTGTAATTATAGGTTAGATAAATAGAGTATGAGCAAATGCCAGTGAGTTACTTTATAAAATTTATACCTATTTTAATTATATTTCTTTAACAGTTTTGGAAATGTCTCCTTCTATAAAAGTTTCTTTCAAAAATTGAAATTGCTGATTCTTTTTTCAAACTGGTCTTGCGAATGTTTCGTTTAGTTTTGGTTTCCACCAAAGCTTTTCTTCAGTTAATTTTTTGTTTTTGTTAAAATTGTTTTATCAATTAAATAGGTCATTGTTTTTTTTAAATCTTTTTTTTAACATATATGGGTCAAACACCACCCGACTTCGGTTGGATTACTATAACAATAAAAGTAAAGAGATTTTTGTTGTAAATCTTACTTAGAGCCCGTTTGGCTTAGTTGATTTAGAGTAGCTGATAAGCATTAGGTGCTGAAAAACACTTTTAAGTGTTGAAACTGAATTAAAAAATAAACAGTTACGTGTTTGGATAAAAGTGCTGAAATAAAAAATAAGCAGCTGAAATTATTTGATTAAAAAGCGTTGATAAGCACTTTTAAATATTAAAATGACTTAAATGACCTTATAACAATTTACACTACTAAAAATATTATTTTCTTCAAAATTTTAGATTCTACCTATTTATCATGTTATTTTAATTATAAAAATAATTAGATAATATATTTATTTATAAATATAATTTATGTTATGATAAGTATACACTCACAAATTAGAAGGGGTGGAGTATAAATTAACAAAAGTTAAGAAAAAAAACCTTAAATAATGCACACGGCGTTTGTAGAGAAGAAACAAGCACTTAATATGTATTGAAGAACTGGGATAGAGTAAAACTATATGAAGAGTTTTGTTTTAAAACTCTTCGTTTTTAGAGAAGTATTTTAGGGATAGAATAGTAAATAATTTGGTCAAACCTAAAGTGCTTATAAGCTGAAATTTGATAAGTTGAGGGAGACCAACTTATGGCTTTTGACTTATTTTTTACTTATAAGCACTTTTAATTTTACCAAACGCGTAGATAAACCAAAAAGTGCTTATAAGCCGGTTTGACCGGCTTATAAGCTTAGCCAAACACCAAATTATCAGCCAACATTCTCAAATTTAAATATTCAACTTTTTAATTGTCAGTAACTATCTTTTGGTTGTGTTAGAGAGCCAAATCTAATCTATAAAATATGATATTAAAAGAGACAAAAATTACCTCTAAAAAGATTCGCATACAGATATCTTATGTTGCAATGTCGTGAATATAATAAAACTATTTATATAGAGGTAATATATATGTCTCATACGTGGGATTGCTATGGGTTTTGAATAGGGTTGTGCATAATTTGGTAAATATCGAATTACCGTATCGAAATCGAAAATGTTGGTATTCGGTATTCCATATTTTGGTATTCAGTATGGTATTTTGTTTATGTTTTAAAAAAAATTGATATTAGGTATAGTATTTGGTATTTTAAAATGAAATGCCGAAATACCGATACCATACAGAAATATATATTATATTACACAATACACATTTTATTAATTATAACTTAAATGTAAGAAATCTAAAATTTTACTTTCCTTTATTCTCTAAGTTCATCAATTAATTCTAAGCAAGCAACAAGATATTTCTCTAAGTTTTCTCTCTCTACGTTGGTATTTGCTAGTTTTTGACAAAAATTTTGTCAACAAACGTTTTTAGTTTTGCACTTTTGAGTACTTTTGTATACGGTTAAAACCGGGCTCACCAATTTTATTGATTAACCGAGACCAGGATAGTGGGCGGAGGATCAGCCCGTGTTATATCAAACCGAGACATGAAGGTGCGGTACCGAGCTCGGGATTCGAAGTACCAATCGAGATCTAGACCAGTAATGATCGTGACCAAATAGGATAGACATCGGGCAAGACCGAAGATAGCATACTAACGGAAAGCCGAGATATCCGTGACAGGTCGAGGATCGAAGCGGAAATCTTGGAACGGATCAAATCAAGAACGGTTATTTAGCCAATCATGGGTTTTTCTTCTGTATTTAAAATTATACCATAAGTAGAATTCCTCTACTATATAAAGGGGGGTCTAATTATTTGTAATCATCTAATTCTGGCATATCAAAGCAATACAATACTTTTCTCTCTTAAATTCTCTTGTTCTTTAGTTCAGAGCATATTTCTTAACTATATTTTCAGCCGGTTCGAGGGCAATCTAGCTCGAGGTCCAAATTGCATTTCTATACTGGTTTGCTTTATTTTACAATCAATTTCTAGCATTAATTATCATATTTGTCAATTTGTGCTAGGTAAAATCACATATCTTTAAAACCGCTTACGAGTTTAATTGTTATCCGATTTTAAGGGTAAATAGTTTGGCGCTTACCGTGGGGCTAAAGATAATAGTGATCGCCTGGTACTAATTCTTATAACACACACTGCTTTACGCTTATTCTCGTAAGTGTTTTTGACTTCAGGATCAGCATGTCGAACTCTCAAACAGTACCCACACACGCCGATAATGGCCTTGGTTTTCATGAGGAAAACGACAATATAGCCACAGCAGGGATTGAAGTACCTCAGGCTGGCCTTGAGGGAGTACCGATTGCAGATCCCATCAACGTCAGTTTCCATGTCACCCTAAATACAAATCTGGGCGTCAACCCCGAGAATAGAGTCCGCAGAGATGTTCGACCAGTCGGTCAAGATACACACGGCGGCGAAGACGGCAGAGTCAGCCTTCGACTAATATTTGAATGTTGCAGGCTCAACAAGCTGCCATAGCACAACTCCAAAATCAGAACCGCGCACCAAATAAGGTTGAACTCGAGCCCTCACTAGAAGTTGTTCAAAGGGTCGAACCAGTACCGGAGAGGTCAAACGTGAATGAATTGGGGACTGCCCCCACCATTATGAAAATGCTCGAATAGCTTACAAAGCGAATTGGATCGGGGGAGAAAAAGATTGAAGAAAATGACAAAAAGGTAGAAACGTATAACTCCCGAGTTGATAAAATTTCGAGGGCACCACCGATTCTGAAGGGTTTGGATTCGAAGAAGTTCGTGCAAAAACCTTTCCCCCCAAGTGCGGCTCCTAAGCCCATTCCGAAGAAATCTTCATGCCATAAATTCCCAAGTATAATGGAACAACTGACCCCAATGAGCATGCCACTTCTTACACATGCACAATAAAGGGGAACGACTTAGAGGATGATGAGATTGAGTCCGTTCAACTGAAGAAATTTGGAGAAACCTTATTGAAGGGGGCGATGATATGGTATCATAATTTGCCCCCCAACTCCATTGATTCCTTTGCCATGCTTGCAGATTCCTTCGTCAAAGCACACGTCGGAGCTATAAAAGTCGAGACTAGGAAGTCAGACCTCTTCAAAGTGAAGAAAAAAGACAACGAAATGCTCAGAGAGTTCGTATCTCGGTTCGAGATGGAACGTATGGACTTACCCCCGGTCACAGATGATTGGGACGTCCAAGCTTTTACTCAAGGGCTGAATGAATAAAGTTCGATGGCCTCACGATAGTTAAAACAGAATTTAATTGAATATCCAGTTGTGACTTGGGCCGATGTGCATAATCAATACCAGTCAAAAATCAGGGTCGAGGATGATCAGTTGGGACCTCCTTCCGGTTCCGTTTATCCAAACAGGCCCGTCGGCAGAATTCAAAGGGACATCGATAGAGAACCACAATCAAACAGGAATCGATATCAACCATACGGTGGAGATCGGAGAAATAGCGGTCCTGGACGCAATCCCGTTCGAAGTGATCGAAGAAATGATCGAGGGCAGGGCTCATGAGTAAGAGTGGTTTCGATAGAAATGTCAAGCCCACAAAAGAGCCACGACTATCAGAATACAACTTCAACGTTGATGCATCAGCTATTGTATCGGTCATTGGGAGGATCAAAGATACCAGATGGCCTCGACCCTTACAGATCGATCTGGCCCAGAGGAATCCTAATCAAATGTTCAAATACCATGGTAATCATGGTCATAGAACGAAGGACTGCAAACAGCTAAGGGGGGAGGTAGCCCGTTTGTTCAACGAGGGTCATCTTCGAGAATTCTTGAGCGACCGAGCTAAGAACCACTTCAGAGACAAGGATGCAAACAGGAAGAACAAACAGGAAGAACCACAACATGTGATTCACATGATCGTTGGTGGGGTCGATATTCCACATGGACCCATATTCAAGCGCACCAAGGTGTCGATCACGAGGGAAAAGCAAACTCGGGACTATATGCTGGACGGGACCTTGTCTTTCAATGACGAGGATGCAGAGGGGATCTCATAACCCCACAACGACGCACTGTAATATCTGTTCCAGGAAGCTCGGCCAATATTATTCGATTGACGGTCATGGAGCAGCTCGGACTACATGATCAAATTGTGCATGTAGCTCAGGTTCTTAACGGCTTCAACATGGCGAGTGAAACTACCAAAGGTGAAATTATCTTGCCAGTAAACATTGCCGGGACCGTTCGAGAAGCAAAGTTCCATATGATCGAGGGTGACATGAGGTACAACGCCTTGCTCGGAAGGCCTTGGATCCATAACATGAGGGCAGTACCTTCGACCCTTCACCAAGTTTTGAAGTTCCCGACACCGGAGGGAGTAAAAACGGTGTACGGGGAACAACCTGCCGCCAAAGAGATGTTTTCAGTCGATAAAGTGATACCGGTATCGGTACTCTCATCAGCGAAGGGATCGGAGTCGAAGGGAAAGCAGGAGGCCAAATAGCAACCATAGACACCGGCCTCGACCCAATTACAGGATCAAAGGATCAACAAGGATGACGATTACTGGATCCCTCGATCCTTTATAATTCCCGATGACTCTGACGCCACCAAGTCAATGGTCGAAGAGCTGGAACAAGTCACGTTGATCGACTACCAGCCCGAACGAAAAGTATACCTGGGCACGGGGCTAACCCCCGAGCTCAGGAACAAACTTATTAATTTCCTTGAAGCTAACATGGATTGCTTTGCCTGGTCCCATCTCGATATGACAGGGATCTTACCAGAAATCACTACCTATCGATTAAGTCTGGACCCGAAGTTCCGTCCAGTAAAGCAAAAAAGAAGGCCCACTTCGAGGTTAAGCATGCATTCATCAAGGACGAGGTAACCAAACTTCTCAAAATAGGGTCCATTCGGGAAGTGAAATATCCTGAATGGTTAGCAAACATAGTGGTAGTTCCTAAGAAGGAAAATAAACATAGAATGTGCGTACACTATAAGGACTTAAACAAGGCATGCCCTAAGGAATCTTTTCCTTTGTCGAATATCGATCGCATGATCGATGCCACGACCGGCCATAAGATTCTCAGTTTTCTCGATGCCTACTCTGGGTACAACTAAATACAGATGAACCCGGAGGATCAGGAAAAGACTTCGTGTATCACTAAATACGGCACCTATTGTTATAACGTAATGTCGTTCGGACTAAAAAATATTGGTGCAACTTATCAACGCCTAGTAAATCGAATGTTCGAAGAACAAATAGGAAAATCAATGGAAGTTTATATTGACGACATGTTAGTTAAGTCCCTACGAGCATAGGACCATTTGAAACATTGTAGGAGACGTTCGATATACTGAGGAAGTATGAAATGAAGCTCAACCCGGAGAAATGTGCGTTCGGGGTCATCTCGGGCAAGTTCCTCAGCTTCATGGTATCAAATTGGGGAATCGAGATCAACCCCGATAAAATCAAAGCCATCGAGGATATCACGGTCGTGGATAATGGCAAGGTCGTACAAAGATTAACGGGGCGCATAACCGCCCTAGGACGATTCATTTCGAGGTCCTCAGATAGAAGTCACCGATTCTTCTCACTACTTAAGAAGAAGAGTAGATTCGCATGGACTCCGGAATGTCAACAGGCCTTAGAGGAACTAAAACGATACTTGTCAAGCCCGCCACTACTTCACACCCCGAAAGCGGACGAGTAACTCTACTTGTACTTGGCAGTCTCGGAAATAGCGGCAAGTGGGGTCCTAGTCTGAGAAGAACAAGGTATGTAATTCCCTATTTACTATGTTAGTCGGACCTTAGGTGTGGCCGAGACCAGATACCCACACTTAGAAAAATTAGTGCTTGCTTTAATAAGCGCCTCTAGGAAATTAAAATTGTATTTCCAATGTCGTCCAATATGCGTTGTAACTACCTATCCCCTTCGCAATATTTTGCACAAACCCAAACTTTCGAGTCAATTGGCCAAATGGATCATCGAGATCAATGGGTACGATATCGAGTATCGACCCCGAACGACCATCAAGTCTCAAATCTTGGCAGACTTCATGGCCAACTTCACGTCAGCCCTCGTACCCGAGGTCGAAAAAGAACTGTTATTAAAATTGGGTACATCATCGAGGGTGTGGACCCTCTTCACGGACGGTGCTTCGAGGGCGAAGAGGTCCGAGCTGGGTATCGTTTTAAAGCCACCCACGGGTAATATAATTAGACAATCTATTAGAACATCGAAATTAACTAACAATGAGGCCAAGTATGAGGCCATGATTGCAGGTCTCGAGTTGGCTAAAGGTTTGAGAGCATAGGTCATCGAGGCCAAATGTGATTCCCTACTCGTGATAAACCAAGTCAACAGAACTTTCGAAATCCGAGAAGACCGAATACAGAGGTATTTGGACAAGCTACAGGTAACTTTACATTGGTTTAAAGAGTGGACCTTACAGTATGTACCTCGAGAACAGAACAGCGAGGCCGACGCTCTTGCAAACTTGGGGTCATCGGTCGAAGATGACGAACTTAACTCGGGGACTGTTGTACAACTCTCGAGATCAGTGATCGAAAAAGTCCACGCCGAAATAAACTCTACAAGTCTGACATAGGATTGGAGAAACAAGTACATAGAATACCTAAAGAACGAGAAGTGTCTATCAGATCCAAAGGAGTCGAGAACTCTACACACAAAGGCAGAACGGTTCACTTTGTTCGAGGATGGAACGTTGTTTAGGAGGATGTTCGATGGACCGTTAGCAATATGTTTGGGACCGAGAGATACCGACTAAGTCCTACAGGAGATTCACGAAGGCACTTATGAAAATCATTCTGGTGCCGAGTCATTGGTTCACAAAGTTATCAGAGCAGGGTACTACTGGGTCGATATGGAAAAGGATACAAAAGAGTTCGTTCGAAAGTGCGACAAATGTCAAAGGTATGCGCCAATGATTCACCAGCCCGGGGAGCAGCTCCACTCGGTCTTATCCCCTTGGCCGTTCATGAAATTGGGAATGGATATCGCCGGCCCTCTCCCTTCGGCCCTAGGTAAAGTTTATTTTATTTTATTTATGACTGGATATTTTTCTAAGTGGATTGAATCATAGGCTTTCGATAAAGTCAGAGAAAAGGAAGTCATAGACTTCATTTGGGACAATATTATATGTTAATTCGAGATGCCTGGCGAGATTGTGTGTGATAATAGAAAGCAATTCATTGGCAGCAAAGTGACTAAATTTCTCGAGGATCACAATATCAATCGACACCTTATCATCCCAGTGGGAACAGACAAGCCGAATCGACCAACAAAACCATTATCCAAAATCTTAAGAAGAGACTGACTGACACCAAAGGAAAGTGGAGAGAAATATTGCTTGAGGTTCTTTAGGCGTACCACACAACATCGAAATTTAGTACGGGGGCAACACCGTTCTCTTTAGTCTATGGTGCTGAAGCCCTTATCCCAGCCGAGGTCGGTAAACCTAGCCTCAGGTTTCGATATGCAACAGAATAATCGAATCACGAGGCCATGAATACAAGCCTAGAATTGTTGGACGAAAAACACGAGACCGTCCTCGTTCGATTGGTCGCACAAAAACAATGGATCGAAAGGTACTACAATCAAAGAGCCAATCTTCGACATTTTAAAATCGGAGACTTGGTGCTAAGAAAATTCACCCTCAACACTCGAAATACGAATGAAGGAAAACTGGGTCCAAATTGGGAGGGACCATACCAGGTCCTCGACATAATCGGAAAAGGATCATATAAGCTCGGCACGATGAACGTCGAACAATTACCAAATAATTGGAACGCATCTCTCCTAAAACGATACTACTGCTAAGGTACGACCCTTTCATTTTAATTATATTTCAAACTAACCATTGCAGGTGTCCGACCAGGAACGACGATGGATTCTTCAACACGAAGTCATTAGGTCTGAAAGTACCGTTGCACTCTTTTTCCCTTAGACCAATTTTGTCCCAAATGAGTTTTCATTTTCTGGTGAGGTTTTTAACGAGGCAACCATTGGTCGTGCTAACTTAGAACAATTCAACAGTATCTGAGACTTCTTTACAATCGACCTCGAATACTAGGGGGCATTACCCTTGAATGTCAACTTTGTTGCAAGGAAATTACTTCGTTACATCGGGGGCTCGATAGGTAAATTTTGTAAGGGCCAAACGGTCGAATGAACCGTACCCATATAGGTTGCTCGAGCCCTGACATCGAACATGTACGCATGTATAATCATTTATTAAGAGAAGTATTTTTCCTTGCCGATATCTCATGCCTTCGAAAAATTTTCTACTTTACAATTTCATACTCTTGACCTATTGTGTAAACAGGCTTAAGGGCCGATCATAACTGAAGTTCGAACAACTAACCCCACACTCGGGGACTGCCGTCCAAAAAATAGACAAGATTGAATTATTAAAACTTCGAGATCATAAGACCTTAAAGGTAACTCTCGATTTTTATAGGCCATGGCCACCCCACTCGGGGACTGACACTTCGGACAAGCTCGAAATGAAATGGGAAAATAAGCCCAAGAGGCAAGTCCCGAATTTAAAAAGGCTATGGCCAAACTAACACGGTTCGGAGACGTCAGAATTCCGTAATAAAACAGGCCTTTGAATATTCTCATAAACCGGTTAAAAGGGCTACCCTCGGCAAAATCATAAAGGGCTTCGATAATATCAAGCCTTGAAAACTCTAATGAGTACAAAATCGTTCGAACTCTCGAATAATTCCTTATTTCATGCTAAGTTATTACATATTTTTACAAATACAAATGATAAAAACTTTTCAAGTTGAAAAGGGGAGAAAGCCATATACAATTCTCTTTACAAAGGCCATATCGGCAACAAAAGCCTAAGGGGTATTTTTTACTTTTGAGTTCGAGAGATCGTCCTCGCTCAAATAAAACCTAAGGGTTACCTTACTTCGAGTTCGAGCAAACACTCACTCGATCGTAAAAACTATACTAGTTCGATTTCGGTCAAATTGCCTAAACCTCGAACCTATGAATACAATTTCATAAGGCATAAATGAAGCAAAAATTTCATAAGGCATAAATGAAGTAAAAATTTCACAAGACAAGACAGAAAGAGAAAAATATCTTTATATATATCAAAAATTATTTACAAGGGCAACATGGCCCGATCGGAATTCTATAGAAAAACCCCCAAAAAGATCCTAAGTACCTAATCTTCTCCGGGAGCAACATCTTCACCATCAGGGTCTTCTCCACTCTCAGATCCGCTCATGCTCCGGAGTCGTCGTCATCGGGAGAGGCCAATGCTTCGGCTTCAAGCTCTTTGGCATTTTCAATCGCGGCAGTAAGACCGAAGCCACGAGCATGGATCTCTTCGATACTGACACTTGGCATACTCAGCAACCCAATGTGCTCGAACCTGAGCAACTTCGGCAAATTCTTTTGCTCGAGCTTGAGAAGCTTCAGCGTCGGTAGACGGCCACGATTGCCTCGGCATTGGCCTTGGCCGTCTCAACCTCAGATTTGGCCACTGCAAGTTTCGTGACCAGCTTCTCTCGATCGGAGGTTGCTGAACCCAACCGAGTCTGGAACTCCTCGATTTTCTTGGCTTGCACCAAGTTCTTCTCTCTCATGCTTTGGAGTTGGTTTTCAGCCGAAGATAGCTGATCCCGAGCATCCTCTTTCTCTGAGTCAAGACGGTCCATATTTTGCTTCCATGCTATGGTCTCTGCCTTCACCGCATCCACTTCTTCCCGAAGTTGGCCGATTATCTCAAGCTTCTGCTAGACCCGTGGGATCGAACTATTAGCCGTCACGCCCGAACCGATGTCATAAACTTCTAAGATTCTTATTACCTGCTCGACCAGGTCGCTTTGTTCTTTCTGAGCCAAACTAGCTTAGCTTGAAGGCCCTTTGCTTTCTCTTCTTTTTGCTCACTGAGAAGCTTGAGGGCTTTTTCTCCTTAGTGAGCCCTTGAATTTCGGCCTCATATCGACTCAGTTCCCCTCGAGACCTAAAGAAATCTTCATGATGAAGTACCGAGGCCTATACAAATAGAAGAAAAAGAATTAAGCAAAAAGAGAAAAAACATAAGTATAGAAACTGATATTGACAAAAGGAGTTGGGGCTTACCCGATTCAAAGCTTGTTGGGCCTCATTAAAAAGACACGGTGCTCCCACCTCGTCCATCAGAGCCTGATCTTCCTCCGTGACCAGACTCCGAAGATAACAAGCCACCCCTACGGGGGCGGCAAGAACTCGTGCATCCTCCGGGATCAAGATGCTGATTATTCGTTTGCCCCTGGGATTGACACTAGGGGTCGAAAACTGGCTGGTCAATCTGAAACTCAAGGAAGTTTTGCCCGAGTCCTTCCTCGGTACCTCCAAGTCACTCCCCTCCGTGGGCTCCTTCTACCTAAGGAGTCTTCATGGCCCGAGCCTCCCGAATCATTTCCTCGGAGAATGAAGGAAGCGACAGGGAGTCTCCGATTTCTATTTCCCCAAGTGGGTGTCTTGGGGCGTTCTCTCCATCTCGAGGAGCCTCGAGATCGGCCTCCACAGCCACTTCCGCTGCTTTCTCACCCCGAGGTAAGGCACCTTCGGCTTCAATCGGCTCAAGGACTCCAACTGAATCCCCCTCTTGGACCCCGTCAGATCGAGGCAGAATATTTCCAGCTTCGACCGATCTAGTTACCTTTTGACCCTCGGTATTAGCTCGTGCTCGAGCCACCAGACCGAAATCATCCTCATTTTCTTCTTCTTCTTCTTCTTCTTCTTCTTTTTTTTTCTTTTTTCTTTTTCTTCTTCTTCTTCTTCCGCCTCTCTTAGGAGTTGAACTAACTCCATGGACAGGGGGATCACATTCTTCTTAGGCTTACGAGCCGCTCTACATATACCCTAATTTGTTTGAATAGCCATGTAATCGATTCTATTAAATTGTTCCTTGTGAATTTTGTATCATTTGTACAGTTGATGTTAAAGGTGTTCCTCTTTTGCAATATACTGCTTGTGAGGCCACGATGGGCGTTGTTTTTATGTTATGTTGCGTCGTTGGTTTAGGTATATGTTGTTAGGACTGATTTTGAGATTCTTTGGCATGTGGATAGGCCCAATTACAGGGGAGACTCTGGCGAAATGTTTTGAAATTTAAGGAGTTTGTCAAAATTTTGGAACAGTTGGTGTGTGTAATTGAAATTGACTCACACTGTCTTCTAATGGCAGATTTGGACCCTCATTCGAGGACGAATGATCTTAAGTGGGGGAGGTTGTAAGGCCCCGTAAAATTTCACCTAAAACCCGGGGTTTCGTGATGCCATAATACACTTATGTGTTGATGATTGTAGAGATTCTTCGCGGCGAGCATGATAGGCAAGTTCGAAAGTTAAGGAACAAAGAAATTACCTTCGTGAAAGTGTTATGGCAAATCCAACAAGTCAAAGAGCCACCTGAAAAGCCGAGGACGAGATGAAGAAGATGTACCCTAATTTGTTTGAATAGCTATATAATCGATTCTATTAAATTGTTTCTTGTGAATTTTGTATCATTTGTACAGTTGATGTTAAAGGTGTTCCTCTTTGGTAATATACTGCTCGTGAGGCCACGCTTGGAATTGTTTTTATATTATATTGCGTCGTTGGTTCAAGTATATGTTGTTAGGACTGTTTTTGAGATTCTTTGGCATATGGATAGGCCCAATTACGGGGGAAACTCTGGCGAAATGTTTGGAAATTTAAGGAGTTAGTCAAAATTTTGGAACTGTTGGTATGTGTAATAGCAGCTGAGTCGCATTGGTTTCTAATGGCGGATTTTGAACCTCTTGCTCTCCTTTTCCGGCTTTGGGACAGGGAATGAGGTTTCTTCTTCACCAGATGGGGGCCTCATGATGGCATCTTTTTCGAGACCTGCAAAAAAGGGAAACAGAGTAAGCTCGAAAAGGCATTTTAGTAAATAATCAAATACAAGAACGGTGACTTACTATGATTTTTAGCCTCTCACCGGCCCTTTGATAGATTGCACCATGTGTGCTCAGCATATGACGATGTCGAGACTAGGCTCCTGACCCAGCACTCAAGGTGAGGGACCGCACCCGGCATCCAAGCAACAGCTACACCGAGAAAAAATGCTGATAAGGAAAAACGAAGAAGTAAAAATGACAAACATGAACTAATAATGGAATCATACTTACATTTCATATTCTATTTCTCGTGAAACGACATGCTCTCAGCCGGAATCAGGTCTGAGGTCCTCGCTCGGATAAACCGACCCATCCAACCTCGATTTTTATCTTCATCTAAGCTCGAGATAAGTATATTGGTAGCCCGGCATTGAAGCTTTATTAGCCCGGGGCTATACAACCTTATAAGGTGATCGAGGGTGAAAGGGAGCCCATCGATTTTGCTCACAAAGAATCAGAGCAATATTACAATCCTCGAGAAAGAGGTGTGGATTTGTCCGAGGGTTACTTGGTACTTTCTGTAGAAGTCTACGATGACTGGATCGAGGGGATCTAGCGTGAAAGGGTAAGTGTAAACACTCAAGAACCTTTTCACATAGGTAGTGATATCTTCTTCAGGGGTATCACGACTTCTTTATTTTCCCAGTTACAGTCTTTCTTCACTTGTTTGAGGAAACTCTCGGATATCGAGCATATGTATCTCGATACCGGCTCGCATCGACCGGGGACCAATGAGTTTTTCTTGATTTTAAAGTCAGAACTAATAACACACTCCCCGGGAACACACTCCTCAGGGCGTGGCTCCACCGTTGTGTTCTCGCGGGCCGACCGAGGTGATGAGGCATTTTCTTTTTGTGGAACAATTTTAGATGTTTTCGCCATTAGGTTTTGAGGGTAAAGAAGAATGAAGATGATAATTTGGTATTTTAGAAGGGATCAACAATGGAACTTAAAGATTTGAAGGTGAAAAATGTAGAGAGCTTTGAAGATTAGAGCAGAAAAGATTGAAAGTAAAGTTTGAAAGAATGGAAAAGGGACCTATTTACGGGTTTCACGACGACGGTTCAAAGCTGGTAGTGGCCGACCGTCAACTGACACACATTAAATGCCTGGGGAACTGTACCGACGGGATGTTTCGCCACCTCTGTCGCTTACATCATGATGATGACGTCATGACAAATCGGGTAAAGATCGAAGACTCAATTCGTTTCTTGTCATTACACTCAAAAAAATGAGAGGACTATCTGTATACGTTAAAATCGGGCTCACCCGATTTTTTTGATTAACCGAGACCAGGATGGTGGGCCAAGGATCAACCCCGTGTTATATCAAACCGAGACATGAAGGTGGGTACCGAGCTCAGGATTCGAAGTACCAATCGAGATCGAGACCAGTAATGATCGAGACCAAACATGATAGACATCAAGCAAGACCGAAGATAACATACTAACGGAAAGCCGACATATCCGTGACCGGTCGAGCATCGTGACGGAAATCTCGGAACGGATCTAATCAAGAACGGTCATTTAGCCAATTGTGTGTTTTCCTTTTGTATTTAGAATTATACCATAAGTAGAATTCCTCTACTATATAAATGGGGGTTTTAATCATTTGTAATCATCTAATTCTGGCATATCAAAGCAATACAACACTTTTCTCTCTTAAATTCTCTTGTTCTTTAGTTCAGAGCATATTTCTTAACTATATTTTCAGCCGCTTCGAGGGCGATCTAGCTCGAGGGCCAAATTGTATTTCTATACCGGTTTGCTTTATTTTACAGTCAATTTCTAGCATTAATTATCACATTTGTCAATTTGTGCTAGGTGAAATCACATATCCTTAAAATCACTTACAAATTTAATGGTTATCCGATTTTAAGGGTAAGCAACTTTAATTAAGAATATTACCGCCTATGACTCTATGCACTAGTTAGCATTAAAAACCGAATAAACCGAATCCGAAAGGAGAAAAATCGAACCATACCGAATTTAGTTAGGTACGGTATTGGTATAGCATTTTACGAAACCGAATACCGAAGATACCGAACCGAAATGTCTAAATATTGTACCGTACCGACCGACGAACACCCCTAGTTTTGAATGTGAGATTCTACTATTGTTCTGTGTAATTTTCCAGGTAGAATTAGTATAGTATTAGAACATTACATTCAGTTATTTAAAAGAATTTTATTATTAGTTGGTATCGAATTCCTAAATATTAGGCAAATTATTATTAGATTACTATTTTAGCCAATATGGAATTATTTTTTTAATAAAATATTTAAGGATATAAAAGTCGATTAATATTTCAAGTATATTTTAGTCGTTCAACATTTAACGTGAAATATATAGATAGATATAGATATAGATAGATAATAATATTAGTATAGATAGATCGTTTTGTGTTGGCGCAATGTACGTCACGAAACTATAAATATTTCAACACGAACGTATAAATACAGAAATATTTTTTAAAATAGCCCCAATCCAAACAAGGGTGAAATCTCCGAAGCGTCTGTCCGGTTTCCCAAGCAAACAGGGAACTCACGAAACCACAAACCCTCTCTTATCGCCTTCTTCCTTCCTCCCACAAACTCAACCCTTATACAAATTCACCGACCACAGACAAGATCCGGTAATTTTACTCCTTTTTTTTCAAATTTCTTCCGATCGAATTCCAGTATAATTGATTAATTTCTCTCTTCAATATTCAGTTTTGTCTATGTCTCTGTGTGTATGAATTTTTTGGTATACAAGATAACCCTAGATATAGAGAAAGTTGATATTAAAATGTTATTTTGTAGGTTGAAGTGTTGTCGTAGCTAGCTAGTGAACGCTAGCTTATACACATCAGCTATTAGCTGAAAACCCTAGATTTTGTTTCTCCAAATTATTGTTTATTTTGCTGTTTGCTGTTTGTGATTTTATTTATTGCTTTAATTGTGTATGTTCTGCTGTAAGTGCTTACTTTTGTGGTATTTTTGGTTCTCGGATTGATTTTTCTTTTTTAATATTCTCAATAATGCTTAAGTTCTCATTTCTGGCTGGAAGGAATTCGCTTTTGGGTGAATTAGTTCATTTATAGTACTGGAGTCGGGGCAGGCAACAACTAGCTTGGGCTTGAGGCTTTAGTTGATTTGATTGTTAATAGGACTACTTCCCTGCTCCCTCCTTATTGTTTGAAGTTGTCTAGTAGCTAGCTAGTAAGCTCCTGCTTTATACTTATCAGCAATTAGCTGAAAAACTCAGGATTCTGTTTCTCCAAATTAGTATTTTTTTAACAATTGCGGCGTAGTATTTTTTTTAACAATTACGGCGAAGTATACTTCCCCAACCAATTATAGCCTATATTCTTTTTTTCGTACCTAATTTAGCTTATTTTGTAGATAATTTGAAACCTCTTTTCACCTATTAACATTGTAATTATATTAAGAAGTTCTTAGTTAGAAACTGTTTGAGGTGATATTCATGTTTATCATCACAAATTTAAATATTGTACCGAGAACTAAAAGTGAAAAATTAAAAATGTCATGGTTGGGATTTTTAAAATCTTGAAAAACTCATAAATGGGTTTTGTGATTTGTTGAAGTTTTTGACAAATTGAAGTTTGGGGTGCGCTGGGATGTCATTTTGAAGTTGTGGTTCAAATTTGAAGCTATTTGGTGATACTTTTTGTGAGTTAGAAGTTCTTAGGATACAAAAGCTAGATTTTGTATACAACATTATACGACATTATGCAATATTATAATGAGTGGATAAAGTGTATACCTGGTGCAAACACTGTTTCAAAAAAAATAATGGGCTATGCGGTTGTGAACTTAAAAACATGGCGTACAATATAGTGTGTTGTGTTATACTTTTGTGCAAATCTCTTTTTCTTTGGGGTATGCTATTTGGGTTTTCTTTTTATAGATTTGATTGTGTAATGTTGCATATTTTTCTGGCATTTTTGGTTATGGTTTTTTTTTTCTTGATGGTGGTGTCCAGACCCACCTGTGCCCACCTTACTATTCTATAGGGTACATGTTATCTCCCACCAGGTATCGAGGTATCGAGTAGGTAACTCTGTCAACTCATGTTTGAATAGATAGGCATAAATCACCTATTACTTTTTTTTTAAACTAGTAAAAAGAAAGCTTGGGGCATGTAAGAATGCTCCCAGGCACTTTTCCCGGACTAACTTTTCCTAGTCTTTCTTTTCATTCTAACTACTTTTTCAGGGGGTTATTCCGGCAGCATAGTTGGTTTCTAATCAGGCTCACTAACATTCTTGATATTAAATTCTTTTTAGTAGACATGGGCGATAACACAATTTACTTTGCAGTGGGATTCGAGTCCTATGATATCATCAAAAGCGCCAATAGAGGTGAGGAGTGGTACAAATGGACGGAACGTGGTCGGAACGTGATCAGAACCTTATAAGAACAACCTTTAGCCGGAGGACGATGGGGTGGATATGAGAGACTTTGAAGGAAGCTTCAAAAGTTAAGAGGAATTATGTGAAGAGATGGAAACTTCATGATCACTCATCAGAAGTTTTCTGTGCCAAAAACTTCAACAGATATGGCTGTTAGGTAACAATCATTAGCATTCAAGGAAGTAGGAGATCAGTTATAATCATTCCTGAAGTGGCATTCAATACGGGGTGGCTGGATATTGCACTAAAGATTGAGAGGTTCATTAATTGCAAAGATCATTTGTTAGTTACAAATGTTCCCAAACGTACCGAGGAAGGCCTTCTCTATTCCGACACTATCAAAAGGTATAAATGGTCATCTAGAGACATTCAAGAAGCTACAATTCAGGCAATAAGAGGCATTATACACATCGAGGGAGGAAACAACTCAATTCAAAATGATCTTCTTGAGTGAAGTATGGTGGGGAGCCTCTTAGAAGATATTTTTGATATCCCAACCCTGTCGGAAATTCGTCGATGGGCCAGCAGCTCTTGGAAACGGGCACATGGAACTAACATATACGAGATGGGTCGCAATCGCTTTCTCTTTGAATTTCATTCTAAGGAAATTATGAGAGGTGTCTGGTTCTGGAAAAAACACAAACCCAACCTCCAATGGTGGTCGCCAGTAGTGGGTTCTGTCCCAAGAAAAGAAAAGGTGAATCATGTCTGGATCGGATTGGTAGGGCTTCCTCTTCAACTATGGTCCCAAAAAGTTTTCAAGGAAGTTGGAGACTACTGGGGTGGCTGGATTCAAACTGAAGAGGAAACGAAACTGAGAAACCACTTGAAATGGGCGAGGTTGAAGGTTAAAGGAGATGGCGATGCAGTTCCGAAAGTAGTAAAGGTGGAGTTCGAAGGAATCATCTCGGAAATTCAGATCTGGTGCGAAGCTCCAGTAAGAACCAGTACGGGAGCTGTTGCAGGCGCACGGACCAGTGAGTAATCGAAGAAATCTCATTCGGGGGAGGGGGGGCTTAAGAAAAGTTAGATCTGACAGGGCACGTGGATTCTTCAAAAGTGGCGGAGGCACTGAGTAGCTATAATTTAGGGTCTTCATGTAGGGTCTCACGTGAGATAGGGCTATCAGTTCCTATTTCTAATGAGGGTCAAGTTTTTAAAATAAAATCTTTGGGCCAAATTTTTTGGCCCAAAGTATTTCAGATATTAATGCCCAGAGGGCTGCTAACATAGAGCCCAGGCCTGACCCACATCAAGAAGAGATTATGGCCAATAATTATACACCTCTGTTTGGAACTCAGTTAACGAGTTATGAAGAGCTGATTTCTACGAAAGAGAATCAAAGAGAAATTGAAGAAGGGGTAGATGTCCAACAACATATGATCGAAGAGGAAGATGCTATGACAATCTTCAAAGAAACAGGAAGTCAGGAGAGAGAAAATTAGGGTTTCAGCAACAAACACATGCAAACTTCAGAGGTGGAAAAATTTGTGGGTTTGGTAATTGAAGAAGCTACTCCTCTAAATTTACAGAGTTTAGAGGAAGAGAAGAACCCAAAATTTGAGGCCTCAATTTGGGTACACCAGAACATAATCAGACTCGGCAAGGAGTTTGGGATACATTTTCAGGGATGCGAGAGAGAAGCTTTGAAGTTTTTCATGAAAATTGACAACAAAAGACAAGAGAACAAAGGGTTTCCAGATATGCAAATGTCAGAAACTCCTCGGCGAAAAGGGATTAAAAACTAAAGGGGTTGGAAATAGGAAGCGACTTCAGAAGCAATGGTACTTGAAGTAGGGGGGTTGTATGGTTATCCAGGGACCAATGAAGGTAAACATTTCTCTCATGGAATGTTAGGGGGTTGAATCGACATAGAAAAAGAATGTTGATCAAGAGTTTAATTCACAAGTGGAAAGCAGATGTATATTGTTTTCAAGGATCCAAAATCGAAGGAGACATTGGGGAGATTGTGAAAGAACTGTGGAATAATAGATGGGGAAAATTTGCACAATTGGAAGCTAGTGGGATTGGAGGGGGCATATTAGTTATGTGGGATGGTAGAATGTGGGAAGGGGAGATTAGTAGCTTAGGTTCTTATACAATAACCTGTAAATTTTTTGGTAAATGTCAGGGATTCACCTGGTACCTATCCAGTGTATATGCACCAAATCATATGAAGGAAATGCATAAAGTCTGGTGGGAATTAGCAGGAGCTAGGGTACTCTTTGAGGGGTCATGGGTGGTATGTGGGGATTTCCACACAGTGAGGTTTCCATCAGAGAAGCACTGCAATAGAATCTCTAGAGCAATGAATGGATTTTCAGAGTTTATTGAAGACATGGAGTTGGTGGATTTTCAAGTGGCAGGAGGTAACTACACTTGGAGAAAAGGCGACATGCATGTGATATCAGTTAGGTTGGACAGGTTCTTGATCTCTATGGATTGGAATGAGAGCTTCAGAAACATTAAGCAATCAATCCATCATAGAGTGACATCTGACCACTCCCATGTGATGCTTCAATGTGACAATTGGGATTCAGTCAAATCCTATTTCAAGTTTAAGAACTGGTGGCTTCAAATTGAGGGCTTCCAATCAAGGATTAAACACGGGTGGAACTCTTTTAATTGTGAAGGAAGACCTGATTTTATTCTGGCCTTTAAACTTAAAGCCCTGAAGGCAAAATTAAAGGAATGGAGTAAAACACTACAAGGAAATCCGGAGATGCAGAAACTTAATCCTCAACCAACTAGCTGAACTAGAGGAAATACATGATCAAAGATGTCTCACTGAGGAAGAAATACATGTTAAGTCTGCTTTAGCTCTAGAATTTGAAGAGATTGCTAGAAATGAGGAGGTGGCTTGGAGGCAAAGATCTAGGGATCTTTGGTTGAAACAAGGGGATAAAAACACTAAATATTTCCACAGAACTGCAAATGCTCATAGGAGGTACAATAACATTGACAAATTGATTGTAGAAGGGGAAACTATGGAGAATCCGACAGACATAAAAGAGGAGATTGTAACATTCTACCAAAAGCTATATTCTGAACCAGAAATATGGAGGCCACATGGCAATATCATAAATTGTCCTAGGATTTCTCCAGAGGAAAACTTAATTTGCAAAGTCCTTTTGAAACTCAGGAGATTTGGGAAAGTGTAAAGGCTTGTGCAGGGGACACCAGGTCCTGAGGGATTTTCTATGGCTTTCTTCTTTCAATGCTGAGAGGAAGTAGTAACTGCAATCCACAATTTCCATGAGCAGTGTGTGTTTGAAAAGAGCTTTAATGCCACCTTTGTGGCATTAATTCCCAAGAAGATGGGGCTAAAAAGTTGAAAGATTTTAGGCCTATAAGTTTAATAGGCAGTGTTTACAAGATCATATCTAAATTAATGACTGAAAGACTCAAAAAAGTGGTAAACAAGCTGGTGGATGCTCAAACAGATGGCTTTCATTAGGGCCAGACAGATAATGGATGCCATTTTAATTGCCAATGAATGTGTAGATGCAAGATTGAAAAGCAAAGAGCCTGGAATATCATGCAAACTGGACATAGAGAAGGCATACAATCACTTAAATTGGAACTTTTTGTTGGAAACTCGGACTAAAATGAGCTTTGAGGATAAGGATAAAATTTGCATCAGTACAGTAAAGTTTTCAATTATGGTTAATAGTTCACCAGCTGGTTCCTTCCCTTCTCAGAGGGGTTTGAGGCAGAGAGACCCTTTATCTCCTTTTCATCAATACTATGGAAGGATTGAATGGTGTGTTGAAAACTGCCCAATTAAACAATTGGGTAAGGGGTTTTAAGGTAAATGCTAGGGCAGACAGCAATTTGGAGATATCCCATCTACAATATCCCGATGACACTATTGTATTTTGTGAGGCTGACAGTGAGCAACTGAAAGTGTTAAGGGCAGTTTTTGTCTTGTTTGAAGCTACATCAAGTTTTATGTATCTAGTTAATAATGTAAGTGAGATGCAATACTTGTCTAGAATTCTTGGAGGTAAAATAGGGGAGCTGCCGTCAGTCTATCAGGGAATGCCATTGGGGGTAAAAAACAAATCAAAAGGGATATGAAATGGTGTTGATAGAGAAATGTAAAAAGAAGTTGACTAACTGGAAGAGTCAGTACCTATCAATGGGGGTAGATTAACTCTGATTAAAACTTTGTATTAGATGCTATGCCTACTTACATGATGTCCTGTTTCCAATTCCTGAGAGGATAGATGCTTTAAGAAGGAACTTCTTGTGGGAAGGGAACTGTGTTAAGAAGAAAATACATTTAGTCAAATAGAACTCTCTTACTATTAACAAAAAAGATGGGGGTTGGGAATAAAGAACTTGAGAACTCAGAATCAAAGCTTGATGATGAAGTGGTTATGGAGATTTGCCGAAGAACAATCCTTATGGAAAAAGGTGATTAGTGAGAAGTATGGTATGAATGGCAAATGGACAACCAAATCAGTGAATGGGCTTCATGGGGTTAGTCTATGGAAATCCATCAGGAATCTATGGCCTAAATTCATGAACAAAACAAGTTTCAGTGTAGGAAATGGCATAAAGATATCCTTTTGGAAGGATAACTGGGCAAGGATCTTTGAGTCAAATGTTTCCTGACATCTACATCCTCAATCAACAACAAGAAGCAACAATAGGAGAGGTATGGAATATGCAAGTGTGGAATCTTACTTACAGAAGATTGTTAAATGACTGGGAGATTGGTAGACTAACAGAGTTCTACAATGTTTTAGAACAGTTTAAAGGAATTTCAAACTCTGAAGACTGTTTGAATTGGCAAGGAAATAAAATTGGGAAGTTCTCTGTTAGATCAGCTTATAATGAATTCAGCCTTTCCATGAACCAAGTTGGTTGTTGGCCATGGAAACTGATTTGGAAAGTTAAAATTCCTTATAAAGTTGCTTGCTTTACTTGGTTGTTGGCAAAGGAGGCAGTGTTGACACAGGACAACCTAGTCAAGAGAGGATATCAATTATGCTCTAAATGCTAGTTGTGTGGAGAGGAGGCAAAGACAATTAGTGCTCAACTATGGAGAATTTTTATCAACTTAAGGGGTATTATGTGGACTGCCAAGAAGAATTCCTGAAGTTCTTGCATGTTGGAATAGAGATGTAATTTGTCCTATCAGAAGCAGAGATGGGGGATTGTCCCTGCTTGCATCTAGTGGACAATTTGGAAAAAGAGAAACAAGAGATGTTTTGAAGACAAGTATAATCATGTACAGGAGATAAAAATGAAGTGTCTATTGTTGTTCTACTTTTGGTGTAAAGGAAAACTTTTAGAAGAACATGAGCCTTTTTGATGTTTTAGATTCCTTGTGAGAAGACCAAGGATTAGGAGTCTTTTTTTCCTCTCCTATGTAATTATGGGTGACTCCACATTTTTTGTGTAGTCTTTATATTAATATACAATATGTAACCTACTCAAAAAAAAAAAATCACCTATTGCTTTTTGGCTTCATTGGGATTTAAACCCGAAGCTTCATGGCGATCCTCCCACTTTATCAGTTTAGCGACACCCTTGGATGCATTTTTCGGTTATGGGACTTGATTCTTCATTTTTACTATTCTCAATAATGCTTTAATTCTCATTTCTGGCTGGAAGTAATTTGCTTTTGGGTGAATAAGTTCAATTATAGTACTGAAATTGGGGCCAGCTCCAACTAGTTTGGGGATTGAGGTTTAGTTGATTTGATTGTTAATTGGATTACTCTCCTCCCTATTTGCTTGTGGACTTTTGGCCTGCCACAATTATTAACAGAATGTGTAGAAACATACCCGGGTATATATTTTCTGTGACATTTTAAATGAATGGAAAAGAGGATAAAGATGTGAATAGTTAAAGTGCGTCTCATAAACTTTTTACGGTATTTAAAATGTTTTAGAACCTTCAATTTAAATCAGGAAGCATTTTAGGGCGATGGGGTTCTTTAAATTGGTTCATGGCTATTATGAGTATCTCGTTAGATAACAGAGTTGAAATTTTGACGGTTCCTTCTGAATTTTCTTGTTAAATTTTCTTTTGACTGGTGTCATGTTGCCTATTTGCAGCCTATCTATTGTTGATGTGCTGTACTGCTTATGCTGGAAGCATGGTGAAATCAGAAGGCAAAGTTGTGTATTCTTCACTTGCTAATTTGGAAAAGGACAATGTGAAATTTCAGTTTGTTGAAGACGAAGTTGATGAAGATTCATTCGGGAGATTCCCAGAAGCTTCCCAGTCTGCTGGGCAAAATTATCTCTGTGGGTACCCTTCGATCGAATCTGATGATGTATTAGATAGGGGATATGATTCTGGTAATGACCCATATAACTTCGTGCCACAAAATCGTCCTCCTGAGGTCAATTTAAAAAATGTCTTGAGTGGGCTAGTTGCTATTGTAACTGGGCAGAATAAAGGTCATGTTTCAGATGCAGTTCCTCAGTTGCCTAGTTCTGATGTTTCATTTCTTGGATCTAGTAAGAATGGAGATACTTTCTTGCACTCATCAGTTTACATACCAAGTGCTCCCCCACTAGTTGAACCAAGTGCGTTTAACTATAGTGCTTACAAGGATGTGTTGGAAGCTGAGCCTCCAGAGTGGCTCCCAGACAGTTCTACAACTGTTTGCATGCAGTGCACTGCGCCTTTCACGGCCTTTACTCGTGGAAGACATCATTGTCGGTTTTGCGGAGGGGTTTTTTGTAGGACATGTACAAAAGGGAGGTGCCTGTTGCCCATGATGTTTCGGGAGAAGAACCCCCAGAGAGTGTGTGATTCCTGCTATGATAGGCTTGATCCAGTGCAAGGCGTTCTCATCAACACCATCAGCAACGCTGTGCAGGCCGCAAAGCATGATGTTATGGACTGGACTTGTACGAGAGGTTGGTTGAACCTTCCAGTGGGTTTATCTATGGAATATGAGATATACAAGTCATCAAACACATTGAGGACTTATGCACAGGTCTATTATATTTACTACTTTTTCTTTTCCTAATTCTGGTTGCTCTAACCTCAGATCACCACTGTGTCTTTTGTTACTATTGAGATGAATATTGACAACTTTTTTTCTTTTCTTTGGATACTCTCTCTCTCTCTCTCTCTCTCTCTCTCTCTCTCTCTCTCTCTCTCTCTCTCTCTCTCACACACACACACACACACAGGGCTCGTATGACATTCCGTCGTCCCTCTCTTCCTGTACGGTGTAAACAAGAATGGAATCAGTTCCAGAAGATTCTGATAGTAGAAGATCCTATCAGAATCTTCAGATTCGTTTGTGCTTGACTTGCTGTCCCTACCGTGCAACTTCTGCCTTGTGATGCTGATTAAATCTTGTAATGCACAGGTTGCTCGGTTGAATCCTGAGAGGTCCATACCTGGTGCAGTTCTCAAAGGAGCTAAAGGTCTGGCAATATTAACGGTTGCTAAAGCTGGGGTGCTTCTTACTTATAAACTTGGTACTGGCCTGGTGGTTGCACGAAGATCTGATGGTTCATGGTCTGCACCATCTGCTATAATATCAGCCGGTTTGGGATGGGGTGCGCAGGTATACTTAACGGTCTTTGCTAGTGAGTCTTTTTCAGGTTTGAGAATGCAGTCAGTTTAGATTATGTAGAATACTAAACTTTAGGAATTCAGATGAGTTGAGTGATTGACTATGCTGTCTTTAATCAGATTCATTTTCTGTTTTCTGCCAAAGGTTGGGTCTGAATTATAAGTATTTTATGTCAAAGGGGAACAAAAAGATCCATGGGCATGTAATCGGCATTTTTCTTTACCCTAATTGACAAATACTTTTTGGTTTTTCCTGAATTAAGAATTTGATCCATTTCTCTCTACTAAAATGAATGGCTTATTCTCCTATTAACTAAATAGTAGAGCACATATTTATTGCATTTGTTTTTTGCTACTTTTTTCATCATCCTTTGTCCAAAAGATTGATATTTGTCTTTGTGTAGATTGGAGGCGAGTTGACGGACTTCATTATTGTGCTACATGACTCTAAGGCTGTGAAGACATTTTGCAGCCGTATGCATTTTTCTCTTGGTGCTGGTTGCAGTGCTGCAGCTGGTCCAGTTGGGAGAGCTGTGGAGGCAGATCTTCGAGCTGGAGAGAGAGGTTCTGGCATATGCTATACTTACAGTTGTAGTAAAGGTAAGTAGCTTCTTTTGGGCCTAGATTTTCCGTAACATATCATGAAAGTTTGTTTTGAATTTCCAATATTCAAGGTTGGCCTTGTGCCATGCCTTAGGTCATACAAGAATTACTTGATACAATCTTGTGCAGACATTGGAGCTATTAATCATCTTTGGTCATGCATATGTTAAAATTCGGAAATATGAGGAGGGACACGAGTCTCGATTTTTGTTTTAACTGTGTCTGGAATTTTGTTTCAGAAGTTTGTCAAAATAGTAAGGGCGACCTCACAAGCCAGTGCCTATGTGAAAACTCTTAGGAAAAGATAAAATCCATTGTCACACAGTAAAAGACCTCTTATTCATGCAAATTGCACTTTTTTGTATGCATAGTTATATCGAGATTCAAATGAATTAATCCAAAACGAGTCCAAAGTATGCTGCTGATGACTCTTTAGAAAACGGAGCGGCCAGGCACATTATTACCGTTTCCTCTCTTTGGTGGCCATCTCCTGCACCAGTGGGGGTTATCAGCAAAACTGTGATCGCTTAATTCTCGTTGGGTTTGACTTGTGTGCTTCAGGTGCATTTGTGGGAGTCTCGCTTGAGGGGAACATCGTCACGACACGGATGGATACAAATCTCCGATTCTATGGGGATCCTTACCTTACTACAGCTGACATCCTTCTTGGGACAGTGGAGAGACCCAAAGCTGGAGAACCCTTGTATGCTGCACTCAGAGACCTATATGAAAGCTTTCCACTACGCTTGAAAGGAGTCCATGATTAAAATGGTGAGATGTGTTGGCTCTTGCAGTCCCTTGTGCATACTAGAAGAAATGTGAAGTATTTGGTTTAATAGGGTAGAGGAATGTCCTTTTGAACCAGGATAATAGCTTCTCTCCCTTGTACATAAACAATATACTTGTACATATATACTGTTATGATTCTGATAATTTGGAGTTAATTTTCATGCTATGGATATTTGTCAGATATACTACTAGGGTATGACGGATCTGGTAAGTGCTAAAATTGGTTATTATTGCTGTAGATGACTTCTATTTTGGAAAAAAGAACATAACATGAAAATGCAGCAGTTCTTTCAATAGCATGAACATCAAGCTGTTGAAATTGTAGGTAGACAGCTTAGGAATAGTGTATTGCCGTCTCATGAACTTTTTCATTTCTGTTGATGAAAAAAGGTGATAATAATTGAGGGAGTACATGTTTAAGATTCTTATTGCACTTTTTCCTCTAATGAGATAATGGTTAGATTGGTCCAGAGACAAGTGAAACAATCCAGCACTTGCCGTATTGGCCAAATTTGCATGATTGACTTATATCTGCTTGATTGAAAAACTATTGTAAGATTAGAGACTGCCAAAAGCTGATTCTATTGCCCCACGTTATCTTAGAAGAATAATCACAAATGCAAAACAGCAAATTTAAGAGTAAGATTCACAAATCGTTAAGCAGTCATGATACGGAATCGTATAGAAAACACGGATAATGCAAAAATACACGGAATCAAAAAGATAGAAGATTAGGGTTTAAAATAGAGAAAGACAAGAACCTAACTATGAACTAGTTAGATACGAAACACGGATTAAGCTAAGTAAAGAATGCAATCCAAAGCCCCTACGAAGATATATATCAACTAGAACAATGAATTAACATCCAAATACAAAAGATAATCCAAGAATATGAACATGAACTCATACATGATAAACCTAATATAGATAGTCTAAAAATATGGTAAATAAAGAGAAATAAAAGATATCCTAAACCTCTCAAGGTTTGGTCTATTTAGGCTAGATGACTAAAATACCCTTAGGCTAGTAAAGAAGCTAAGTAGACCTATATTATAAGACTAGCCTAAATAGCTAAATTGTCAATATAGCCTTCTTGATCTTGATTCCTTTAAAGCACTCCAATGCTATGATGTTGACTAGGAAATCATCCTCATTAAGCGTGCTCATCCGGCTCGTATCAAGTCACGAACAATCGATAAGCAAAACGAAATATACAGATTCTTATTTTTATGTTTCGGAATTTGTGATTATATAGAGATTTGTTGGTCAATTGAACGCAGTACATGCCTTGTAAACTACTCAACTGGAAGATAAAGTTTCCAATGCGACCGAGAATAAGGTTGTAGCAAATCGAGTAAGTTTATAACTAGCATTGTTGTAAATTGTAATACGTAGTATAAACCGGAAATTCCAGTCTAGTATTTGCATCATTAGTTATAAAGACCAGATGGTTTCATCTATTTGCTAATCACATCCATCGGAGATTTGGCTAAATAGAGAATTTTGGTGAGGGGTGAATCATCGAAGCCAAAATAGTGGCAAGAACTTGACATTGACAGAGCCATTGCTCCATTTTTCATGTTAGATTCATTGTTGGACCTTGTTACCGTGCCAGACATTCAAAGTTATGCACACCTATTGTCAACTAATAGTAGAATATCATTATCAAAACATTTGAGTACTTTTGGCTAATTAGAACAATCTTGGAGAAGAATAAGGGGTAAAAATGGCGTGTGGTAGCCACTAAATAAGGTGGTGTTTATTTTTTATCCACCAATTCTAATGTTGAGCAAAAATAGCCACTACTCTATTAAAATTAATATGAAAAGATATTTTTACCCTTTCTTCTATTTCTTTTATTCCCAAACCCTTCCTTTATACGCTTCTCTCATTTAAGTTCAGAGCCAAAATTTTGCTCCCTCAATATCGTTCCTGCATGCAACTCTCTTCTCTCGATTGAAGTTCAGAGCCAAAAAGCAAAATTTCGCTCCCTCAATATCGTTCCTGTCCAGCCCACAATAATTTTCTGCGTATACTTTGTCCAACTTAATCTCTTCTCCTTTGTCATCTTCTCTGCAACAAACCAACGTACTAGTATGTTTTCGATTTTGCTTTTATGCATTTTTCTTTTTGTATATCTCTAATCGTGATTAATATTGTGTTTGTCATCAAGTATGTGTGAAATGTCCAAAATAATGATTATAACTTGATTCGCTGAGGAATAAGGTGTGGATTTTTGTGAGAAAGTTATTGAGAACCTTTTGGTATTGAAATGTGTTTGTGGTTCAATCAATATACTGATTATGTAAAGACATTTCAGAAAAATAGTCCTAAGATTTTGTAAGCTAATTGTGTTTAGGAATTTTAGTTAATTGTACTTCTATTAAAGATGCATCTAATTGGGTCCTGAATTTTAGTTTTTTAGTTTAAATATTAAGGATATTTCAGAAAAATAGTCCTATGAATTTGTAAGCTAATTTTAATCAATTGTGCTTCTATTAAAGATGCATCTAATTAGGTCCTGAATTTTAGTTTTTTAGTTTAAATATTAAGGACATTTTAGAAAAATAGTCCTAAGAATTTGTAAGCAAATTTCAGTTAATTGTGCTTCTATTAAAGATGCATCTAATTAGGTTCTGGATTTTAGTTTTTTAGTTTAAATATTAAGGACATTTCAGAAAAATAGTCCTAAGAATTTGTAAGCTAATTTTAGTTTATTGTTCTTCTATTAAAGATGCATCTACTTAGGTCCTGGATTTTAGTTTTGTAGTTTTAATATTAAGGACATTTCAGAAAAATAGTCCTAAGAATTTGTAAGCTAATTTTAGTTTACTGTTCTTCTATTGAAGATGCATCTACTTAGGTCCTGGATTTTAGTTTTATAGTTTAAATATTAAGGACATTTCAAAAAAATAGTCCTAATGTTTACGTTCTATTTCCTTCTTTGTAGTGTGCTAATGGAAGGAGATCATGTTTTCGAGTTTAATGATTGGCATAATTCGATGAGCTATTGGAAAGGAGATTTTCAGTATAAGGAAACAATAAAAAAAATTTTGTCGAACACGCAATGAAAGAAGTTGAGGGATGGTGTTTTCGGAAACTTTTTCCGATTACAAGGTGTGAAGTTTTGTGGTAGACTTATTCATTGTGTGTTGCTTTCAGAAATTGTAAGCAATGACTTGCATTCAATGACATTCAAGGTTTTTGATCATGAAGTGAAGTTTACACGTGAAGCGTTCCAGATAATTACTGGGTTGAAATGTTCTTCTTCAGTGGACTTCAAAGTTTTACGTGAAAGAGAGAATAGGCTTTCGAAAGTCTACTTCCCTGGAAAGGATAGAATCGAGTTAGGCGATTTGTGGCATTTTATTACTAGTCACCTATATGGTACAATTGCATCATTTGTAGGCAGCCATGATGATTTGGTGAAGTTGGCAACAATTTATTTTGTTGAATCTGTGTTGATGGGGAAGCGCAAGAATCGGAATGTGTCTGAGCGGGTAATGAAAATCGTAGATGACGATGAACTCTGCTCTTCTTTCAATTGGGGCTCTCTTTGTTATGAAAAGTTACTAAAATCATTGAAGAGTTGCTTGAAGCCCAAACAAAATACTTCAGCCAATGAGAATGAGAAAGAGAAAGATAAAGAGAAGGACAGTTATACTATATTTGGCTTCCCTTTCACCTTCTGTGTTTGGATTATGGAAGTATTCCAAATTTTTCAGGAAAAATAATTTGTGAACTTCAGAGAATGTGGGTTCCCTCGGATGCTATGTTATTCAGATATCAAATCTCCATATTATGACACCCTATGTAAAAAGTACTTCCATAATGAAAAAGTAAGTTAATATGATTACTAGCTATTATTTTGTTTATGTGTTTTAGTTCTGAATACTTACGTTTTTTTTCCTTATATAATAGTTGTATCAGTTGCTCGAGATGGTACCATTTCTTTCTTCTGAAGTAGATGCGGAGCCCGCTAGTGTGCATGTGCCATTGTCTCAAGATCAAAGTTCAATGCCTTCAACACAATTTGAAGAAGTCTTGCTTAAGAAAATTGTTAATATAGGTTTTCTGTCTTTGAATACCATTAGTTTTTTATTTGCATATTTTTGCTTAAGAGACTTTTTTATTTTTATGGTTTTTGATTTAGAGATTATCGGAGAAGTTCAAAAAGGATATGGAGGCAGATTTAGAGATTATCGGAGAAGTTCAGGACGTTTCAAAAAATTATATCCTCAAGTCTACTTGTACCAATCTCATTTTAAAAATAAAATGTAGCAAGCTGTGTTTAGCAAGCTGCAGATGTAAAGTTTTATAACTACTGATTTGTCCATTTTAAATTGCCAGTCTTTTATTAAATCTGTAGAGATATAGCAAAAGATACATTGATTGTTGTAGAACTTCAGGACATAATGTTCATAAACGTCCTGATTTGTTGAAGGATGAAAATAATATTCAGGACATATTTTTCTGAAATGTCCTGAACTTCTCGATATCTAGACAATAATCTGAGATTTTCAGAAGTAAAGGACATTTTAGAAATTTATGTCCTTAATATTAAATTCATACTTGAAATTTTCAGGACTTTTAAAATATTATGTCCTTACGTTTTACTTGTACCAATATGATTTTAAAAATAAAGATGTAGCAAGCTGCAGGCGTCAAATTATATAAAGAAAAGGACTTTCTTGTTTACTTACGGCAAGAATAAAATTCCATAAATAATAATTGGTCCGACAAAGGTAAATTGAACTCCCAGAAAAAGAAAAAGAAATAAAAAGCACGTAAGCGCAAAGAAACTTAAAAAATTCAGGACATCTTTTATATAACCATCTGCTAATGTTTACTTGCTCAAATAAACACAATCTAAATGAATCCAATTTATAGCAAAAACTTAAAAGAGTAGATAAACATAAGTGGATATATCTATTATTCTCTATGCTTCCTTGAAAATGGATGGACTGCCGGAGAATATATACAAGATATTCTATTATGACCAATTCTTCTGCAACGACCACATTTGAATGTTATTTTTGATGATTCGGTAGCTGAAATATGCCTTTTCTTCTGCCTTATACCTGGAGGGACTTTGAAATCTGGAGGTTTAATAATTTGTGACTTAACACTCTCTGGTACAATCCAAGAATCTGTATGTCCTACAGGATGTATTTGTCTTTCATATATTTTCAGCCAAGATTTCTTTAAGTACCAGTCCAAGCAGAAATTGGACTTCTTGATGTTTCTCTTCTAGATAGCTGCAATTGCATGTATACATGGTAATTCATCAAATTGAAATGAAAATAATCACATGTTCTTTTGTTTAAGTCCACCAAGAAAGTAATTCATTCTTCCTCAACTCTAGAACGCCATGAATCAACAAGGAAGACCTTCAAAGTTGAAAAACTATAAGTTAGTACATTATGTTAAATTATTATTAAAATAATAAGTTAAAGTAATAACATAATACTTACATTTAAAGTAAAATCTAAATCTATCTTTTTCTTCAATTTCTCTTCTACCCAACAAGAAACGTAATAAAAAGTTCCTTCTGCTTCATTTCTTATTTCATAAAACCAACATTGTAGCTTCACTTGGATGAAATCCATCATTCTTAATATAGGCAACTCCCTTGCTTCTAATAGCACAGAATTCATTGACTCAACTATGTTTGTTGTGAGCATGTCATACCTTCGTCGTGGACTACAAGAGCGTGCCCACCTTTCCGGTGGTTCTTCCATCAAGTAGTCAAAAGTCTTCTTATCAACTTTTGCTATATCTGACATGTATAGATCAAATTCTTTGTGCCTGTATACTCTTGCAGTACTTTGGAAAAGTTTTATGACCTCACTTTTCACTTTCCTTCGCTTTAGGTTCTGCTCCAAATGATAGAT
The DNA here is from genome assembly GCF_000390325.3 of Nicotiana tomentosiformis. Taxonomy (NCBI): domain Eukaryota; kingdom Viridiplantae; phylum Streptophyta; class Magnoliopsida; order Solanales; family Solanaceae; genus Nicotiana; species Nicotiana tomentosiformis. Next base: position 35,053,268 of record NC_090822.1, read on the forward strand.
ACAAATCCCATGGTGGCTTTCAGGATATACTTTTGCAATGCCATGTGCAATAGATTGATGCTTGTCTGATAAAAAAATTAAATTGTCACGGCTCCCAATTGCATTGCGAAGCTCACTAAAGTACCACTTATAGGAATTGTTATTTTCAGATTCTGCAATTCCAAAGGCTAGTGGGAATATTTGGTTATTTGCATCCTTTGAAACTGAAATCATTAAAACACCACGTTATTTTGACTTCAAAAAAGTTTCATCAACAATAATCACTGGTCTACAATAATTCCAACCAGCTATTGATGATCCATATGCATAAAACATATAAAGAAACCTGAAAATACAGTTTAACATAAGGTTAAAAATACAGGACACCAAATCCTTAACATTTATACTGCACACATCAAAGTTATGGACATCTTGTCCTTAATATTTTCATTTCACACATCAAAGTTAAGGACAACTTGTTCTTAACTTTTACAATGCACACATCAAAGTTAAGGACACCATGTACTTAACATTTTCACTGCACACATCAAAGTTAAGGACACAATGTCCTTAACATTTTCAATGCACACATCAAAGTTGTCCTTAACTTTTAGAATGCACACATCAAAGTTAAGGACACCATGTCCTTCACTTTTACAATGCACACATAAAAGTTAAGGATACCATGCCCTTATCATTTTCACTGCACATATCAAAGTTAAGGACACCATGTCCTTAACATTTTTACTGCACACATCAAAGTTAAGGACACCATGTCGTTAACATTTTCACTGCACACATATAAGTTAAGGACACCATGTCCTTAACATTTTCACTGCACACATCAAAGTTAAGGACAGAATGTCCTTAACTTTTTCACTGCATACATCAAAGTTAAGGACACCATGTCCTCAAATTTTACAATGCACACATCAATGTTAAGGACACCATGTCCTTAAGTTTTTCACTACACACATCCAAGTTAAGGACACCATGTCCTTAACATTTTCACTGCATACATCAAAGTTAAGGACAACTTGTCCTTAACCTTTACAATGCACACATCAAAGCTAAGGACACCATGTCCTTAACTTTTACAATGCACACATCCAAGTTAAGGACAGTTTGTCCTTAACTTTTACAATGCACACATCAAAGTTAAGGACACCATGTCCTTAACTTTTATAATGCACACATCCAAGTTAAGGACACCATTTTCTTGACTTTTTCAATGCACACATCAAAGTTAAGGACACCATGTCCTTAACTTTTATAATGCACACATCAAAGTTAAGGACATCATGTCCTTAGCTTTTTCACTGCACACATCAAAGTTAAGGACACCGTGTCCTTAACATTTTTATTGTACACATCCAAGTTAAAGACACCATGTCCTAAAGTTTATAAAACAGACTAATAAACTCCTTTTGATTGTTTACCTGTTATTGTCGTCTATATTTATGTTAGTTTATGTTCCCGGGTTTTTACTTTTCATCATATACAAGTATGAAGATAATAATTCATAATTCTCTTCAGGAGTTCCTCTTATTAAAGCTGAAGTACGTTGAATAGCATGCCACGCTTTGTGATAACCAATGTCTAGTCCATGCAATTTTTGCATTTCTGTCATGACAAAGGCTGGTGTAACTTCAAACCTTGGGTCTCGAAGATTGTCGATAATGTAACCACTAATAAACTTTGAAGTTGCATGCCTTTGATCAGCTTTCATAGTGTTAACTGAGTAGTCATGATTTTTCTCAATCTTTACTATTTTAAATAGTTATGAATCTTTAATTCTGAAAGCACGTACACACCACCCACACCTATCATCATTGCATTTCAACGAATATCTTGTTGATCTTGATCTAACAATCTTGAATTCAAAATGTACTTTAATTGCTATATTGGAAAAACAGTTAATTATACTCTTCTTTTTGTCAAATATTGATCCCACTTTTATTTCATCCAACGAAGCATTTTCTCTTAATATCGTAGTTGGGGATTCTTTTTGTTTCGATTTTGAGCTTCGTCTAGTTAGTTGAGTAAAGGGTTTTTCAGCAACTTCTTCTATTACCGGTGCACTCTCTAAGACTTGAATACCCAAAGCTTGTTCGTTGTCAATCTCTATAATGCTTTGTCCTTCCACTTGAATAGAATCAAATGTTTGAAGCACCTCTTCAGTTATTGGTTGAGCTTCAACCACATCTATTTCCATTATTTGTTGGCATTTGTCTTGATTGTCTTGTTGAGTTTCTGTATTGACATGTTCAAAGGTGCTTGTAGAACCAAAAACTCTTTCCAAAACATCAATAATGAAACGATAGCCCTTGAAGAGTGAATGACTTTTTAGTAACTCTATACATGTGTGAAGATCTAAATCTTTGGATACAAGCATTCCCTTGCTTGTCCCCAGATTGATATCAAACCATATCATTGCTTCAAACTTGTGTCTATCCAATTCAATAACTTCAAAGACCTGGTTAATGAAATCTTCAAATCGAATTGCCTCTGGTACTAGAACAAGCTTTGTTTGATGATCAAGATACTTACAGTCTGCAGTCCATCTACCATTAAAAGCAACTATAATACATATTGTATCCATCCTGCAAGTCAAAAAAATGGGAAATTCAGGACATATTTATACATCAATCGTGAAGTTAAGGACACGATGTCCTAAACTTTATCAATACAAGTTGCAAAACGCAGGACACTATGTCCTTAATATTTAGAACAACAGTCATGAAGTTAAGGACATAATGTCCTAACTTTATCAATATAAGTTGCAAATACAAGACACTATGTCCTTAATATTTACACAGTAGTCATGAAGTTAAGGACATCATGTCCTAAACTTTATTAGTACAAGTTGCAAAAATAGGACACTATGTCCTTAATGTTTACACAGTAGTCATGAAGTTAAGGACATCATGTCCTAAACTTTATCAGTACAAGTTGCAAAAACAGGACATTATGTCCTTAACTTTGATGTGTGAAGTCAAAAAGTTAAGGACATGGTGTCCTTAACTTTGATGTGTGCATTGTAAAAGTTAAGGACAAATGGTCCTTAACTTTGATGTGTGCAGTAAAAATTTAAGGACAAGCTGTCCTTAACTTTGATGTGTGCAGTGTAAATATTAAGGACAAACTATCCTTAACTTTAATGTGTGCAGTGAAAATGTTAAGGACGTGGTGTCCTTCACTTTGATGTGTGCAGTGAAAATGTTAAGGACATGGTATCCTTAATATTTAGAACAACAGTCATGAAGTTAAGGATATCGTGTCCTTAACTTTATTAATACAATTTGTAAATACAAGACACTATGTCCTTAATATTTAGAACAATAGTCATGAAGTTAAGGACATCGTGTCCTTAACTTTATTAACACAAGTTGCAAAACACAAGACACTTTATCCTTAATATGTTTTAGAACAACAGTCATGTTAAGGACACCAAATCCTTAACATTATGTCCTCAATATTTATAGAATAATCACAGAGTTAAGGACGCTATGTCCTTAACGTTATCAATACAGAAAAGAAAAAAAAATCAAATTCCTAGCATTTTATTCTTCAGTAACGAAATAAAAATTCACACAAATACACAAAAGCATATAGAGATATCTGAAATTTAGAACTTACTGTAATTTTATGGTGAATTTTGGACGAGAAAGTTGAATTCTGAACTTAGACTGGAAGTTTGAAATCGGAAGAGAAGCTTCTACAATTTTGGACGATCACAACAATTCTCTGCACGTAAGTTTGCACGTAAGTTTGAGCTGCTGCTGATCGTAAATAAGGAGCGTATATATCAGCGAAATCCTATATAGCAGAAGGGTATTTTCGTCCGGGCAGGTAAAAGTGTATTAAAGCAGTGGCTAAAGACTAAATACATTTAAAATAGTGGCTTAAAAATAAATACATGTGTTATTACTGGCTATCTGTGCATATCGGCCGAATAAGGGTGATAACAACTACTCCCTCTGTCTCAATTTAGAACACACATTTTCCTTATTAGTCTGTTCCAAAAAGTATTGACACATTTTTATATTTAGAAACAATTTAACTTTAAACTTTTCATTCTGCCAACTTTACTCTTAATGAGAAACTTTTATGGCCATACAAATATTACGACCCCATTAAGCTTTTGTCCCTGAAGCTTTTAACACTACATATTTCAAAAGTCTTCTTTTATTTCTTAAACTTTGTGTCAAGTCAAACTATATCATCTAAATTGAAACGGGGGAGTATTTAGAAATCACTAAAATATGTGGAAAGGATAAGGGAAATCATATGACTTGAAACTTTAGTCATTTGCTGATATAAAACTTGCCAAATCATATGGATTCATAATGCAATGGAGTTTATTTGTATATATGATTATGTATCATCAAAGTAAACAAAAAAAGCATGTCCTATATTATATAATAGTGGGAGTAAAATTTAATTTGATAAAATAATCACTTTTCAAAATTGTTTCAGGAATTGATACATTTCTCCAACATTTTTTAATATATAAGAGTCGAAGATATCAGCCCCCTAAAATTGCAAATAACTGTTTTTACTATTTAGCCTACAAAAGAGGGTATTTTAAATACAAATCTATTATTTGAACAGTGGCTCTTATAATTATGAAATGACTCTCTAAAATAGTACTTTACGTTAAAAGTCTGTGACGTAAAGATTTTGAAACCTAGTAGATTACCATAATAGAGGCAATTTGAGTGAATTGCATAAAATTATCAATATATTAGTCTTTAAGGTACCACACGTGTACTTTGTATCAATGAGAATAATTTTTTTGAAAACAACATAATAATATTAAAAAGATGTGTTTGCTTTTTTAAACTAGAAATAAAAATTAACAAAGCATTACAAGTTCCTGAAAATAATAATCACGTTTAGAGTTTTGATCTATTCTAATCATTCTTCTTTTAGTTTCAGTACATGATACATTGTACAAAAACATTAGGAACATCGTTTGAATGAAAGGTAAAAAGATCATTCATCTGACATGAACATTTTGGCATTTTAGCTTTTTATTTTGGGCGTTTCACTTTATTGATTGTCATAAAAATCAAAGAATATAATTTATATACTATATTAAAAGCACGAATGTCCTTAGCGAAATGTCGTTCGCCTTTTTAACCCTTTAAAAATAGAGTTCCCATTAGACAAAATAGTCATTTAATTATTTTCCTAATATTAAAGAATATCTATTTAATTATTTTCCTAATATTTAGGACTTCCAAATCAACTAAATATTATATGTTGAATCCTTCATCAATATATTTAAATAGAAAATTAACACCCAAAAGGACTAAAGTAGGAATGTTTCGTTCACTTAGAACTCTTTTTTAGATTTAGAAGTCTATGTTCTTTGTATAGAATTATAACCAATTATTTATTTATAATTTTAGTAAAATAAAGCTAATTGAAAGAGAATAAATTTAAAAGTACAAATAAAGTCTCGTGCATGTTTATCCTTAAAATTGGATAACAATTAAACTTATAATGTGATTTTAAGGACTTGTGATTTCACCTAATACCAATTGATAAATATGAAGATTAGTAATAGAAATTAACAATAAGATAAAGTAAACCAGTGCTGAAACGAAATTCAGCCCTCGAGCTAGAGTGCCCTCGAACTAGTCGATATTAGAACAATTATGAATAAAGCAGAAGTAAACTGATGAACAAGAATGTATAAGCGAGAGAGAAAGTATTATATTGCTTTGATATGCGTGAACAATGTGTGTTACAAATGATTAGAATTCCCCTTTATATAGTAGAAGAATTCTACTTATGATATAACTCTAATTACAGAATAAAATCTCATGATTAGCTAATTAACCGTTCCTGATTTGATCCGTTCTGAGATTTCCGCCATGATCTTCGACCAGTCATGGATATCTCGCCTTTATGTTATTATGCTATCTTCGATCTTGCTCGATGTCTGACTCATTTGATCTCGATCGCTACTGGCCTAGATCTCGACAAGTACCTCGAATCCCGAACTTGGTACTTTGTTCTCGTGCTTTGGTCTGATCCACTACGGGGACGACCTTCGATGCAACTCCCTGGTCTTAGTCTTGGTCAAATAGTAAAATCGGATGGGCCCGGTTTTAACCATATACAGATAGTCCCCTCATTTTTTGGAGTGTAATGACAAGAAACGAATTGAGCCTTCGATCCTCGACTTGTCATGATGTTACCTCTGTGACGCAAGCGATAGAAGTGACTGAAACGTCCCGTCAGTGTAGTTCTCTAGGCATTTAATGCGTGTCAGTTGGTGGTTGGCCACTAGTGGTTTCGAACTGTTGCCGTGAAACCCATAAATAGGCATTTTTACTATTGACTCAAACTTTACTTTCAATCTCCTCTATTCTTCAAAGCTTTTTGCATCTTCTAAGTTCTTCCATTCTACAAGATCTTTAGGTTTTATTGTTAACCCCTTCTTAAACATCAAGTCCCAATAGCTTCTTCTTTCTTCAAACTCAAACAAAAATGGCAAAAATGGCAAAAACGGTACCACAAAAAGAAGATGCTTCATCTTCTCAACCGGCCGGCGGAAAAGCACCGGTGGAACCCCGCCTTGAGGAATGTATTCCTGGGGGGTGCGCACTAAACTCTGATTTCAAGATAGAGAAGACCTCGGCGGTTCCCGGTCATTGCAAGACGGTATCGAGATACATATGCTCGATACCTAAGAGCTATGTCGACAAGGTCAAGGAGAATTGCAACTGGCAAAAGAAAGATGTAGTGATTCCGGGCCCAGATGAGGCTATTACTACCCACATGGAAGGGTATTTGAGTGTTTACACGTATCCTTTCACGTTGGGTCCTCTTGACCCAATCATCGTGGACTTCTGCAAGAAGTACCAGGTGACCCTCGGTCAGATTCACCCCTCATTCTGGAGGATCGTCATATTGCTCAGTTTTTCTCGAGCAAAATTGACGGGCTCCCCTTCACCCTCGACCACCTCATCAAGTTATATAGCCCCCGGCTTTACCAAGGTGGGTTAACAAAGCTCCAACGCCGAGCCACCAAAGTCTTTATCTCCAGTATAGACAAGGACCGAGGCTGGATGAGTCGATTCGTCAGGGTGAAGACCTCAGACTTAATTCCGGCAGAGAAAATGCCTTTTCCCGAGAAGTGGAATATGAAACATAAGTACGATCCCCTTCTATTTCTTACTTGGCTTTTTTGCTTTCTCTCACTGATGTTCTTTTTCGATGTAGCCGCTGCATGGATTCCCGGTGCCATCTCCGACATAAAGAGCTGGGTCAGGGACCTAGTCTCGACATCGACTTATGCTAAACGCCAATGGCGTGATTTATCGAAGGGCCGATGGGAGGCCAAAAATCATGGTAAGATTTCTTTCACGTGTATAGTGGCTTGATCAAGATATTCTTCTCATACTAACTCAATTTTCTTGTATACAAGCCTAGGCAAAGATGTGGCCAAAAGGCCTCCCATCTGGTGAGGAGGAGACTTCAACCCCGGTCGCAAAACCGGCGAAGGATAAAAAGAGGAAAAAGACCTCAACCTCCGAGGATCCAAAGCCCAAGAAAAATACGGCTCGTAAGCCGAAGAAAGACATTGTCGCCCTGCCTACGGAGGTACTTCGGCGCCTAAGAGAGAAAGAAGAAGAAGAAGAAGAAGAAGACGGCTCCGAATTGGTGGCACGAGTGAAGAGGAACACCGAGGCCCCAAAGGCCACTGAGTTGGTGGGAGCTGAAGAGATTCTGCCTCGAGCCGAAGGGGTCTTGTAAAAGGACTCGGGCAAAGTCCCTGAGTTGTTGAAGACTGAAGATGCCTCCCACCAGAATGAGAAACGTCGGGTATGTGTGAAGGGGCCGACTCTAAGGCCCTTCAAAATTAAGAGAATGCCCTAAGTGACCCACCTGGGGTAATAGAAATTGGAGACTCGCCGACTCTCCCTGCAATTTCTGAGGAGGCAATTTGGGAGGCCCAAGCTACGAGGACTCCCAATATAGAAGGAGCCCATAGAGGGGAGGACCCCTTCCGTGGTTACTTTACCGGGGTTGAAGACGCTACCGGCCTGAGTGATTTGGAGATTTCCAGGAAGGACTCGAGTGAAGCATCGAGTCTCTTTGATGAGGCTCAACAAGTCCTGAATCGGGTAAGCCTCAATTCCCCTCGTCGATATCACACTTATGTTTATTTCTTCTTTTCCTGTCTGATTTCCTTTTTTCTTTCCGTATAGGCCTTAGCACTCAATCAGGAGGCATTTTCCAAATCCTGAGCAGAGGTGAGTCGATGTGAGGCCGATCTTCAAGGGCTCACGGAGGAGAGAAATTCCCTCAAACTTCTTAGCGGGCAAAAAGAAGAAAGATCAAGGACCTCCGAGCCTAGTTGGCCACGGCTCACAAAGAACAGACCGATCTGATCAAGCAGGTAATGAAAATCTTAGAAACTCATGGCATCATTTAGGGGACGATGGCTAACACTTCAATCTCACAGGTTCAGCAAAAAGTCAAGATGATCGAGCAGTTTCGTGAGGAGATCAATATGATGAAGGCGGATACCTTGGGGTAAAAACAAAATATGGACCACCTTGCTTCAGAGAAGGAAGCTGCTCGAGCCCAATTGTCATCGGCCGAAAGTCAGCTTCAAGGTATGAAGGAGAAGAGCTCGGATCAAGCAAAGAAAATAGAGGAGACCGAGGCTCGGTTGGCCACCGAACTTGCAAAGGCCAAATCCGAGGCGGAAAAGGCTAAGGCCGATGCGGAGGAAATCATGGCCGTCTACCGGTCTGATGCTGAAGCTGCTCAAGACCAAGCGAGAGAGACTGTTAAGACCGCTCAAACTCGAGCACATTGGGTTGCTAAACTCGCCAAATGCCAATCTCGGAGGGAAACCCTCGAGGAGATCCATGCTTGAGGTTTCGATCTCACTAACGAGATAATAAAGGCTAAAGAGCATGAAGCCGATGCTAGAGAACTGGCCTCCTCCAATGATGATGATGATAATAATGATGACACCGAGAACGGGTCCGAGAGCGGGGGGCACCCCGATGGAGAAGTTGCCCCCGGAGAAAATTACGAACCTTAGGATTTTTTTGTTGCTATATAGGGTCCCGATCGGACCTTGTAAATATTATCATATATAAAAGATCTCTTTCCCTTTTGACTTGTCTTTATTTCATCTTCTATTTTGTGAAAATTGTGTTTCATTCATACTTTATGAAAATTTTGCTCATAAGTTCGAGGCTTAGGCAACTTGGTCGAAGTCGGACTAGTGTAGCCTTTATAATCGAGTGAATACTTGCTCGAACTCGGAGTAGGGTGACCCTTAGGTCTTAATTGAGTGAGGATGATTTTTTTAACTCAAAAATAAAATGGCCCTTTAGGCTCTTTAAAATGGCCCTTTAGGCTCTTGAATTAGGCCGATACGACCATAGTAAAAAGAATGGCTTCCCCCTTTTTTCGGCTTGAAAAGTTTATTATTTAATCATATAAAATCTATTATGCCTTAGCATGAAATAAGGAATTTGCTCGAGAGTTCGAACGATTCCGTACCCATTAGGATTTTCGAGGGTCGATATTATCGAGACCCTTTGTTTCGTAATGCCTTAGCATAAAATAAAGGATTTGTTCGAGAGTTCGAACGACTTTGCACTCATTAAGATTTTTGAGGGTCGATATTATCGAGACCCTTAGTAATTCAGCCGAGGGTAGCCTTTTTAACCGGTTTATGAAAATATTCGAAGGCCTATTTTATAATGGAAATCAGACGTCTCCAAACCGTGATAATTTGGCCGTAGCCTTTAGTTTAGGATTTGCCAATTGGGCTTGTTTCTCTGTTGTACTTCGAACTTGTTCGAAGTGTCAGTCCTAGAGTGGGGTGGTGGTGGCCTATAAAATCGAGGGTTGCCTTTTTATGGTCTTACGATATCGAGGTTTTAGTAATTCGATCATGTCAATTTTTCAGATGGCAGTACCTGAGTGCGGGTTTAGTTGCTCGAACTTTAGTTACGATCGGCCCTTTAGCCGATTTCCATAAAAAATCACAAGCACGAAATTGTAAAGTAAAAATTTCTCTAAGGCATGAAATATTTGGTAAGGAGAAAATACATCTTTCAATAGATCATACATGTGTACATGTTTGTCATTAGGGCTCGAGTAATCTACATGGGCACGGTTCGTTCGACCGCTTGGACCTTACATACAAAGTTTACCTATCGAGACCCTGCTGACATGAAGTACTTTCCTTATAACAAAGTTGACATTTGAGGGTGATGCCCCCCAGTATTCGAGGTTGATTGTAAAGAAGCCTCGTATACTGTTGAATTGCTCTAAGTTAACACGAACAATGGTTGCCTCATTAAAAATCTCGCCGGAACAACCCATTTGGGACAAAAACCGGTCTAAGGGAAAAAAAATGCAATGCGTGCTTTCAGACCTAAGGACTTTGTGCTGAAGAATCCCTTGATGTCTTCGATTGAATATATACAATCGGTTAATATAAAATTTAAATGAAAATTGAGAAGGTCATACCTTAGTAGTAATATCGTTTGAGGAGTGATATGTTCCAATTGTTTGGAAATTGCTCGCCATTTATCGTGCCAAGTTTGTAGGATCCTTTTCCGACAATATCGAGGACCAGATACAGTCCCTCCCAGTTTGGGCCAAGTTTTCCTTAGTTTGGATCTCGAGTATTGAGGGTGACCTTTCTCAGAACTAGGTCCCCGATTTTAAAATGTCGAGGATTAGCTCTTCGATTGTAATACCTTTCGATCCGTTGTTTCTGTGCGGCCATTCGAACGAGGGAGGCTTCCCGCCTTTCATCTAGCAATTTGAGGCTTGTATTCATAGCCTCGTGATTTGACTCTTCTGTTGCATACCGAAACCAGAATCTAGGTTCCCCGACTTCGATCGGGATCAGAGCTTCGGCACCATAGACTAAAGAGAATGGTGTTGCTCCCGTACTGGATTTCGATGTTGTTTGGTACGTCCAAAGGACCTCGGGGAATATTTCTCTCCATTTTCCTTTAGCTTCGGTCAATCTTTTCTTTAGATTTTGAATGATGATCTTGTTTGTCAATTCGGCTTGTCCGTTCCCACTAGGATGATATGGCGTTGACATGATCCTTTTTATTTTGTGGTCTTTGAGAAACTTTGTCACTTTGTTGCCGACGAATTGCTTTCCATTGTCGTAGATGATTTCGGCAGGCATCCCGAATCGGTATATAATGGGGTCCCAGATGAAGTCTATGACTTCTTTTTCTCTGACTTTCTCGAAGGCCTGTGCTTCAACCTACTTAGAGAAATAGTCAGTCATAAACAAAATGAATTTAGCTTTACTTCGGGCTGATGGTAGAGGGGCGACGATATCCATTCCCCATTTCATGAATGACCATAGGGATAAGACTGAATGGAGTTACTCCCTGGGTTGTTGAATCATCAGCGCATACCTTTGATATTTGTCGCACTTTCGAACAAACTCTTTTGTATCTTTTTTCCATATCGACCCAATAGTATCCTGCTCTAATGACTTTATGAACCAATGACTCGGCACCGGAATGATTTCCGCAAGTGCCTTCATGAATTTCACGTAGGACGTAGTCAGTATCTCCTGGACCCAAACATATTGCTAATGGTCCATCGAACATTCTTCTATACAATGTTCCATCCTTGGCGAATATGAACCGTGCGGCCTTCGTACGTAGAGTCCTCAATTCCTTAGGACCCGATGGAAGCTTTTCGTTCTTTAGGTACTCGATATATTTATTCCTCCAATCCCATGTCAGACTTGTGGAGTTTATTTCAGCGTGGCCTTCTTCGATTACTGACCTCAAAAGTTGTACGACAGTCCCCGAGCTTAGCTCGTCATCTTCGACTGATGACCCCAAATTTGCAAGGGCATCGGCCTCGCTATTTTGTTCTCAAGATACATGTTGTAGGGTCCATTCTTTAAATCAATTTAGAGCCACCTGTAGTTTGTCCAAGTACCTCTGAATTAGGTCTTCTCAAACCTCAAAGGTTCTGTTGACTTGGTTTACCACAAGTAAGGAGTCACATTTGGCCTCGATGACCTCTACTCCCAAACTCTTAGCTAGCTCTAGACCTACAATCATGGCCTCATATTCGGCCTCATTGTTAGTCAATTTTGAAGTTTTGATAGACTGTCTAATTGTATTACCTGTGGGCGGTTTCAAAACGATGCCTAACCCGGACCCCTTCACATTCGAAGCGTCATCTGTGAAAAGGGTCCACACCCCCGATGACGTACCTAATTTTAGTAATAGTTCCTTTTCAACCTCGGGTACGAGGGTTGGTGTGAAGTCGGCCATGAAGTCTGCCAAGATTTGTGACTTTATGGCTATTCAGGGTTGATACTCGATATCGTACCCGTTGATCTCGACGGCCCATTTGGCCAATCGGCCTGAGAGTTTGGGCTTATGCAAAATATTGTGAAGGGGATAGGTAGTCACCACACAAATTGGGTGACATTGAAAATATGGTTTTAATTTCCTAGAAGTGCTTATTAGAGCGAGCACTAATTTTTCTAAGTGTGGGTACCGGGTCGGCCTCACCTAGGGTTCGACTAACATAGTAAACAGAAAATTGCGTACCTTTCTCTTCTTGAACTAGGACCCCACTTACCGCGATTTCCGAGACCGCTAAGTACAACTAGAGTTGCTCGTCCGCTTTCGGAGTATGAAGAAATGGCGGGCTCGAGATATACCGTTTTAGTTCCTCTAATTCTTGTTGGCATTCCGGGGTCCATGAAATATTATTTTTCTTTTAAGCAGTGAGAAGAAGTGGTGTCTCCTATCTGAAGACCTCGAAATAAATTTACCCAGGGCAGTTATGCGCCCTGTTAACCTCTGTACGACCTTGACATTATCCACTATCGTGATGTCTTCGATTGCCTTGATTTTATCGGGGTTGATCTCGATTCCCCGATTTGACACCATAAAGCCGAGGAACTTTCCCGAACCAACCCTGAATGCACATTTCTCCGGGTTGAGCTTCATGTTGTATTTTCTTAGTATGTCAAAGGTTTCCTGCAAATGTTTCAAATGGTTCTCTGCGTGCAGGGACTTAACTAGCATGTCATCAATATAAACCTCCATCGATTTTCCTATATGTTTTTCGAACATTCGATTTACTAGGTGTTGATAAGTAGCACCAGCATTTTTTAGTCCTGCCTTCATTACGTTATAACAATAGGTGTCATACTTAGTGATGAACGAAGTATTTTCCTGATCCTCTTGGTTCATTTGTATTTGATTGTACCCGGAGTAGGCATCGAGAAAGTTAAGGATCTCGTGGTCGGCCGTCGCATCGATCATTCGATCGATATTTGACAAAGGAAAGGAGTCTTTAGGGCATTCTTTGTTTAAATCCTTATAGTCTACGCACATTCTAAGTTTATTCCTTTTTTAGGGACTACGTTTGCTAGCCATTCGGGGTATTTTACTTCCTGAATGGACCCTATTTTGAGAAGTTTGGTTACCTCGTCCTTGATAAAAGCATGTTTAACCTCGGACTGGGGACTTCTCTTTTGCTTTACCGATCGAAACTTTGGGTCCAAGCTCAATCGATGGGTAGTGATCTCCGGTGGGATCCCTGTCATATCAAGGTGTGAACAAGCAAAACTATCCATATTATCGATAAGGAATTTAATGAGTTTTTCCCTGAGCTCGGGTGTTAATCCCGTGCCTAGGTATATCTTTCGCTCGGGTAGGTACTCGATTAGTATGACTTGCTCCAGCTCTTCGACCATTGATTTTGTGGCATCGTAGTCATCGGGAATTATGAAGGATCAGGGAATCCAATGTTCGTCATCCTCGTCCGCCCCCCTTCCTCTGATTGGGTCGAGGCTGGTACCTGTGGTTGCTATTTAACCTCCTTCTTTTCTTTTGACTCCGATCCTTTTGCTGATGAAAGCGCTGATACCGATATTACTTCATCGACCGTGAATATCTCTTTGGCAGCATGTTGTTCCCCATACACCCTTTTTACTCCATCCGGCGTCAGGAATTTCAGCATTGTTGAAGGGTTTATGGGACCGCCCTCATGTTGTGAGTCTGGGGTCTTCCGAGCAGGGCGTTGTATCTCATATCGCCCTCGATCACATGGAACTTGGTTTCTTGAATAGTCCTGGCTACATTTACTGGTAAGATGATTTCGCCTTTAGTTGTTTCACTTGCCATATTAAAACCATTGAGAACTCAAGCAGTGAGAACGATCTGATACTGTAGGATGAGTTAATCCACGACCCTTGATCGAATAATATTGGCCGAGCTCCTTGAATCAATTAAAACAAGTTTAACCTGCATTTTATTCATAAGAATAGAGTTTACCAATACATCATTGTGGGGTTGTGAGATCCCCTCTGCTTCCTCGTCATTGAACGACAAGGTGCCTTCCGGTACATAGTCTCGAGTTCGTTTCTCCCTGGTGATCGACACCTTGGTGCGTTTGAGCACAGGCTCTTGTGGTATGTCGACCCCACCAACGATCATGTGAATCATGTTCTGTGGTTCTTCCTGTTCATTTTTCCTGTTTGCATCCCTGTCTCTGAAGTGATTTTTAGCTCGGTCGCTCAAGAATTCTCGAAGGTGACCCTCGTTGAACAGACGGGCCACCTCCTCCCTAAGCTGTCTGCAGTCTTCGGTTCTATGACCATGGGTACCATGGTATTTGCATATTTGGTTAGGGTTCCTTTGGGCTGGATCGGTCTGTAGGGGTCTGGGCTATCTAGTATCCTTGATTCTCCCAATGTCTAATACAATACCTAATGCGTCGATGCTGAAGTTGTATTCTGATAATCGTGGTGCTTCTGTGGGATCAACATGTTTATCGAAGCCACTTTTGCTCATGAGCCCTCGAGAACTCTATCCTCGATCATTCCTTCGATCATTTCGAGCGAGATTACGTCCTAGGCTGCTGTTTCTACGATCTGCATTGTATGGTTGATACCGATCTCTATTCGATCGGGGTTCTCTGTCGATGTCCCTTTAAACTCTGCCGATGGGCTTGTTTGGGTAGACAGAACCGGAAGGGGTCCCCAATTGATCATCCTCAACCCTGATCTTTGACTAGTATCGATTATGCACATCGGCCCAGGTTATCACTGGATATTCAATTAAATTCTGCTTTAGCTGCCGTGATGCTACCGAACTCCGTTCGTTCAAACCTTGAGTAAAGGCTTGAACAGCCCAATCATCTATGACCAGGGGTAGGTCCATGCGTTCATCTGGAACCGATATACGAATTCCCTTAACATTTCGTTGTCTTTCTGTTTCACTTTAAAGAGGTCTGACTTCCTAGTTGCAACCTTTATTGCTCTAGCGTGTGCCTTCATGAAGGAATCTGCAAGCACGGTGAAGGAATCGATGGAATTGGGTGGCAGATTGTGATACCATATCATCGCCCCTTTAAATAGAGTTTCTCCAAATTTCTTCAGTAGAACAAATTCAATCTCATCATCTTCTAAGGCATTCCCCTTTATTGTGCATGTATAAGAAGTGACATGCTCATTAGGGTCGGTGGTCCCATTGTATTTGGGAATTTCCGGCGTGCGGAATTTCTTCGGAATGGGCTTCGGAGCCGCACTTGGGAGGAAAGGCTTCTGCACAACTTCTTCGAATCCAAACCCTTTAGAATCAGTGGTGCCCCCGGTATTTTGTCAATCCGGGAGTTATATGTTTCTACTTTTTTGTCATTCACCTCGATTTTATTTTCACCTGATTCAATCCGTTTAGTGAGCTCCTCGGGCATTTTCATAATGGTGGATCAGTCCCCGATTCATTGGTGTTCGATATCTCTGGTATAGGTTCGGCCCTACGAATAACTTCTGGTGAGGGTTCGGGTTCGACCCCATTTGGTGCTCGGTGCTGATTTTGTAGTTGTGCTATAGCGGCTTACTGAGCCTGAAGCATTTCAAATATCAATTGGAGGCTGACTCCACTGTCTTCTCCGCCCTGCATACCTCGACCACCTGATCGACCTTCCCTGCATACGCTACCTTCGGGATCAGTGCCCAGATTTGCATTTAGGGTGATATGTGAACTGACATCGACGAGATTTGCAATTGGTACTCCCTCGAGATTAGCCTGAGGCACTCGATCCCTGGGGCGGCTATATTGTCGTTTTCCCCGTGAAATCCGAGGTCGTTGTTACCATGTGTGGGTGCAGTTTGTGAGTTTGATATGTTTATCCTGAAAACAAAAACACTTACAATAATAAGCGTAAAGTATTGTGTGTTGTCGGAATCAGTATTAAGCAATCACTACTATCCTTAGCCCCACGTGGGCGCCAAACTGTTTACCCTAAATATTGGATAACAATTAAACTTATAATATGGTTTTAAGGACACATGATTTCACCTAATACCAATTGATAAATATGAAGATTAGTAATAAAAATTAACAATAAGATAAAGCAAACCAGTGCTGAAACGGAATTCAGCCCTCGAGCTATAGTGCCCTCGAACTAGTTGATATTAGAACAATTATGAATAAAGCAGAAGTAAATTGGTGAACAAGAATGTATAAGCGAGAGATAAAGCGTTATATTGCTTTGATATGTGTGAACAATGTGTGTTATAAATGATTAGAATTCTCCTTTATATAGTAGAGGAATTCTACTTATGGTATAACTCTAATTACAGAAGAAAATCCCATGATTAGCTAATTAACCGTTCCTGATTTGATCCATTCCGATATTTCCTCCATGATCTTCGACCAGTCACGGATATCTCGCCTTTCTGTTATTATGCTATCTTCGATCTTGCTCGATGTCTGTCTCATTTGGTCTCGATCGCTACTGGCCTCGATCTCGACAGGTACCTCGAATCCCGAACTCGGTACCTTGTCCTCGTGCTTTGGTCTGATCCACTACGGTCTCGGTCAAATAGTAAAATTGGGTGGGCCCGATTTTAATCGTATACAGTGCACATAGCTTTTTAAAGTTTAGGAATTCTTATTTTATTATGACAGAATTATAAAATAGTACTCTTTTAGCATGAATATTTCAAAGGATATTCACAATCCACCTTTAAACAAGTAACTTTAAAAAAATAATTAAAGGCTAAAAGGTAGAACTAAACCTAATTTTAATTTTAACATGAATTTTATATTTTTACTGCTTCTAAAATAGTATTAACGTACTCCTTTTAGAACCCGAGAATTTCATATAATTTTATTACAATCATAGACGCTTAGTTATTTACTAATTTGTTGAAATAATTATTATATTTTTTCTTATTGATTGAACTAATAGCACTATTTGTATTTTTTCAGCGAGAAAAAAGGTATCTTTTGTCAGTTAGTTGACTTTATTTGTGTTTTCTAAAATGAATTTAAAAATATATAACTTTTCAAACAAATTTTTACATAATAATTTACATGTTCAAGGGTTAATGCGTACTTGCTAAAACTAAAAATGAAGAACGATAACTTGTGAAACTAAAGTAATGATATTATATAAAATTTGTAATGATTTTTAAGCTGAATATATTGACCTACATGATTGAGGGTTTATATGGGAGTATAGTTTCTCTGTTTATTATGTTAGCTAGATAAGTTCAATAATTACTATTTTCAAAAACTTATATTTTATCACTCAAACATAATATATATATATATATATATATATATATATATATATATATATATATATATATATATATATATATATAATATTTTATTAGTTCATATTCATCGAGATAGTGTTCGCTCATAATCGTTTGTCTTTTTTACCCTTTAAAATTGACTTTCACGTCATATAAAATAGTAATTTAAGTTATTTTTCTAAATTGTAAGAATAGTCATTTATTATTTTCCTAATATTTTGGAATAATTACTAAATTCTTTTCCTAACACTTATGATATTGATCTAAAAAAAACATATTGTTTGATTGGAGTCCTTCATTTAAACTATATTTAGATTTAGGGTATTGAATTCCAAGCATTTGACGAGTATTTTTTTATATTGGTTTAGGAGTATTGTTTTTTGTTATAAAAGCTTAGGGTTAGTAGTTCTTGTTCTCCTTTTCTTGGTTTAGGAATCCTTTTTTTCTTTCTTCTTTTTTTTCCAGTTTTTGAAGTACTTTGTCAAGGTTTACGAGTATTTCTTTCAAATAATAAAATACTCATTGAATTATTTTTCTTTATATTTAGTATTTAATGCCAACTAAACTTTTGTAATTAAATCAAACTTGGAGTATGAACAAATATCTCGTAATCATAAATGTAGTACCTCAATCAATTCTAAGTTTTACAAATTTCAAGTATCAAGCTTACTAAGAAAATATTTTAATTTTAAGAATATAAGAGAAAGACAAGTGTTCGTAAAATTCAACAACACTAACGGTTGTACTAACATAAAAGTCCAAAAATGATGTCATAACGGATTTTTTTTATTACAATGAACATAGATTATTATTGGATAAAAATTATAATTATAGTTAAATATTTAAACTTGGGATGCGCTAATATTAAAATTTGAATCAACGACAAAAACAATTATTCTCCTTAACGTTAAAAACAAATCATTAAGTCTCGATTAATCAAAAAAAACCTTTGATTTAACTAATGTGAGAAAATTTCAAGTCATTTTTTGCGAAATTCATCATATTAATCGGTTATATTATAGTATTAAGAGTTAAATTATTAAAAATGCAAATGTTTAACAACAAAAGTGAAACATTAGAAGACAAAATATATTCTAAGTGAGTTGTCATTAATTAATTTTCTTTCTTGGTATTCGTTTAAACAAATGACAACTCTCTATACTTATTGTAAAATATTAACTTCATGTAGACATTTTTAAAGTTAGCATTTGATAACTTGATTTATATGTTCTTCATATACATATATTTTATTGATTGACGCCAAACACACATGCAACACACATACACTAAAGTTAGTATAATAAAAGAGGTATGAAACACATTTGTAGTAAATTTCTTATTTGCTGTCCAAAAATATGCAACCCATATATGATGCTTGTCAACAAATATAATATGAGCTCAATAATTGTAAACCAGCAATGCTAATCAAGATACAAAGGCATCACATCAGTAGATCAAAGTCATAAAAACTTTAAATAATACAATAGTGAGAACAAAGCAACATCTAACGGACTTCTATTATTTTTGTTGATCGGCCGATGACGAAATCAACCATTCTAATAGCTTGTTTGGCCAAGTTTATAAAATCAAATATATTTTTTTCTCAAAGGCATTTTTTTCAAAGCATTTCTGAACAGCAGTTAGTATTTAGGCCAAGCTGTAAAAAAGTGTTCCTAAATATATTTTCTATCAAAAGTGCTTTTGAAAAAAGTGTTTCTGAAGAGAATTATTTTTTCCTCTTCTCCAAAACTGTTTCTGTTTCTCCCACTTTTTTTTTATTTTAAAAGCTTGAACAAACACTTCAATTTTGAAAAAGAACAACCTTTTTTTTGTTGGAAAAAAATGCTTTTAGCATAACCTTGACCAAACAGGCTACTAAGATTCATAAACAAAGGTCCACAAACAAAGTTGAATGTCTTCATTCATAGTACTGCTACAAATTTTTAAATTGTGGCTCATCATTTACTTATTCAAACAAACAGTTCAACTCAAAACACAGCATATGTATCAAATTATCGAAAAGAACATGTCGGTATAATTGAAAATAGAATCAAACATATTACCTTGTCATAATGCTTATGCAGTCTACATCAATTAAAAAAAAAAAGTTAAAATAAATTACCCAAGGCAATAATGCAAACATGACAACATAAATACACGTAATATATGAATTAATTGACATACAACTCGACGATAGAGGTACACCAATCTTAGGGATGGCAAACAGGGCGAATTTAAGCTTACGCGGGGCGGGGTGGGTTTAAGTTTCCGCGGTGCGGGTTCAAAAATATTTTAAAAATTCAAAGCGGTTGCGGGTTAGGCAGTTTTGATTTTTGGGTAATACATGTATCGTACATTACTTCTCTTCATTAAAAAGAAAATCAATTATTTTGTACATTTCTGTTCAAGTAAATTTCTGATAGACTTTCACAGTGGTATTTGGCATTTATAATTTTTCCCTTGCTTATCTTTAACATTTTCTTTAAAAAAAATTGTTAGTTCATTTATCTCCTCCTCTTTTTCTTGCTCCTTTAAGCTTAAATTTGCAGGCCATATTCTAGCTATGATCTAAACGTAGATACTACAAATCATTCAAGCTCTTTTTCTTCTTTTTTGTTTTCCTTAAATTTCTTTAATTGTTCTATAAGGAGTAAGGACCCATCGCATGACCAACACTTTTTGACAGGTTTATTTTTGTGCAAACTTCGTAGTTCTCAAAAAGAAAAAAGATATTTATGAGATTCAGTGTCTTATTATTAATTAATCATAAAATATCGATACCAGCTTCTGTCGGGCATGAGTGTTAGCAGTTTTAAAAAGATATATTTAATACCGATTAATATAATTAACTCTCTAATTAAATTACTACTTTTATGGAGTATTATGCTAAAAAATATTTTCTAACAATACAATTAGTAGTAGACAAACGGCCAAGAAAAAGAGAAAAGAAGGCTATAGGCCATTGCTAATTTTTTCTTCTAAAAAGAAATCAAAGAGAAACTACACATTAAAAATGAAAAAGAAAAATTTTTGCTTCGCGGGGCTATAGGCCTTCAATTTCAATAAAATTTTCAATTTATCAAATAGTTTTACAAGTTGCAATTCAATTTCAATAAATTTTTAATTTATCAAATAGCTTTACAAGCTGCAATAAACTGTCCAAGTATCGTGTAATTATTATTATTATTAAGCACGATTTATGACGAGGTCGTACGGCCCGATCCAGAGTATCGTGTACAATGTCGAGGGACGTGCGGCACGATCCATAGATGCATCTATCCTGCCGAGGCGTTCGACCCGCTCCACAAGAAAGGAGGACATTTTCTTATGTACCTATTATTATGAGATCAATTCAAGAGGATGAACAATTTCTTTTAATAATTAATTAATTTAAACTGAAAATTAAGCATATGAGATTTTCATCTTTTAATATCTTTCCTAACAATTCACAATATATATATATATATATATATATATATATATATATATATATATATATATATATATATATATATATATATATATATATATAAAGAATACACTTTACACAAGTAATTCATGCTTTGAGTCCTAAACTACCCAGACTTTAGCATTAATAGTAGCTACGCACGGACTCTCGTCACCTCGTGAGTACGTAGCCCCCGCAATTAGCAATACTTATTTAATTTAATCACCTATGGGGTCACAAGATTAGACAAGAGACTTAGCTCGTCTTGCTCCAATTTAATCCACGAGTAGGCATTTTCCTCGATTATCCAATTTTGATTGACTCGAATCTAACAAAAAATAATTCGATACAATCACTAAAATTTATAGGAATCAATTCTATAAGAAAATACTACATTTTTAATAAAATCCCTAAATTAATTAAAAATTCGTCTGTGGGGCTCCCATCTCAAAATCCGGCGAAAGTTACGAAATCCGACAACCCATTCAATTACAAGTCCAACCATACCAGTTTCACTCAAATCTGACTCCGAATCGATACTGAAATCTTAAAAAATCGTTTATATGTGATTTCTATAAAAGTTTCCCAAATTTCAATCTCAAAATACTAATTAAATGGTGAAAACAATGATATATTTGTGTGTGTAGACCAAATCCGAGTTAGAATCACTTATCCAAATGTCTTTCCCTTGAAAATCTATCAAAAGTCGCCTCTGCTCAAGCTGAAGTTCGTCAAAAATGGCAAATGGGACGAATGCCCTCTTTTATAAATCTGCCTAGGCAGCCTTGCCACGATCGAGGCCCTCGAGCCTGGGCTTCGGTCATCGTCTTGATCATGGCCTCGATCATGGCATCGAGCATGTGCCTTCAATTGTGACTCTCGATCTTGGGTCTCGATCCTGGCCCTCGAGCCTTGCCTTTGATCATGGCCCTCGAGCTAGGCCTTCGATCGTGGCTTCGATATTGAGCCTCGTCCCTGGCTTCGACTCAGACCGTCGACCTTGGGCTCGATATCTTGGCTCGATCTTGGGCTCGAACACAGCCCAGAATATCCAGCAGAAGGAAAAATTGTAGCAGCTTTTTAAGTCTAACTTTTGATCCGTTAACCATCTGAAACTCACCCGAGACCCTCGGGAACTCAACCAAATATACCAACAAGTCCTAAAATATCATACGAACTTATTTGAAACCTCAAATCACCTAAAACGACGCTAAAACCATGAATTATGGTCCAATTCAAGCTTAATGAAACTTAAAATTTCCAACTTCTACATTCGATATTGAAACCTAACAAATCAATTCCGATTGATCTCAAATTTTGCACACAAGTCATAAATGACATAACGGAGCTATTAAAATTTTCGGAACTAGATTCCAACCCCGATATCAAAAAGTCAACTCCCCAGCCAAACTTAAATTCCTATTTTAGCAATTTCAAGCCTAATTTAACTACGGACTTCCAAATGAAATTCCGAACATGCTCCTAAGTCCAAAATCACCTTACGGAGCTGTTGGAATCGTCAAAATTCTATTCCGGTGTAATTTTCTCAAAATTTTGGCCGAAGTCAAACTTGGCCTTTTAAAGCCAACTTAAGAAACCAAGTATTCCGATTTCAACCCAAACACTTCCAAATTCCAAACCAACCATCCCCACAAGTCATAAATCATTAAAAGCACATACGAAAAGTTTTATTGTAGGGAACGAGATTCTAAAAGTCAAAATGACCGGTTAGGTCATTACATTCTCCACCTCTTAAACAAATGTTCATCCTCGAACGAGTTTAGAATTATACCGAAAGTGCTGAATAAGTGTGGATATCTGCTCTGCATGTTTTACTCGGCCTCCCAAGTTGCTTCCTCGACTGGTTGGCCCCATCACTGGACTTTTACTGCAAAAATCCTCTTGGACCTTAACTGGCGAACATGTTTATCAATAATGGCAACTGGCTCCTCTTCATACCCCAAGCTATTATCTAGCAAAACTGTACTGAAGTCTAACACATGTGATAGGTCGGCATGATACTTCCGGAGCATAGATACATGGAGAATCGGATGAACTCCCGATAGACTGGGTGGCAATGCAAGCTCATAAGCAACCTCACCAACTCGTCTCAACACCTCAAATGGGCATATTAACCTTGAGCTCAATTTCCCCTTTTTTTCCCTAATCTCATGATTCCCTTCATCGGCGAAACTTTCAAGAGAACTGTTTCACCTACCATAAATGATAAATCACGCGCTTTCTGATTCACATAACTCTTCTGTCTGGATTGCGTTGTACGAAGTCGCTCCTGAATCAACTTTATCTTTTCCAAGACATCCTCCACCAAATCAGTACCATATAACTTAGCCTCACCGGGCTCAAACCAACTGATGGGTGAACGACATCGCCGACCATATAAAGCCTCAAATGGAGCCATCTCAATGCTGGATTGGTAACTATTATTATAAGAAAACTCGGCCAAAGGCAAGAAACGATCCCACTGACCTCCAAAGTCAATCACACATGCCTTGAGCATATCCTCCAAAATCTGAATTGTCCGCTCTAACCACCCGTCAGTCTGCAGATGAAAGGTTGTGCTGAGCTATACGCGGGTCCCCAATTCACTCTGTACTGCTCTCTAAAAATGTGAAGTAAACTAAGGGCCTCTATATGATATTACAGAAACTGGCACACCGTGCAATCGAACTATCTCGTGAATATATATCTGGGCCAACCTCTCTGAAGTATACATAGTCACAACAGGAATAAAGTGTGCCGACTTGGTCAACTTGTCAATAATGTCCCAAACTGCATCAAACTTCTGTAAAGCCCGCGGCAACCCAACTACAAAGTCCATAGTGATGCGTTCCCATTTCCACTCTGGTATAGTCATCAGCCGAAGTAGGCCACCCGGTCTCTGGTGCTCATATTTAACTTGCTAGCAGTTTAGACACCTAGCTACATACTCAACTATGTCCTTTTTCATTCATCGCCACCAATAATGCTGTCTCAGGTCACGATACATCTTCGTAGCACCTGGATGAATAGAATGTTGAGAACTGTGTGCTTCCTCTAGGATCTTTTTCCTCAGTCCATCTACATTAGGATCACATAGACGATCCTGGAGTCGCAGAACACAATCCGCTCCAATAGTAACTTTTTTGGCACCACCCCGTAGTACCGTTTCTCGAAGAACCATTAAGTGTGGATCATCATACTGGCAAGCCTTAATCTTTTCAAATAGTGAAGACTAGGCTACAACATATGTAAGAACTCGGCTGGGCTCTGAAATGTCCAATCTCATAAGTCGGTTAGCCAAGGATTGAATATCCAAAGCTAATGGCCTCTCCTCTGCTGTAATGAAAGCCCAACTACCCATACTCTTCGCCTTTTTACTCAAGACGTCTGCAACCACATTTGCTTTACCCGGATGATATAGGATAGTAATATCATAATCTTTCAGTAATTACAACTATCTGCGCTGCCTCAAATTTAGGTTCCTCTGCTTGAACAAATGTTGCAAACTGCGATGATCAGTGTAAACTTCACAAGACACCCCATAAAGATAATGCCTCCAAATCTTAAGAGTGTGTACAATAGCAACTAACTACAAATAATGCACTAGATAATTCTTTTCGAGGGGCTTCAACTGACGTGAAGCATATGCAATAACTCGCCCTTCCTGTATCAATACACAACCCAAGTCAATGCGTGAAGCGTCGCAATCTACTGTATACATTCCCGAACCGGAAGGCAACACTAACACTGGTGTTGTAGTCAATGTTGTCTTGAGCTTCTGAAAGCTCACTTCACAATCATCGGACCATCGGAACGGAGCACCCTTCTGGGTTAATTTGGGCAAAGGTGCTACAATAGATGAAAAACCTTCCACAAACCGACGATAATAACCTGCTAAACCCAGAAAACTCCTGATCTCAGTCTCCGAAGTGGGACGATGCCAATTCTGAACTGCCTCAATCTTTTTGGGATCAACCTTAATACCCTCACCCGATACAATAAGCCCCAAAAATGCTACAGACTCTAGCCAAAACTCACATTTAGAGAACTTAGCATAAAGCTTTTGTTCCCGCAATGTCTGAAGCACTACTCTCATATGCTGCTCATGCTCATCCTTATTGCGCGAGTAGATCAAAATGTCATCAATGAAGACAATGACAAACGAATCAATATATGGCATGAATACCCTGTTCATCAGATCCATAAACGTTGTCGGGGCGTTAGTTAAACCGAAGGACATCACCAGAAACTCATAATGACCATATCTAGTCCGGAAAGCAGTCTTCGGAACATCTGAATCCCG
Organism: Nicotiana tomentosiformis; assembly: GCF_000390325.3. Classification (NCBI taxonomy): domain Eukaryota; kingdom Viridiplantae; phylum Streptophyta; class Magnoliopsida; order Solanales; family Solanaceae; genus Nicotiana; species Nicotiana tomentosiformis. The sequence continues at coordinate 35,078,609 of NC_090822.1, forward strand.
AATCTTCAACTATTGGTACCCCGACCTCAAGTCGATCTTAGAGAACACCCTAGCACCCTGCAACTGGTCAAATAGATCATCAATACGCGGCAACGAGTACTTGTTCTTAATAGTGACTTTGTTCAATTGGCGATAATCAATACACATCCGCATTGTTCCATCCTTCTTTTTCACAAATAATACCGGTGCACCCCAAGGTGATACACTCGGTCTGACGAACCCTTTGGCTAGTAACTCCTCAAGATGTTCTTTCAATTCTTTCAATTTTTTGGAGCCATGCGATACGGTGGGACAGATATAGGCTGGGTATCTGGAGCCAAGTCAATACAGAAATTAATATCACGATTAGGTGGCCTACTTGGAAGATCTGAAGGAAATACATCAGAGAACTCCCGAACTACAGACACTGAATCAATAGCCGGAGTCTCTGCAGTAGTATCCCGAACATAGGTTAGATAAGCCTAAAATTTAAATGAAGTAATTATCAAAAGTTAAAAGTTAATATAATATATGCCTATAAATGATTTTTATAAGTATAAATGATATTAGGTTTGGTATTTAAGATGCATATTTTTTCTTGAATATACATTAATTAGTAATCATTTATTTATAACTAATATTGCAAAATATTTGATATATATTTTCTAAATTAATAGTATTTAATCTAATTAATTATAAAAAATAAAAACATACATTTTGTAAGAACATCAGGGAATGCATGTCTGATAAAATAAGTTAATATGTATAAATATAATGTCATAACATTATTCAAATATTTGACAAAATTAATCTACTAATTCTAACTAAATAATGAACAACATGCAATGTGAAATAACAAGACAATACTACTAAAACAAGTAAATTGGAACCATAAATATAACACAATTTCAAATTTAAAAAAAAATAGTTTAACATATATCAAATTCCAACATAATAAAAACAAGTTCCAATATAATTTAAGATTAAGAAACATAAAAAATTTATACCCTCATTCAACAACGAAATTCTACTTTAATGACATCACTCATTATATGCCAAGTTTGTTAATGACTCATTATTTCTAATATTAGGGGGTGTAGTTTCAAAATCTAGAATTATAACGCAACCACGCTAAATGAAGAAAATAAAATAAATAAGAAATAAAATATACGAGCAATTACATGGAATCACAATAAGTAAAGGTAGAGAATAAAAGATAATTAATGTACAAAGAAAAATATATTTTAAAATTAAAAATTAAAAATAAAATAAAAAGATTAAAATAAAAAGAAATTAAACTAATGGAAATAAAAAGCTATATAGAAAATAAATTAAAATAAAAACAAAAAGAAGAAATTTAAAAGTAACCTACATTTCAAATTACACCCAATTCAATGCTGACCAGGTAATTACTTAGTCAGACAAACATGCCAAATGACGTAATTACATCCAATTACACCCAATCTAATCCCTAGGTTGCTTTCCAAACATGATATTCGTATTATTAATTATATATATAGGGAAAATAATGTTTAACTAATGATACTTAGATTGAATTAATTTCTCAAACTTTTATGCGTTCGTGCTTTTAATTTCCTAGTATGAATTAATTTGTCAAAACTTTATTAACTAAAAATAAATATCCTAAACCTAAAAAGTGAAAATTTAATACTCCTAAATATTACTCCGTTCGTTCCAATGTATGTGAACCTGTTTGACTAGGCACGAGGTTTAAGAAAAAATAAAAACTTTTGGAATTTGTTGTCCTAAACAAGTCAAAAAGGGTCGAGAGTATTTGTGTGGTTATAAAAGCTTCTCATTAATGGTAGAGTTAGAAGTTTAAGCTAAATTGTTTTCAAATTTAGAAAGAAGCCATTCTTTTGGGACGGACCAAAAGAAAATAGATTCATATAAATTGGAACGGAGGGTGTACTGGAATAAAAAGTCAACGAAGCTTCCCTGGTATGAATCGAAAGTGCTTCAAATTCTAAAGAACCGAAAGGAATTGAAAAATCAAAATTCTAAATATTAGGAGATAATTAAATGATTATATCTAAATAATTTGAAATTAATTAAATGAATATTCCTAAATATTAGAGAAATAGTCGATTATTATACCAATCATACTATATTATAAATATGAAGACCTAAAGGGAAAGTTAAAAGATCAAAATACCCATTAAAAGCTGAATGGCCATTTTGCCCTTCAATCAAATATTACTCCTCTAATGTTACTGTGTACGTAAAGTAATTTCACATTTATGTTTTGTTTCTTCCATCTTCCATGTTAATAGCCTTTCTATAGCTTCTTACATTCTTTACTGGATTATAAATTTTCTTACTTATTACTGATTGTTTGGATCTTTCATCTTCTACTGAAGTAATAATAATTTTCTTGCACAACTTTTCACATTCTTTAAAGTATTCTATAAAAGTGCAAAATAAGGTGTCTAAAAAATTTATATATAGTACAATAAAATAAATTAAATGCATCAAAGAAAGATGACTTTCTCTTCAAAAATAATATTTTTACTGGTTTTTTTCTTTACCAAACAACTCGTATTCTATCAAAAACTTTCTAATAGAGAACAAGAAGCTGAAGAATGTAGATTAACAACAAGAGGATTATTTGTAGTTTCCTCTTCTGACTTCTCATTGTTTTAAGTAAGTGTCACTTTATCGTTTTTATATAGAAGAATTTTAAATTCTTCTCCAAGTCACTATGCCTTCAAGATCTATTTCTACGTGGTTATACAGTGCTGGTAGTTTTATATTTCATATTAATTTTTCTTTGTTACTTCCAACGAGTATTCATAAAACTGTACAAGTATTTTTTTTCTTAGATATATCATCATCCATGTTAGAACTGGTAACTACGATAGATGAATGGTGATATTCAAATTAAAGTTTACTGTGCAAGTATCTTCTTATTTATATAGAATCATATATGTTAGAACTAGTAACTACAACAGATAAATGGTGATATTTAAAGTTTGAAGTCTATTCTAACTTGAGGTCATATTACTTCGACATTATTTACTTACAAATTGTATTTTTCTTTTTGTCAGTTCTTGGAAGAGTTTTAAAATAAAAATGATATTAGTGCAAAAAAGCATGTAAAAAGTCACAAGCATGTTAAGCTTATATGGAAAACTTTCAGAACTGTACTGAATACCTTTAAATTATCATCTTTTACTCAAATAGGCTAATTATTCATCAAATTGAGCTTGTAATTTTTCCGTTTTATAATTTTTATTATTCATTATACACATAGTTTAATATATTATTTTAAACAAATTTGTTCTAATTTATATGAGACACGGCACGTGTACAGAAACTTCTATAGAATGATATAAATAGATATAAATTTGACAATTAACTGCACACAAGTCACTATCTTTTTATATCAACGACGCGATTCTAACTATTCGATGAATATTTCGTTCAATAATATATAAGTGGACAAAGTTAAAACTTCAATTTTTTATTTTTTTTGGAATAATTAGATTAGATAGTGAGATAAAATAGAATGAACAACACTTAAATTTTGAAGTGGTTTACCGAGACAAAAGCACAACAGTAACACTATTAAGGAGAACTATTCATACTTTTCAGATATTTACGTATATATCCTATGTAATTTCAATTGTATATATAAATCTCTCTACTTTCATATATTGTCCGAAAAAATTATATCATAATATGATAAAATTTGCATGTGGCGCCTTATTTGGTCGCCCACATTTAAGCTATACCCATATTTTTAAAATTATTTAACCTATACTCTAATTTTGACAACTTCAGACCCGTCGTTGCCTCCTCTTCTTCTCCTGCGACCTATGCGCTCCTTTCTTCCTCCTCTTCTTTTTCCTCTTCTTCTTTTCTCTCTCAAACATGTTATAGTTTCTGGAAATTCGACAAAGTGACAAATCAAGAAGAAAGAAAGACTCGCCACTGCCTCTCAAACACAGAGACAGACCCATGTGTAAGGGTGAGGGGTCACCGGACCCAGTAAACTTCGGCCGAAATCCTCTATATATATACGTATATACCTTGAAAATGGTTAATTTAAAGCAGTTGGCACCCTGAACACAAAGCATTTAGGGGGCACTGGTTGAGCAGAATAATGTACCCCCGCTGCATAAAAATTCTGGGTCCGCCTCTGCTCTAACAGTAATACATCCCAACACAAAGTACGTAATAATAAAACAAGAGTTTATTGTCAAAACTCGAAGAAGCATCAACTGAAGTTTGGGACTGTAGGGCCAAACTTCAGACATTACTAGGTTAATTTTTGTCTGAAGTTTGCAACTATCATGCCAGAAAAAATTATCTGAAGTTCAAATATAACAAGCTGATTTTGTCCGAAGTTTGCACTACAAACTAAAAAACTTCAGACTAATTTGTCTGAAGTTTGCACTACAAACTAAAGAACTTCAGACTAATTTGTCTGAAGTTTGCACTACGAAATGACGTTTTTTTGATTGCTTTTGCAAGTGAGGCCAAACTTCAGACAAAAATATTTGAAGTTTTACTTTGATAAGGTCACACTTCAGGAAAAAAATGCTACTTCAGGCCCCGTATGTCTGAATTTACCCGATAAGTGATTACGCTTGTATTTTTTTTTATAAAGCGGATATAAGTTAAATAGTACCCCAAAAGGTGAGTATATACATGCAAATGCCCCATAATATGCGATTAAAATATTACATGCTTTTATAATATATATTTTTGTCACAATACTAATAGATAGGAAAGTCATTTTCGAAAGAAGATAAGATGTGCTAAGTAGGATACTTATTACAATGATGTACGTTGTAATTCTTTCTTCCTGTTTTTAAATAGACGAAACAAAAAAAAAATAAAATTGAAGTGGGCACGTGGCAAGAAACTGAAAGATGAAGAATTCAAAGAAATGCATGCACACAAAACCCTCACCACCTTTATTTGTGTCTTTGTCTTCCTCTCATATTATTTTCGTGACTCTCTTTATCTTTTTAACTTTCTTGTGTTTTTTTCCTCCTTAACAAAAATCAAAATGATTAGTGTACTACTTTTCATGCACATCTAATCACTGCCTCCAATTTCTCAGCTGCAACTTTAATTCCACATTATGATTATTTTCTCTACAACCGAAAAACAAAATATCAAAAAAGAAATTTTAACTGAAAGAACAAGTTTAAAGAAGAAGAAGAAGAATAAGAAGACGGTGGCCAGTGGTGGGTTCGGTGTATAGAGGATCTGAAATTGGTTATATTCTGTTAACTGCTGGAATTAATAAAGCAATTTTCATATGCACTTCATTTGTTTGATTTAATGTCTATTTGAATTGCTATTGTACTCTTCAATTTTGTAGTATTGTCATATATAATGGTTATGTAATATAAGGAAACAGTGTAATCTGTGTTTTTTGATAATCGTGGTGTCGGGCTAGTTTGCACGCACCTGTACTGATTCCACATGTATTTGGTGCCTGCCACCAGCACACATACGGATAACAATGAGAAGAAATCACTTAGTGTTTTTGACTCCGTTTAGATTTGAACATGAAAATCTCATGGTTCTCAACCTATTTCGTTGACCATTACGCCACACCCTTGGGGATGTAGCGGAATCTGTGTTGCTTGATTTATCCGCAGTAATTTGGGTTTCAGTCTATATAAGATGCTGAAGAGAGAGCTGCAAAAATAAAAGATGTTTCTTTTATGGTAAAGTAGCAATTCCATTGTAAAGTTTAGCTAAATCGTGAAAAGGGTTTGAGTTAAACTCACTTCTTTTAGGTGTTGTGGTAAGGATTTGGGTGGAGAGAATAAAATTGGTACTTATCATTTTTCTTTTGTGATTTTTGCCTTGAAAGGAGAATTAGTTCGTATTGGAATGAAATAGGTCTAAATAGAGCGGAGCAGGTATATAATTCATATAGCCAACTCCAATTACTTTGGGATTGCGGTGTAGCTTATCGATTGATATTCTTTTGTGATTTAAGAATTTTATTATCATTTACCTTTTCCAATTGTGATTGCTTTGTCTAGAATTTATTTTCTTTTGCCTTTTTCAGTTGTGATTGCTTTGTCTCATATTAACAGTCTCCACAAAATAGAAGTCTGAGCTAAAAGAACACCTGCTGTGAGATATGAGATATCCCAACTAAAGCTTGATTGTCATTTCTTTAGATGTTGGAGAATATTTGAATTGGTAGTTGTAGAATCTCTAGCGGATGATAGTAGGCAGTGATGCGTATGATAATCTGAATGTGCGCTGAGTTCCCTTTTTCTTTATGCAGTATATATTGGAGACGCATACATATTGGTAGTAGCACGAGCAGTGGCAGATGATTATTAGATAATGATGAGCATGATATCCTGGAAGTTGCATTCATGGATACGCCTGAAAATAAGAAGCTCAATGAGATAGTTGACATAGTAAAATCATGGATCCCGAGAAGGACAGAGCAGGTGAGTGTGTCCAGGGATTTCTGGATGCCCGACCAGAGCTGTAGGGTATGCTACGAGTGCGACTCTCAGTTTACTGTATTTAACCGCAGGCATCATTGCCGTCTCTGTGGCCGAGTTTTCTGTGCCAAATGTGCATCAAACTCTGTTCCTGTCCCAAATGAGGAGCCCAAGGCTGGCCGGGAAGATGGAGACAGGATAAGGGTTTGTAACTTCTGTTTTAAGCAGTGGCAGCAGGGGTTAGCCACAGTTGATAGTAGGATGAACCTTTCTAGTCCAGGCCTCAGCCCATCTCCTTCTACCACAAGTTTGGCCAGCAACCAGTCGGGCTGTACTTGTAACAGTGGTAGCAGTGGTAGTTCAACTGTTTACCCTACCGGGCCATATCAGCATGTAACATGCAGCTCATGCCAAAGCGCTTCTCAATCAGCTCAGATGGGTCCTGCAGGTCTCAAGCAAGACCAAGAAACAGCTCTGGGGAATCCAGATTTTGGTCATTTTGTCTCTTGCTACAGGTATCTATTATTAGTGTCATATGTACAGACAAACAACATGTATAAACAGGATTTCATTTCCTTTACGCCCCTCTTGCTAGTTTGCTGACACATAAAAATTGCATAATCGCTGCAATCTTTCCCTCCCGAGACCCCCCACCCTCCCCAGATCCCACTTGTGGGACTAAACTGGTTTTGTTGTTGTTGTAATTGCTGCAATCTTATTTAATATATGATCAAAATCATAATTTGCATGTTGCTAGATCTACATATGAACAGAAAGCTTTTAGCTGATCTTTCTATGTGATCCTGGATTAAGAAACCATCTATATTACAGTGCTTCAATTAATAGAAGATACTTTTTCAAGGTTCTTTAACAATTTTTACTTTTTTGATTTATGGCCCTTCTATTAGTGCTTTGATTTATTGTCTGTCCATTTGTGAGTTGTAAAGCCTCACTGCTTTAGAATAACTTTCAGTATTTAGTTGCTGATTGTTGCTATGTAAAGAATTTCTGGGATAATAGTTGATTGGTAAACTTGATCAAAGGTATTCTCTAGCTAAGCAAATTTAAACCCCAGTTGGTAAATCCAACAGGTCTTGATCTGGTAAACCTAACAAAGAATAAGAAACTTAATGTCGCCCCATTGTTGCTATATTTAGAGCTGGATATGAGCTGAATCACACCAGCTTTATAGGTTTGAACTTGGTTTAGCATATATACAAGGCTCGAATCGAGCTTAACCTTGTTTGGATTAAGTTTTTACGAGCTCAATCTCGACCTCCGCTCGGTTCTTTTGTATAGCAACTAAGCTCGAACTCGTTCATATAATTAGTTGGGATCAAGTCATTTAGATAAATTAGAAATAGGATTTTATTTATGCCATGTCAACACCAGATCATAGGTGTGACATCAGATGACTGAAGATTTTAAAATGATGGGATAGACCTATATGACTTGGACGAAGTATGTCTGGAAAGACGTACAGTTTTTTAAAATTTATGTGGACTTAGCAAAGAACAAAATATATTGGAAGCAAAATATCCTTAAAGGCAACACCAACTACTTGAAATTTAGGTTAGTCGTTGTAAGCACACTTGCATTAGGTCAAGTGTTTGAAAGAGTTTTTAAAGCTTGAATGCAGATTCTATGAAAATGTAAGGATATGTCTAAGATTTAGAGGATCCCTAGTTTTAGATAATCTTAGGACACATTGTGGAGTAGTGCAATGAATGTGTCCAATTGGAGCTCATCAGATATTAAGGATGTATATAGCTGACCGCAACTAGTTTGAGATTGAGGGTTAAATGTTGTTGTTGTTGTCGTCATTCGATTTATGCCGTATAGGCAAATAACTCAGTTAAAAAACTATATTCGAGAGCTAAAGGAGAAAATCTGTGTGTGCCCCCGGTGGTGGGGGTGGTGCTAAGGTTTACTTGCTGCTGGTTTCACCGGAGAAAATGATGAGGAATAGAATTTCTAGAAAAAGAGAACTAGAGAAAGCAAAGTTCGCCAGATAAGGAAGGGAGAATCTGATAGCCATATGGCCTAGGTTAGTAGGAGCTGTGGCCTGTGGAGGTCACTGGTGATGTTGAAGGCGGTTAATTGAAATAATGATGATGAAATGGAGGAGGAGAGAAAAGAGCCCCGGTGGTCGCGGTTTGGAGTTCGAAAGACCGGAAGGGTTGACAAATTGGAAACACTAAAATGGAAAGTATCCTGAGTTTTCGCGAGTATTAAATGGGTTGAGCTTTTGCAAGTTTGTTCTGTTTGATAAACTTTAACATGGATCCTTTTTTTGCCTTGATATACATGTGTTGAGAGGGTGTGACATGCGTATAGGTTCTTAATGCAGGTTGTTCAAAATACACTAAAATTAGCCAAAAACTGAAACTGTACTGAACACTTGTGAGTGACCCATATCGGATATGGTTATGTACCTTAGTCCGTGTACTAAAGACCCATAACGGCATATTTGGATCGTGACCAAGGTTTTTTTTTCCTTGCGGCTCTGCCTTGTCTACAAGTTTAAGGATTTTTGGGAGGGGAGAGCTATATTTTATGAGGAGCACCCTCTGAGTTGCAGGTTTGATTATCTTGTATGGACCAAGTATGTATAGTATTATCATGACAGATAGATGAGACACTTGAAATCAGACCTATACTTTACCTGCTCTTATGTATAATTTCATGTATTATTTCTAGGCAAATATCATCTATTCAGTGTATGTTTCAATTAGCTATCTTACTTAGCATTGCTATGGCAGGAGTGATGATGAGGATGATAATTATGGTGTTTGTGGATCACATTCGGAGCCAAGGCACTTTACTCCACCAGATGTCTATTATGGTGCTTTCAACTACAAGGAGATGAATAATATTTGTGGACCAAGCAACAACCAACCTGCTGAAATTGAATCAAATAGTGTAAATTCTTCATTATTGGCAGAGAAAAGTGAATGGCATAACTCAGAAGGGATGAAAGAGCTTGGGAATGAAGCAGATACTTGTATCAATGGTATCGAGCATGAAGGTCCTCCTCCTAATGATGTGAATGATACAGATAATGCACCTGTTGACTTTGAGAATAGTTATTTACTCTGGTTGCCACCAGAGCCAGAAACAGAGGAGGATGACAGAGAATCTCTTTTATTTGACGAGGATGATGGTGGTGGTGAAGAAGCCCCAGGGGAGTGGGGTTACATGGATTCATCGTGCAACTTAGCTGGTGGAGAGTACCATAGTAGGTATAGGTCAACCGAAGAGCATAGAAATGCCATGAAAAATGTAGTTGATGGACATTTTAAAGCTTTGATTGTGCAGCTTTTGCTAGTTGAAAAAATTCGTCCAGCTGAGGAGGATAATAAAGAGAGTTGGTCGGAGATAATCACATCTTTATCCTGGGAAGCTGCTACACTCCTAAAGCCTGACATGAGTCAAAATGGAGGAATGGATCCTTGTGGATATGTGAAGATTAAATGCATTGCCTGTGGACATCGTAGAGAAAGGTTTTTCTACATCAGATTATATGGCTTTTCTATTATGACCTAAACTAAACTTTCTCATATACCTTCTTTTCATCTTCTCTGTATAAGAATTACAAATAAACCTAACTTTCGACACCTAAACAAAATGTTCATGTTGTGTATCGTTGCAGCTCAATTGTTGTTCCCCCTGCATTCAAATTTGATACTTGGCTTATTTTAGTTATTGACTTCAGTTTGTCTTTGATTAGACTCCTATTCTGTGCTGCGATTACTTCTGATTGTCAACTGAGAAAGCACGGGAGAAAATATTATTGATTAATATTCTATGTTTACAATAAACCCTATTTATATGTGTACATAACCCATAACCTACTCCTATTACATAAGGGACTAGGACTAATTACATACATTCACATAACTATTCTAACACTCCCCCTCAAGCTGGTGCATATAAATCATATGTACCGAGCTTGTTACATACGTAGTTAATACGAGGACCAGTTGGGGACTTGGTGAAAATATCTGCAAGTTGATCATTCGACTTTACAAACTTTGTAGTAATATCTCCCGAGAATATTTTTTCTCTAAAAAAGGGACATCAATCTCAATGTGTTTAGTTCTCTCATGGAACACTGGATTTGACGCAATATGAAGAATAGCTTGATTATCACACACAAGTCCCATTTGACTAATCTCACCAAATTTCAACTTCTTGAGCAACTGTTTGATCCAAATTAACTCACATGTCGCCATAGCCATTGCTCGATATTCTGCTTCTGCACTAGACCGAGCAACCACATTCTGTTTCTTGCTCTTACAAGACACCAAATTTCCTCCTACTAAGACACAATATCCAGACGTAGAACGTCTATCAAAAGTGATCCTACCCAATCAGCATCTGAGTATCCAACGATCTGCTCATGGCCTCGATCCTCAAACAATAAGCCTTTGCCTGGAGTTGATTTTATATACCGAAGAATGCGGACAACTGCATCCCAATGACTATCACATTAGTCAAGGAGAATCCATAAACTGACTCACAACACTCACAGGAAAGGAAATTCAGGTCTAGTCACTGTGAGGTAATTTAATTTACCAACTAACCGCCTATATCTTGCAGGATCGCGAAGTTTAGAATTCAGATCCATCGGAGTGTCAACAGGTCTACAACCTGTCATTCCTGTCTCCTCAAGAATATCTAAGGCATACTTCCGTTGTGAGATCACAATACCTGAGCTAAACCTAGCGACTTCAATACCAAGAAAATACTTTAATCTGCCCAGATCCTTAGTCGACAAGAGTGGGTTGCTCTAGTGGTGAGCACCCTCCACTTCCAACCAAGAGGTTGTGAGTTCGAGTCACTCCAAGAGCAAGGTGGGGAGTTCTTGGAGGGAGGGAGCCGAAGGTCTATCGGAAACAGTCTCTCTACCCTAGGGTAGGGGTAAGGTCTGTGTACACACTACCCTCCCCATACCCCACTAGTGGGATTATACTGGGTTGTTGTTGTTGTTGTTGCTGCTGCCCAGGTCCTTAGTCTGAAAGTGCTGAAAGAGATGTTGCTTCAACTTACTAATACCATCCTGATCATTGCCGGTAATAACAATATCGTCAACATAAACGACCAGATTTCGATAAAATACAGAGTGATCAGCTTCACTACGAGTCATGCCAAACTCCTGAATAACTGTGCTGAACTTACCAAACCAGGCTCGAGGAGACTGCTTTAGACCATAGAGGGACCGGCGCAACCGACATACAAGGCCACTAGACTCCCCCTGAGCAACAAAACCAGGTGGTTGCTCTATATAAACCTCATCCTCAAGGTCACCGTGAAGAAAAACATTCTTAATGTCCAACTGATAGAGAGGCCAATGGCGAACAACAGTCATGGATAGAAAAAGGCGGATTGATGCTATTTTAGCCACGGGAGAGAAAGTATCACTGTAATCGAGTCCAAATATCTGAGTATACCCTTTGGCAACAAGACGGGCCTTGAGTCGATCAACCTGGCCATCTGGACCAACTTTGACTGCATACATCCAACGACAACCAACAGTCGATTTACCCGAAGGAAGAGGAACAAGTTCCCAAGTACCACTCATATATAAAGCAGACATCTCGTCAATCATAGCCTGTCGCCAACCGGGATGAGACAGTGCTTCACCTGTAGACTTAGGGATGGAAACAAAGGACAAAGATGACACAAATGCACAATGGGATGATGACAGACGATGGTAACTTAAACCGACATAATAGGGATTAGGATTAAGTGTGGACCGTATACCTTTTCGTAGTGCAATCGGTTGATTAAGAGGAGACAAGTCCGCAGTATTAGCAAGGTTAGGTGCAGGATGTGAATCAGCTGGGCCTGATGCTAGGTGCGGACGACGATGATAAGTCAGGAGTGGTGGAGCTCTAGAAGGTTGAACTGGACTAGGTGGTGGCGCTGGAGCTATAGTTGGTGGAACTGGACTCGGTGGTGGCATTGGACTCGGTGGTGGCACTGGAGCTATAGGTGGTGGAGCTGCAACTGGAGCTGTAGGTGGTGGAGCTGCAACTGGAGCTGGAGGTGGTGGAGCTGCAACTGGAGCTATGGAGAAAGATGAATGGGAGATAGTGACTGAATCTCCAAAAGACGGAACTGGTAGCAACTCAGAAATATCTAAGTGATTAACTGGACCTGTGAAATATGATTGGGTTCCAAAGAAGGTAACATCAGAAGACATAAGAAACCGCTGGAGGTCAGGAGAATAACATCGATATCCCTTTTGCGTTCTCCAGTAACCCAGAAATATGCACTTAAGAGCACGAGGAGCTAACTTATCGTTTCCTGGAGTAAGGTCATGAATAAAACACGTACTCCCAAAGACACGGAGTGGAAGGGAGGTAAGTGGGGAAACAAGACAGAGAATGGAACTTGATTCTGGATAGCTGAAGATGGCATACGATTAATAAGATAGCAAGATGTAAGAACTGCATCCCACCCAAAACGCAGCGGAACATGAGATTGTATGAGTAGGGTACGAGAATAAGATTTCTATTCTTTCTTTCAGCTACCCCATTTTGTTGGGATGTGTACGGACAAGATGTTTGATAAATAATCCCATGGGAGTTCATAAACTGCTGAAATGGGGAAGACAAATACTCTAGGGCATTATCACTACGAAATGTGCGGATAGAAACCCCAAATTGATTTTGAATTTTAGCGTGGAAGGTCTGAAAAATAGAAAACAACTCAGATTGATTTTTCATCAAAAATATCCAAGTGCACCTGGAATAATCATCAATGAAACTGACAAAGTAGCGGAATTCCAAGGTAGAACTCACCCGACTAGGACCCCAAACATCTGAATGGACTAAAGTAAAAGGTGACTGCTCGATTATCAAGACGCCGCGGGATATGGGAGCGGGTATGCTTATCGAGCTGACATGACTCACACTCTAGAGTGGACAAGTGAGATAAGCCAGGTACCATTTTCTGAAGTTTTGACAAACTAGGATGTCCCAACTGTTTATGTAATAAATTTGGTGAATCAGTAACGAGACAAGTTATTGAAGGAAGACAAGGATAAGGTAATAAAGTCCATCCGATTCACGTCTGGTACCAATGATCCGCCCTGTACTGCGTTCCGGTATAAAAACAAGGTCATCAAGAAATAAAACAACATATTTAAGTGATTTGGCTAAGCGACTAACGACTATTAGATTAAAAGGACTACCGGGAACATAAAGAACTGAGTCTAAAGGTAAGGAAAGAAGTGAACTTGCTTGACCTATTGCAGTTGCCATGGTTTGAGACCCATTGGTCATTGTGACTATTGGAAGAGATTGAGAATATGAAATATTGGTGAAAAGAGATTTGTTACCAGAAATATGATCAGATGCACCTGAATCAATGACCCAAGACTCAGAAGTTGAAGATTGGGAGGCACAAGTCATGCTACTATCTGTTGGAACAACGGAGGCTAATCCTGAAGATGTCTGTTTACGTGCTTTGTACTGAAGGAACTCAATATAATCCGGTAAAGAAACCATCTGGATTGGATTCAATGAATTGGATCCAACGGATTGTGAGGTAAAGACTTCTTATACGAACGCCATTATAATATTGGGCCGAAAAAACACAAATTTTCTGGAAATCACTGTTCTCGCCGGAAAAACTCATTGTTCACGCCGGAAAAATATCAAAGTGCTCGGAATAAAAAGAAAACAGTATGGGCCTGGTCGGAATTACTAGAAGATTAGACTGTCCTGAAGAAATTTTCGAAAAAGATGGCCGGAAAACTGTTCACGCGCCGGCTCGTGGGTCTGACGCGCCGCCGGCGTCAGAAGCTCTGGAGGCGCGTGAGAGCGCGCGGATGGGGTTCTGCCGGGGTGGTTTTCTGGGGTTTGGTCGCCTGAGAAATCCGCACCTGCTGGTGGTGTTATTTTTCGTAAAAAACCCACCGGAGAAGGGATTTAGTAAAAAACCAGCCTGAAAGTCACCGGAAAAAGGCACAGTGACTGTCCCGGACTCGCTGGTAACTGCACAACGGGGATTTCTCACTAGTTGCTCTAATACCATGTGAGAAGCACGGGAAAAAATATTATTGATTAATATTCTATGTTACAATAAGCCCTATTTATATGTGTACATAACACATAACCTACTCCTATTACATAGGGGACTAGGACTAATTACATACATTCATATAACTATTCTAACATCAACCAAATAACTGCAGGCTCCATGATGCAGGAATCAGATTTTCGAGTTGCTTGTTTTTTTGCTTGCACAGATTCTATGTGATGTGTTTAAATTGGTGCTAAATGTTAATTTTTCCAGCAGGAGCAATCCTATTGAATGATTCTTTCACTTGGTTTCTGGCATCATTGTGCTTTATTTTTCCATTAAATTATTGCTCATACTATGAAAGTTTTCTGAAGTTTATTTTCCTTCTGCTGATAAAATTCTCCTTTATGCTATTTATTAGTATGGCGGTTAAAGGCATTGTTTGTAAGAAAAATGTGGCGCACCGGCGAATGACCTCAAAAATAGATAAGCCTAGACTCCTAATTCTTGGAGGAGCACTGGAATATCAACGGGTGGCTAACCATTTGTCAAGTTTTGACACTTTATTGCAGCAGGTTTTCACTCAATCCAATTCTTTATTGATAATTTTTAGTTACTTGATAGGACAAGGAAATGCAATTCTGCTCCCAGACTGCAGGATCTTTTTCGTGTTCAGCACCTGGTTGTCGTTTTATCTCTTAGCTATACCTCCTTATCACTCTTTGTCCTTCTCTAGACATTTTTCAAGTTCGTATATAGATTAAGTTTTTGTGCAAAATGCACCATCTCTCTTGTTCTTTTTCCTTGCACATCAACTCAAACTAATAGTTCTATCTACTTAATAAAACTGTAGAAGCCTTTGCCTCATAGAAAAGGTTTGAATTGGTTTTATATCATATACTGACCATGAAAACAAAATTAACGACTGAAATACATGGATAAAATAATGGCTGGTCCATGATATGTAATTGTTTCCTTTAAGATTCTGAAGTGAACTACAAGCTGGGGCAATCTAATATGTACAATATCATTGCTATTGCTTTGGAGAGATTTTTGAGTTTCTAGGATCCATTTCCTGTACATTTATTTTTGATTGTTCAAGGAAGTATAATGATTTCAGCAACACGTAAGTGCTGTCAAAATTTACCATTTCCTGTACATTTATTTGCTGGGTAGTACTTTAAATTTGGGAAATTTTTAGATTTGGTTAGTCATTTTTTTGGTTGGGCTGGAAGGAGGAAGAGTTTCTTGAGGGGGGAGAAAGAGTGGAAAGGTAAGAGGTATTTTCCCTTGTTTGATTAGCAAGTAAAAGATAAGTGAAGGTAAAAGTGGAGGGTTATACTTCCTTTCTTCATCAATCTTTTGATCCTTCCAGAATCGGACAAAAAGGAAGAAGCAAATGTATACTAGTTCCTTTCCAGCTAGTACTGAAAAACCGAAAGGGACTATAAGATACATCCCTTGGTGGAAGAAACTCACAAAGTCTCCCCCTCATTTTCGAGTTAAACGGAGTATTAGACCTAAATTTGTATCTTCTAGGCCAATGTGTATTGTCAATCAGTTTATTCTATTTTTGACAAGAAGTTGCAATTGTATCTGTTGTAACATAGAAAACTATGGTCTGTGCTGATGGAAGATCTTGGACTGACTGCAGACTGGGGAGGTAATAAGTATGGGGAAGTTGGGGAATGAGAAGGACGAGGAAACGAGAGGATGTAACAGGGGAAGCTGGTTAGTGAGTCTATGATGGTTGAGGGGGTAGGCTCAAGGAGGTCTCTTCTATGTGCAAGTGTTTCAGTATTGTACTTCACGATTTTCTATAAATTCTGTTATATTCAAGTTCTGTTTGATTCTGTATCAGTTTATTCTGGTTTTGTTTTCCTTTTCGTCAAAATAGTAGACTGGTTCTTGTGATGACTTTTACAATGTACTTTCTTAGTATTCACTGGATAATACAATAGATGCCAACAACAACAACAACATACCCAGTGTAATACAATAGAGACCATAGGGAGAAAATATTTTTTCAAGGGAGTAACTGAAATGATAATTAGGGGCTACGCCGCTACGGTGCCCTTTACGCTCATTGGAGGTGTTTCTTTGGTTTCTCGTAAGCTGGAATACTCTAACTTCTTGTTATCCATGGTATTGAGAAAGGCATATTAGGGAGGCCCAATTGCATTATTTGGTTCATTACTTTTACTTGGATTCACATTGTTTGGTTCATAACTTTTACTTGGATCATTCTTTCTTCTAGGAAATGGACCATCTAAAGATGGCTGTTGCAAAGATTGATGCTCATCATCCAAGCATTCTGTTAGTAGAGAAGTCTGTATCTCGATTTGCGCAGGAATACCTGCTTGCGAAAGACATATCTCTGGTTCTCAATGTGAAGCGGTCACTTTTAGAGCGTATTGCCCGTTGTACAGGTGCACAAGTAGTCCCTTCAATTGATAATCTTACAACGCCGAAGTTAGGGTACTGTGATTCGTTCCATGTTGATAAGTTCGTAGAAGAGCATGGTAGTGCTGGGCAAGCTGGAAAAAAATTGACAAAGACCTTGATGTTTTTCGAGGGATGCCCAAAGCCATTTGGTTGTACGGTAAGTCACATGTTTAATGGCTTGTTCAGTTGTATGATAGCTGGAGCATGAAATAAATCTGAATTGTGTGGCATACTACATTCTACAAGTTTAGTTTACACCCAATTTCTTTATGGTCGACATGGTTATATTTCTTCTTTGTAGCTTTAACAACTAATAACCAAAACTATTCTTAGTTGAAAATTCTGATAAGGAAGAAAGAATAATCCTTTGGTATAACATACTCATTGGTACGATATGGTATTAAAGTTGACGTCTTGTCTCAATGTTTAAATAAACTTGCTATGAATATGATTTGTTCATCAAGCAGTATGTAAATTATTATGCTCAAAATTATTCAACTTCGGCTTTAGACATGTTCGCTATAGCTTATAGGTACTGTTTATGCATGATCTTAGAAAATGTGAATGTTGCTCCTATGCTGGTGGGAGGTAGCGCAAACTGTCCCGACGCTACCAACATTTTAAAAAAAAAGGAAATGTTTTACCTATCATTCTGTAATTTAACAGTTTCCTGGTGCAAGTGTCAGAAGTGCGGAAAGCTGATCTCCTCTTTTTGTTGGTGGTGGGTCTCAGATTTTGCTCAAGGGCGCCAACGGGGATGATTTGAAGAAGATAAAACGTGTTATCCAGTATGGAGTTTTTGCTGCTTATCACCTGGCTCTGGAGACATCTTTTCTTGCTGATGAAGGTGCTTCCTTGCCAGAGCTCCCTTTGAAGTCCCCAATTAAAGTTGCATTGCCTGATAAACCATCAACTATTCAAAGATCCATTTCTATGATTCCTGGTTTCTCTCTACCCATAGCCCAGAGACCGCTCGATCACCATTGCCTTGGCATGTCATCTCATTCCTCAACCAACATGTTGTCTGGTATCACATCATCATCCAACAATGCTCCACTGCTTGTTGAACAGTCAAGTTTCCCTGAAGGTTCTAACTCATTAGCTAGTGCTACAACGGCCTCAAATAAGGTAGACCTTTCTGATTGTCTTAATTCCTCACATCATTCAAGGCTTCAGTTCTCAGATCAAGCTGACGAGAGGAATAAAATGGCTTCAAATGACCCTCATGAAGAATCTCCACTGGACAGAGGTGAAGTTGCAGGAAATGATTATATACCGAATTTTCCTAGCAATGCTTTGAGAGATGCTGGTAGCCTTTCTCATGTTGTGGAAATTTTACGCACTACTCACACTTCAGAATTGGTGCTACCGGAATTTGATAATAGTTACTTTGAGGAATTAGGCTCATCGAAGCAAGAGTTTCCTTCCTCATCTTCCGATCAGCAGAGTATTTTAGTGTCCCATTCAACACGCTGTGTTTGGAAAGGAACTGTTTGCGAGCGCGCTCATATTTCTCGAATAAAATACTATGGACTCTCTGATATGCCTTTGGGCCGTTTTTTACGGGACCAGCTGTTTGCTCAGGTAATATCTCTCTTCCTCTTTTAAAGTTACACTCGATACATTCTTTGCATGCGTGGTTTATTCTGGTACTTTTTTCTGATATATGTTATACATTTACCAGAATTATAGGTGTCCCTCATGTGAAATGCCGCCAGAGGCACATGTTCATTGCTATACTCATCGGCAAGGCAGCCTCACAATTTCTGTAAAGAACCTACCTGAACGTATCTTGCCAGGAGAACGGGAAGGAAAGATATGGATGTGGCACAGGTGTCTGCGATGTCCTCGGACCAATGGTTTCCCTCCTCCAACCAGGAGGGTATTGATGTCTGATGCTGCTTGGGGATTGTCATTTGGGAAATTTTTGGAACTCAGTTTTTCAAATCATGCAGCAGCGAGCAGGGTCGCAAGTTGTGGTCATCTTCTTCACCGAGAATGTCTCCGGTTCTATGGGTATGCTGTTTCCTATATGGCATTTTTATGCATTAACTTTTCACACTGGGATTATAATGCCTTCACCTAACTTTAATTTTCTTTAATCAACTACTGAATATCATGTAAACTGTAAAGTATCCAGAGACAGAAACCTGAAGCATCAGAAAAATTATCATGAAGTCACCTGGGATGCATTTCCTCAATATGGTTAAAGTTGGTATCTGTAATCAAGTACTTTTTTCAAATAAACAGTCTCACATAAAGTAGTGGGACTATTACCTTATACATTGTTAAATTCAGTGCCTAACCCCACTCTATGTGAGAGTTTGTTGACTTGAATTGAATACTATAGCCCTGCTGCTAAAGCTACTGATGTCAAACTTCCTTCTACGATGAGGTGTAATCATTTTGTTTACTATTTCTTGGTCTGAGAGGTCCTTAATATTGCATGGGTCCTTAGCTTTTAGTGGTTTGCATGAATACTCTGATGATGTAGCTCATCAGCATGCATCAGCTATCCTGACGGCTTAATGGTTGGTTTTACTGAATCATTTTTGGTCGTTCCCCAATGTTTTTGTGACGTAGAATTCACATTGGGGGCTTCTTGTGTTGCTCTCTGACTGAGCATGTGATGCTATTTCTTCTTGCCCTTGATTGAATTACATCATACTAAGAGAGAACATTACAGCAACACGATGCTCCCAGAAAACTTGGCAACTGGATAAGTTGCACAAAAAATAATAACATCGCGGAAAAGGCCTATATTAGGAAAATCTTACAGGTGTATGATTTTCTTGTCAGTTTTACTACTGTTGCACTTGCAGTTCTTCAATGATGATGTTTCCCTGCTCTGGGTTAATATTCTCAGTTGGTGTTGTGTTGTCTTGTGCACGATTGTGGTTATGGTGCATGTATAATTAACCGGTGTTGCTGGTCCAATATTTTTTATTTTTATTTTTTATCCACTAAGTTTTCTTTTCTTTTTCTTGTTGCCCAAGCAATGGTTTGTTCTGCACTTGATATTTGGTTTTGTTGCCTCAGGTTTGGGACAATGGTAGCTTGTTTTCGATATGCTCCTATTGATGTTTATTCTGTATTTCTCCCACCTCCAAAGCTTGAATTTAGCCATGATAATCACGAGTGGATTCAGAAAGAAGGTGATGAGGTATAGTTGGACTGAATTCTTGCCTCAATTTGTTACCTCTATGTTTCGTTTTTTTTTTCTTTTTTTCTTCTGATGTACTTATTTTCTCCAAGAGAAGGTGCACAGAAGGGCTAATGCTTTGTTTGCTGAGGTGTCCAAAGCTCTTCATGCAAAGTTGGAAAAATTTTCTGTTGATAGTAGCTTGAAAGCACCGAATATAAGTGAGCAGATTGCAGAGATGGAAGAAATATTAGAGAAGGAGAAAACTGTGTTTGAGGTGATTCTTTTATTTTCCCCTCCTGTTGTTTAGATACTAACTTGTGTCATCTGCATTGTCGGTGAGGTATAAACAAATTTGTCAGTATGGCTGAGCGAGAAGATAGATATGGTTACCTTTTTGATGTTCAACTGTTTCTAAAGATGACAGCCCAAGTAATTTCTCTCTGTATGGTGTGGATAACATGTCTCAAACCTTTGACATTTTAGGACTGAGAATTTTGGTGAAGTATGTGTTTAAAATTCAGAGGTGCGTTCTCTCACTCTAAGATATGTGAAAATTAATGCAGCAACGAATTGGAGAAGAAAGAAATAATCAGGGTTCTCTAATAAGAAGTAGCAGTAGAAAAAGAATATGAGAGGAGCTAACCCTTAGTGTAGCAACTAGAAAAAAGTTTTTCCAGCCCGATTAGAGGAGGAAAAAAGAAAAAGACGTGTCTTCCCTAAGCAAGACGGTAAAAAAACAAGAAAGACTTAGAGTACATAAGACCTGTCATGGGCGGCTTTCCAACCATGCCCCATGACCCCTTGGATGCGCCCCGTGGCGTCCTGGCCAGCCTCCCAACGCCCGTCGCCACGGTCGGCCCCGTGGTCTCGGCAGCTCCAAGTGACAAGCGCGCATGTGCCTCTGTCGCCCCACCGATAGCCATCGCCAGCGCCCAGCCACAGGCAAAAGCCAACAGCGCCGCGCGCGCAGACAATGCCGCGCGCGCAGACCCTGATGCTAAAGACAAAGTTGCTGCCAACGGACTTGCTGCTGCTTTGTAGAAGACTAAGTCCTTTTCATTGTAAATATAGAGTAGTTTTGCTGCATTTTCTTTAAGTGTGATTTTTCAGCTTTCATAGGTCTAGTCATGTAACTTTGGTTTATTTTTTTAAGCATTATTAAGGGGGACCAAGCAATCAAAACTTTCAAGCAAGCAAACAATTCTCTGTACTGGTGTCTCTCCCCCCCGACACCGTCTTGTTTTCTGTAATAGCTTTCATTCAATGCAATCAAGCTTTCTTTCATTCTCAATTCTCTTTTCTGCTCTCTTTCAATTGCTCATGACATTGGTTTTCCCGTACGGCACTGACAATCTAGTCTAGCGTATGGAGGGGACCTCAGTTGGCGGACAGCAACCGTACTGACATCGGTTGCCTAGCCTTACGTCGCCCTTCCAAGGAACTTCAGGAAGGCGCCGCGTAACAGTTGGTATCAGAGCCTAGGCTCGACATCGGACGAGGGATTACATTGCAATTACCACCATTTCTGACCATGGTGAATTATGGGGATCGCATCGCGACCCTTGAGGGAACGGTTGACGCATTACGGCCCATCGTGGAAATGGTGCCCGATCTAAAGACCAGCCTAGTGCAAAGGTTGGACGACCTGGACCGCAGACTCGTCCAGGCCGAAGTTGACATAGAAAACATCAGTCGCGACTCTGAAGGAGACCGGCAAACAGCAGCCACAGAGGCAGTTGAAATTTTTGGTAAATTTGAGGTCCTCCAGCAGGAGCGTGCCGAGGATTTGGCCAACAGGGACCAAGAGGCAGACAGGGTGACTGCCATGCAACAAACCATAGACAACTTGACAGGCCAGCTCAATGTTGTCAATGCTGCTTTACAAGGCCTACTTCGAGGAGGCGGAAACCAATTTGGGGGTGGTGTGAACCTCGCCCCCATGGCACAAAAGCTGAAAATTCCTGAGCCAAAGCCATACAGTGGAGCTCGGAATGCCAAAGAAGTGGAAAATTTCATTTTCGACATCGAGCAATACTTCGATGCCGTGGGAAGCCTGGAAGAAGCTAAGAAGGTAGCAACTGCTGCCATGTATCTTCAGGGTGATGCCAAACTCTGGTGGCGGGTGAAGTACGAAGCCATCAAGGCAGGTGAAGATGCCCTCGACACATGGGCGGAACTGAAGGCAGCCATACGCCTACAGTTCTTCCCCGAAAATGTTGAGTACAATGCCAGGAGAAAGTTGCGGGAGCTCCGCCAGACCAAATCAGTGCGAGATTACGTGCGGGAATTCTCCGCGCTCATGCTGAACATCCGTGACATGGGGGACAAAGACAAACTCTTCACCTTCCTGGAAGGGTTGAAACCTTATGCCCGGATGGAGTTGCAGAGACAAAGGGTAGACACGTTGCCTAAGGCAATCCAAGCAGCAGAGTGCCTTGGGGATTACCAAGTGGAAGCCCGGAAGGATAGGCCTCAACAGCCTGTCCGAGGAGGATACAAAGGGGGCCAACCAAACACTAGTGGCCCTAGCAGAAGTGGAGGAGACCGGAGTGCACCCAAATCCAAGGCTCCCTCTTCCAGCAGTACTAGTGCTGCATCTAACAACAATGATCGGGGAGGAAGCCCCCCTCAGGATGTCGTCATTGCGGCGGACCACATTGGAATAATGAATGTCCACATGCACAGATGAACGCCCATCAAGCTTTTGAGGATGGGACGGATGACGACGCCGATGATGCGGACCAGACCGAGCCAGTAGGTGCATTCAATGCAATTGTTGGCTCCATTTCTGAGCCCTTAGCGGGAACCAGTGCCGGTATCCGCAAGAAGAAGGACCCCTGTCCAATTGCCAGGAAAGGAAATAAGAAGGCGAATTTGAGGACTCCTCCTCATCAAGAGAGGACCCTAATGTTCGTTGACATGAAGGTAAATGGCAAGCCCATTCGGGCAATGATAGACACGGGTGCCACCCACAACTACTTAGCCTCGACTCAGGTGGAGCGTCTTGGACTAGTTGTAGGAAAGGGCAAAGGTCGTGTGAAGGCTATCAACTCACCACCTCAACCAGTGGGTGGAATAGCCAAAGAAGTACCAGTGAAGCTTGGCCCTTATGAAGGAAAGTTCAACCTGCGCGTAGTGATCATAGATGACTTTGAGTTAATAGTGGGGTTGGAATTCCTGAGACAGACCAATACCATGCCCGCACCGTATGCAGACATGCTACTGATGATGGGGGCAAATGGGGCCAAGCCTTGCATTATTCCGTGCATTCCCATGAAGATGGCAGCCGAGAACATCTCGGCCTTGCAGTTAAAGAAGGGGTAAAAAGACATGAACCCACGTTCCTGGCTACCCTCCGCATGGAAGATATAGAACGCTCCTCGGGTCCCATTCCTGCACCCGTGAAGGAGTTACTTCTGGAATTTGAAGACATCATGCCACAAGACATGCCAAAGCGTCTTCCGCCTAGGCGAACTGTGGACTATGAGATTGAGTTGGTGCCGGGTGCGAAGCCACCTGCCCGGGCGCCATACAGAATGTCACAACCCGAACTCACCGAGCTTCGGAGATAATTGACGGAAATGCTAGACACAGGGATCATTGTGCCCTCCAAGTCCCCATACGGGTCCCCTGTGCTATTCCAAAAGAAACATGATGGTAGTTTACGACTCTGCGTGGATTACTGAGCTCTAAACAAAATCACCGTGAGAAACAAGTACCCTATTCCGCTAATGGCAGACTTGTTTGATAGACTGGGTGGTGCGACGGTATTCACCAAAATAGACCTGAGGACAGGTTATTGGCAAGTTCGGATTGCAGATGGTGATGAGCACAAGACGACCTGTGTGACAAGATATGGGTCGTACGACTTCCTGGTTATGCCCTTTGGCTTGACTAACGCGCCAGCCACATTTTGCACCTTGATGAACCAAGTCTTCCGAGAATACATTGATGAATTCGTCGTGGTTTATTTGGATGACATTGTGGTATATAGCCAGACACTAGAAGAACACCTGGAGCATTTGCGGAAGGTCCTAGCCCGATTACGGGAGCACGAATTATATGCGAAGCTATCCAAGTGCTCCTTTGCTCAGAAACAAATTGACTTCCTCGGACATGTCATCGAGGAAGGGAGGATCAAGATGGACCAGCAGAAGATTCAGGCCATTACAGAATGGCCGCCTCCTAAGGATATACATGCCTTGAGGTCGTTCCTTGGCCTATGCAACTTCTATCGGCGGTTTGTGAAAAGTTACTCCCTCATTGCAGTGCCGCTGACAGAACTTCTCAAGAAGGCCACCCCGTGGGATTGGGGCCCCAAGCGGGCAGAGGCCTTCGACGCATTGAAGATGGCTATGTCTAGTAGCCTAATCTTGGCCCTCCCTGACTTGGCCAAGCCATTCGAAGTGCAAACGGATGCCTCCGACTATGCACTTGGTGGAGTATTGCTACAAGAAGGGCATCCCGTAGCGTACGAGAGCCGGAAACTGAAGGATGCAGAGCGGCGCTATGCCGCCCATGAGAAAGAATTATTGGCTGTCGTTCATTGCTTACGCCTTTGGAGGCATTATCTACTGGGAGCCCCATTCGTGGTCAAGACAGACAACACAGCCGTTAGCCATTTCATGACCCAGCCAAAGCTGAATGGACGACAGGCTAGGTGGCAGGAACTCCTAGCGGAATTTCACTTCAACCTGGAGTACCGAAGTGGAAAGACCAATCATGTTGCTGATGCACTCAGTCGGAGAGCTGATCTAGCATCGATGTGTGTACTCGCCGCCCTAAAGGGAAGCGAAGTAACCACCACCATAAAAGACCAGATACAGGATCTACTCATCAAGGATCCTGCTGCACAGTATTTGGTTGATTTGGTAGGACAGGGCAAGACTCGCCAGTTCTACACCGAAGATGGGTTCCTGAAGGTGAAAGGGAACCGACTTTATGTTCCTAAAGGAGGAGATCTGCGACGGACTCTTCTTGCAGAATGCCACGATACTTTGTGGGCCGGTCATCCCGGCGAGGAACGCACCATGGCATTACTTCGCCGTGCATATTATTGGCCTCAAATGGTCGATGACGTCGCTCAGTATGTGAAGACTTGTCTAGTATGCCAAAAAGATAAGTCAGACCGCTTGACGCAGGCAGGGCTCTTGGAACCACTAGCTGTACCAAAAAGACCTTGGGAAAGCGTTTCCATGGACTTCATCACCGGATTGCCCAAGGTCGGAGATCTCACAACTATCTTGGTTGTGGTGGATCGGTTTTCCAAGTATGCTACCTTTATAGTAGCCCCACAATATATATCAGCAGAAGATACAGCTCGACTATTCTTCTCTCATGTCGTCAAATATTGGGGCTTACCTAAAGACATTGTTAGTGATCGCGACTCACGCTTCACTAGCAATTTTTGGACCCAACTCTTTAAGTGCCTCGGGTCAAAATTGAGTCATAGCTCAAGTTTTCATCCGCAATCTGATGGCCAGACGGAGCGATTCAATGGCATGCTAGAGGAATATCTCCGGCACTTTGTGACCGGATCGCAGAAGAATTGGGTGAAGCTTCTGGATGCTGCTCAACTGTGTTTCAATTCACAAAAGAGCTCAAGTACCAACAAAAGCGCTTTTGAAATTGTTACCGGACAGCAACCGCTACTCCCACACACAGTGAACGCACCAAACATGTCAAAATCTCCTCGGGCTGCTAGCTTCTCAAAAGAATGGAAGCAAAATTTGGAGATAGTGCGGAGCTATCTTGTCAAAGCCCAAAAGCGGATGAAGAGGCATGCTGATCAGAATCGCCGCTTTGTGAAATACCAGGTGGGAGACAAAGTGATGGTCAAAATCCCAAAGCGGTACTTATTTGCAGGGGTCCATGACCCTCGCCTATTGCAAAAATATATTGGACCCTTGTCCATTGAAATGCGCATTGGGAAAGTTGCATACCGAGTGGATACCCCAGCTTGGTGAAAAATCCATCCTGTTTTCCATGTCAGTCTCCTGAAACCTTTTCGGGAAGATATGGAGGATCCTTCACGAAGCCAACTCACAATACCAAGTATTCGAGGCCCCAATTCAACCGGGAAAAGGCGTGCTGAAGCTATTCTTGATGATCGAGTGATTCACGCCTCAAGAAAAGATCACCAGGAGTTCTTGGTGAAATGGCAGGGATGTGATGCAGAGGAGAATACTTGGGAGAGGGGAACAAACCTCAAAGCCTACAAGAGCCTGATTGATGATTACCTTGCAAGGAAGGCGCCGAGGACGTCGCCAACTCAGGTGGGGGAGAATGTCATGGGCGGCTTTCCAACCATGCCCCATGACCCCTTGGACGCGCCCCGTGGCGTCCTGGCCAGCCTCCCAACGCCCGTCGCCACGGTCGGCCCCGTGGTCTCGGCAGCTCCAAGTGACAAGCGCGCATG
The DNA here is from genome assembly GCF_000390325.3 of Nicotiana tomentosiformis. NCBI lineage: Eukaryota > Viridiplantae > Streptophyta > Magnoliopsida > Solanales > Solanaceae > Nicotiana > Nicotiana tomentosiformis. The sequence continues at coordinate 35,105,082 of NC_090822.1, forward strand.
TGCCTCTGTCGCCCCACCGATAGCCATCGCCAGCGCCCAGCCACAGGCAAAAGCCAACAGCGCCGCGCGCGCAGACAATGCCGCGCGCGCAGACCCTGATGCTAAAGACAAAGTTGCTGCCAACGGACTTGCTGCTGCTTTGTAGAAGACTAAGTCCTTTTCATTGTAAATATAGAGTAGTTTTGCTGCATTTTCTTTAAGTGTGATTTTTCAGCTTTCATAGGTCTAGTCATGTAACTTTGGTTTATTTTTTTAAGCATTATTAAGGGGGACCAAGCAATCAAAACTTTCAAGCAAGCAAACAATTCTCTGTACTGGTGTCTCTCCCCCCCGACACCGTCTTGTTTTCTGTAATAGCTTTCATTCAATGCAATCAAGCTTTCTTTCATTCTCAATTCTCTTTTCTGCTCTCTTTCAATTGCTCATGACATTGGTTTTCCCGTACGGCACTGACAATCTAGTCTAGCGTACGGAGGGGACCTCAGTTGGCGGACAGCAACCGTACTGACATCGGTTGCCTAGCCTTACGTCGCCCTTCCAAGGAATTTCAGGAAGGCGCCGCGTAATAGACCATATGAGACAGAGAGGGAAACAAGGTGTATTGATTGAAGAGAGACATCAATCTCAAGATGAACATGTGTCCCTAGTAAGTACTGAAAGGAGCTTTCCGTACTAACTGAGAGATCGACTTTGGTAACTCCATTATCCATATGCTTAATCCTTTGACTAGGCGGTCAACCCAGAAGTTGGGAGAAAACCTTCCAATATGTGTGATATAGAACCCTTCCTTTGATAGGTTTCCTCACGCTTTGCCTCACACCTCTTCCTCTTGAGCCATTGAGACCATACACCATACAACTCTTAGGGCTAGGTCCTTGAACTTACCCCCTCCGCCGAGGCAATTAGGAACTCCTTCAACTGGTGGACTGTTCCTCAGGGCTGCATTTCAATCACTGCTGTTAATTCGCTCAGTAGATTTACTGATTTGGAAGCTTTAGTGTAAAGGGCACCATCACTCGAAATAGAACTCTTTCGTCTAATTGAAAGTGTGACTGATGGTATTTGTCATTAAGGCATCAGACCTCGAGAATCCTTCCCTTCTGAACAGAAAGGGCAGGTCTTTTATTTCTTCTGTTTACACTTTCCATACGTTGCTTCAAATGACTTTGACTTGTTTCTTACTGGTGTCCACGTTGTTCTAGGGATTATTATGCAAGGCACTTAGTGGGGAAGTCAAAGTTGGTCAGCCTGCAGTTGACATCCTTGAGATAAATCGACTGAGAAGGCAGTTGGTTTTTCATGCTTATCTATGGGACAGACGCTTGATACATCTTTCCAGTTCTCATGGTAAAAATTCCCAAACTCAGGGCAGTTTGACACCACAACTGAAGGAGAAGTGCTTCAGCTCTAGCGAGGAACTTTCTGAAAGGAATGCAATTCCGAGACCTGGCAAAAGCTTAGGTAGCTATGATTCAGTTCTTCAGTATGGGAAGACTGAAATAACATCAAATGAAGGAAGGCACAATCAGATTCCTGATGGGGTTCATGAACGATTGAATATTGATGAGAACTTAACCCATGGGAAAGACACTCAGGCTACAGGAGATGGAAATGTACTGGAACCTGGAAAAAATGTCACACGTGTACTTTCAGATGGAAAGTTCCCTTCTGTGGAAAGTTTATCTGACACTCTTGATGCTGCATGGACTGGTGAAGGCCACCTGGCTATTAAGGAGCATAACAGTGCATTTCCAGATTCTTTCCTTGTAGATTCTTCTGCTTTGACTGGAGTTACAGCAAACTCAGATGTCGAAAGGTCTATGTGTGGCAAAAGTGGGGCTGTAACATCTCATTTATCTGCAAAGTCTGACAATGCGGACTACTTGACCTGGTCAACGGCACATTTTTCAAATTTCTATCGATACTTCAACAAGAATATCACATCAAATCCACAATTTATTGGTAAATTGGACGAGCATAATCCTGTTTATATCTCGTCGTTTAGCGAATTGCTACATCAAGGTGGTGCCAGGCTGCTGATGGCTGTTGGTGTTAATGACATTGTTGTTCCAGTTTATGATGATGAGCCAACAAGTATTATCTCATATGCACTTGTGTCACCAGATTACCACAATCAAATGTCAGATGAACCTCAAAATCTGAAAGAAAATCACAAATCTTCAGCTTCTCTGCCGTTTCTGGATTCATTAAATTTACTTTCACATTCGTCTGTGGATGAAGTAGTTTCGAACTCTCCAAGAAGTTTCGGATTTACAGATGAAAGCATGTCATCGAGTTTTAGTTCTCGCAACTCAAACATGGATCCACCTGCATATATTAATGCTTTGCATGCCCGAATATCTTTCTCAGATGATGGACCTCTGGGAAAGGTCAAGTACACAGTCACCTGTTATTATGCAAAGCATTTTGAGACCTTAAGAAAGTCTTGTTGCCCCTATGAATTAGACTTCATACGGTCCCTTTGCCGATGTAAAAAATGGGGTGCACAGGGTGGCAAGAGCAATGTTTTCTTTGCCAAAACCTTGGACGACCGATTTATCATCAAGCAGGTAACAAAGACAGAGTTGGAGTCATTTATCAAGTTTGCACCAGCTTACTTTAAGTATTTATCTGAATCAATAGCTAGTGGGAGCCCAACTTGCTTGGCAAAGATTTTGGGGATCTACCAGGTATCATTTTCTGTATATTATTTCTATTTAACCAAAGTCACTGCTATAGTCGGTATTTCAGCTTTCTGATATCTGTGTGCTGTGGAGCAACTTTTATTTCGATGAATCAGTCTAGGTTTGTAACTAAGGTTGTATCTGTGGGTCACTATATCTCCATTTGACCTCCCTGAAGCAAACATTTATTGTCAAAATATTTGAAGAATTTGTAAAATTATCTTTGTTAAGCCTCTCATTTTAAATTTATGTGGACCTAATTTCTTGATAGAGCTAACTTCTCCAACATAGTCAGTCTTGTGCTTTAGAGGTGCTCCTCGCTGTACCGTAAAAGAAATTAAAAGGTTCCCATAAAGGTCATTTAAATTGGTTCACCGGGACAGATGTAACTTCTGTACTTTGGTCTTCCCTTAAAAGATTCTCTGAAATTTATTTTCTTCTCCAATCTTTAACAGCATTTCGGTAGTTATACGTGTTCATTTTTCCCCCTTAATACTTTTTCCCATGATGCTCACTTCGTTTTTCAATTATTATTTTTAGGTTGCATCAAAGCATCTCAAAGGGGGGAAAGAATCAAGAATGGATGTGCTTGTTATGGAAAATCTTCTTTTTAAGCGCAACATCACTAAACTGTATGACCTCAAAGGGTCTTCTCGATCACGCTATAATCCAGATTCAAGTGGAAGTAACAAAGTTTTACTTGATCAGAACTTAATTGAAGCAATGCCAACTTCTCCGATTTTTGTGGGAACGAAGGCTAAGCGGCTGCTGCAGAGAGCTGTGTGGAATGATACTTCATTTCTAGCGGTAAGCTTTGAAACAGAATCCTATCATGACTAGTTACTTTGTTGCATTGTGTTCTATACATCGTTCTGCATTTCTTAATTCTGTCTGGTGTTACTAGTTTATCATTTCTACTCCAGTAAAGATCAAATAAGATGATTGCTGGGACGCCTCCCTGTTCTCTCTCTTCACCATACCCCTTATCTTTGCGTTGCTTTCTTATTGTTTCTCCCTTCTTTTGCAAGATGCACTTGACTTTGTCGCTGCAGTAGTTCTCTTATTTATTTTAGTACGTTCTCCAAGCGTTTCTTTGTTAGTCAATGCCAGCCAGCATCAAGTATATGTTGAAGTCTCCAAAGTGCGACTTCATGCTCTTCAAACACAATTATTAAATGCAGAGCGTTTTCCAGTCCCTGGTCTGCTATTTTGATACAGTTACCATTTTGCAGTCAATAGATGTGATGGATTACTCATTACTAGTCGGAGTGGATGAGGAAAAGCATGAACTGGTGCTCGGTATTATTGATTTCATGAGACAGTATACATGGGACAAACATCTTGAGACGTGGGTAAAGGCTTCAGGCATTCTAGGTGGGCCAAAGAATTCATCCCCAACAGTGATTTCTCCAAAGCAATACAAAACGAGATTCAGGAAAGCAATGTCGACATACTTTCTGATGGTGCCAGATCAATGGTCTTCATCAACAGGCATTTCTAGTGGATCCCAAGCCAATCTATGCGAAGTGTCAAGTGGGCCTACATGAAGTGATCCTTAAATATCAGTTCAGAAAATTTTCAAGATATTTGCCCCGACCGGTCTTGGTATAATTCTACTCAACCTTTCTTATGCATGAGTTTTGTATATTTTGTGAAGGAACATGTTGGATAATTGCTTCATAGTAGTTTTTTTTTTGTTTGTTCAAAGCAGTACTACAGGAAGTTACTTCCACACCAAGAATCTCTATTTTTTGGCAGTTCTGCAACTGTAGTCTAAGCTCTTGTACAGACAATAGTGTTTCTTCTTTTTCTTTCTCCCTATGATTTGAGATGAAGAAAGGGTCTCCAGTGGATTGTCCGAGGAACATATCGCACCGCACCCCCTCCCCCAGGTTGGTTTTCTAGTTTTCAGGAACTTGATACGTCCATTTTGATGCTCAATGGAAGTGCTTGGTATATTCATGTGCTTCAATGAGAATGAGAGGGTTTGACAACGGCTGTTATGGTAGCAGTAAGAAGGAATAGAATTTTATCTAGAAGCTGTCCTAAAATTAGATGCCATTCGAAATTTGTACACGCTTGAGATATATAAACTCCCTCTTCAAAGAGTATTTCTTATTGGGATTCTTGCCCTATTCCTATTTTGCGCCCTTTGCTTGAATCAGTTATGTCTTCTCTACTTGCAATATATTCAGAAACTATTCAACGGTGTTGTTCCCCACTCGAGAAAATCCGGGGGCTTCATGGTACTGATGCAATAGAGCTTCTGCAGATTTTACATTTGCATCTGTACTTGCTGTATCTTATGTAGCAAACGGAGAGATAGAAATGCGCTACTGTGCAGAATAGATTACAATTAGTTTCTAATAGTGAATGCCCGTTCAAAGTCATTTCTTTAACGGTTATCTTGGTGTATTTTTGGTTGTGAATATTTATTTGGTCATATCTTTAATTGTTATCTTGGTGAATTTCTGGTAGTGAATACTCGTTCAAAGGTCATATATTTAATGTTATCGTAGTGAATTTCTATTTTAATTGTTATCTCAGGGAATTTCTACCTTAATTGTATTACGGAAAAGGGCCAAAACTACCCCTGAACTATCAGAATTGGCAAATTTGCCCTCCTATTGAGCCAAAATTGTCCCTACTGTTAAATTTTTAGCTCAAACCTACCCTTAAAACTAAAACTAGCAGGCCAAACTAATTAAAAATATTATAAATTTTAATGACGTGTCTCATTCTTATTGGACGAATTTAAACCCCACTCGAAATCTATTAAACCCACCCGTATAACCTCTGACCCATTGGATCAATCCGACCCAAAACTGGTGTAGCTAATTGTCGGTTCTGTCTTTACGAATTGGTTTTAGATTCATGTCTATTTGTTTGAAATCTGCTGCGTCAACCTTCAATTTCACGATATTTTACTACTTTGCTTATTTGTTACTTTGTTGAAAACGTAGGAAATGCATCTAGTTTAAATAACTTTTGTTAGGTACTCAAACAGAGTATAATTGTTGCAAACTCAAATAGGTTACTATATTCAGTGTCTTAATTAAACCTTAATTCCCTGGCACGACACAAAAGAGATGTTGAGCTTACTGGCTTAATTGTCACTCTTTAGCAAATAAGTTCAATGAGGCGGTGAAGATATTCATTCTTACTCATCAGATGGTTGAGCTTTGCTATATCTTGGCTTGGCAGCTTACGACGGTCTAATGAGATATGGGAGCTATTTAGGTTTCTATGTCTCGCAAAGGCTTCTTAAGCTTATGACCAAGAAAAGGCTAATCTGAGCTTCCTATATATCTGTTTGCGAGAGATAAAAGAAGCAGAAGACGATTCAGACATTTGAATCTAAAAGTAGATAGAGGAAATCTAAGAACTATAATTTTCCGAGTTGGGAGAGAGAACCCTAATTAATAAAGGAAGAAGATCAAATAGTTACGTCGTATTTTAAGAAGAGAGGGCAAGTTCTTTTTTTGGGTCGGGTTGATAGGTCAGGTTATACGGGTGGGCAGAGGTGTGAGAAAAAAAACTGATAAATCGCATCAAATTGATAATCCGAGTCAAATCGAAAAAAAAATCTGATTGTGGTTTGGTTTGACTTGGTTAGGTATTGGAAAAGAAAACCCGACCATGATTGGTTTGGTTTGGTTTGGTTTTACAGTCAGACATCTCTATAAAAGTATCCCTATATAACAACACTTCATTATAAAAGTCAAGTTTTTCCGGAATCAATTTTCATGTTATGTTATAATATATGTTCTCTATAACAACACTTCGCTATAACATCCAAAAATGTTCGGAACAAACGAGGCTGTTATAGAGAGGTTTGACTGTAACTAAAAAAAGTCAAATCGAAACCAAACCAACCCGATAGTACATTTATACAAGTTTTAAAAATATTTTGTACATATAAATATTATTGTAATGTAATTTATATATATTTCTTAAATTTTTTCACAATTTCATCTTTTAACGTATTATTTCAAGTTTGGACTTAACATTCTTGAATGATAACAAATTTTATAGCCCATAAATGTAGTAACTCAAACAAAGTTCAAATCAATACTAATGCTAACACAAGAAACTCAATTCAACACTAGAAATGATGATAGTGTTGGATATCTATTTTTTAGTTTACATTGGTTTATAATGAAAATGCATAACTTAGTTTATTTTTTCTTTAGTGCTTAGCTATGTAATTAATAGTACTTATTAGCTATACTTATTTTAGCATGACATATATAATATATTTAGATTATATTAATTTTTATTATGACTTATTAATTAACAATATTTGCTTTATGCAATTTTATTATCTTTATTATTGAATATTTTAGTATAATGTTATGACTTATCTCATATTATTGTGTTATTTTTTTGAAAAATACTATATATAGTTGTATCTTAATAGGACTAAAGAAATATTTGGAGCGCAAGTTACATATTTTGTGCTATAAAGACTTTACCGGAAAAAAATTTAAATACCCGAAAAAACCGAAAAATCCGAGATTAAAAAACCTGACTTTGTTGGTTTGGTTTGGTTTATAGATTTAAAAATCCGACACCATTGGTTTGGTTGGGAAACTGAAAAATCTGAACTAACCCGACCTATGTACACCCCTACGAGTGGGTTTGATAGATGTGGAGTGGAGTTTAATTTCGTCCAATAAGAATGAGACACGTTATTAAAATTTATAATATTTTTTTATAAGTTTTGAGCTGTTAGTATTAAGGGTAGGTTTGAGCCAAAAATTTAACGGTAGGGATGATTTTGGCTCAATAGGTGGACGGAGGGCAATTTTGTACCAATTCTGATAGTTCAGGGATAGTTTTGACCCTTTTCCGTTGTTTCTAAGTGGTTAGCTTTTCTCTCTCTATGAATGCTCAGATTTGTTATTCTCGTGTTGCTGTTAATGTGTAGTTGTGTTGGTATTCGTTAGCAGTGTGTGTGTTGTTTTCATAACACCAAACATTGTGAAACCGTGTTGCCATACTGTGATGACACTTTTACCCGCTTTTATTGGTTCATTTTTCACGCACTGCCAGGGGTCTATCGAAAAATTATCGGAAACAATTTTTCTACTTTCAAAAGTAGGGGTAAGATCTATATACACATTACTCTTGCCAAACGCTACTTTGTGAGATTACACTAGGTTTTTTGTTGTTGTTTTTCACACACCGATACAAAAACATATACAGTAGTATTTAACATTGTGCATATAAATAGAAGCTGATTGAGAAAATTACAGGATTTTTCATTTGAATTGAAAAGTTTCATATTTGCTGAAACTTGAGAACATTTTTCACTATAGGACAGGGAAAGCTTGAACAACACAAAATAAAAAATCCATTCAATTAAATCTTGACGACTGCAGATTTGGCTTTTCTTTTATAAAAAAGTGCCATTACTTTTGTCATTTTAAAAAACTCATGTATTTGATCGCAAGACAACATCCATTTTCTTGTTGAATTCCCTTAAACGGACCTCAGAAGTGTAGAAGCATTGTCTCATCAACAGCAGCGTGCAGATATAGATTAGTACATAAGATTACTAAGGTTGCGCCTTCTATTTTTACTATTACTCGAGAAATGACAACTTGGGTATGTGCTAATTGCATTGTGAACAATTGAGGGATACTGTGACGATCCAAAATCCCAATCAAGGGGTCGTGATGGCTCTGAATACCGCTTGCTAGGCAAGCTAACACTTGACAATAATAAAAGAAGCAAAACTAAACATATAACTACGCAATATCATAAATACGAGTAAAAGCTCCGTACTACATAACGATTTTAAAACCCAAAATAACTGTCATAAACACCTCCCAAGACTAGTGTCACTGAGTACATGGGTTCCAAGAGTATTAAATACAAAGTCTGAAGGGAAGTACAATACTATCTAATACAATAAACAATAATAAAAGATAAGGAAGGTGACTCCAGAGTTTGTGAATGGGTATGCAACACTACTTTGAGTCTTCTAGGTATCCAAACTAATCACCCCTCGGGACTCCGCTACGTCCAACACCTAAATTTGCACAATAAGTGTAGAAGAGTAATATGAGTACAACTCACCAAATGTACTCAGTAAGTATCAAGACTAACCCCGATGAGTAAGTAACGAGGTTATGATAAGATATTTACCATATAAACCTGCGCAACTAATAGGTAGAAAGCAATAGCAATAGAGAGAAAAATAAAAGTATAAGATCGAATAAGAAATAATTAACAAGGTTCACGGGAATAACAATAAACACCGCAGAGGAGAAACTACAACAACAACAAGAATAAGCTCAAGACATCATATCTGTCGCGGCGTGCAACTCAATCTAAACCTCAATACCGTTGCAGCATGCAACCCGGCCAAATCTCAATACAAATTCACATAAAAGTACCCAACAAGTAATTACAAACATGACAAGGAGCATGACATTATACCCGGTTGGGGGGGGGGGGGGGGGAGGGATTAAGCATAATATACCAAGGAAAGGATAAAGTTGATAGACAATTCAACATTTCAAGAGCCAATCGCTCATATATCCCAATGGTCCCAAACATGGAATAACATGTAAATAATCAAGGAGTCTCATGTTCCAATATAGCGTAAGAGAATAACACAACAATTAAACAAGGACATGAATAAAATCACTTCTACCTGCACGCTTTAACCTACGACAAACACATATACACTCGTCACCATGCATATACGCTATCCCCAACATATTTAGCACATAGCAAGTAAGACATCTACAACCTAATTTCCTTAAACCAAGATTAATCACAATACTTACCTCTTTCCGGAATAACTCAACAATTCAAGACTGATTCTCTTTAGAACAAGCCTCCAAACAACTCAAATTTAATTAAATAATATACAAATAAGTCAAAACAAGCTTAAGGAACTCTCCTAATACTAAAAAGGCTCGATCTTTAACAAATTTGGAAAAGTCATAAAAAAGTCAATCTGAGCCCACTTGGTTGATATCCGAAATCAAGACTAAATATCGATTACACATTTATCACAAAGTCTAAATATGTGATTTGTTTCAAGATCCATATCTTAAGTTACTACCCAAAAATTCTATTTTTACTCTTTAAAATTCGTGATTTAGGGGGTAAAATCTATGGAGAGTAATGAAATTAATCAAAACAAATTTCAAAGTACTAACCTTTGAATTTGGAAGAAAATCCTCTAAAACTCGCCTCATAACGAAGCCTAGGTTTCAAAAATGGAGTAAAATGAGCTAATCTCGGAATGCTCCCCTTTTAACTCAGCTGCAAATATCACAATTGGGACTTATTGTTTGTAATTTTGAAGCTCGCAAATGCGAACCAGTAGTCACAAATGCAAAGGTTCACTTGAGTCACTAAAGTCGCAAATGCGACTGAAAGTTCGCAATTACGAACATGTCAATTGCAATCCCAACTTCACAATTGCGAACCAGGACCCTTTCCCAAACCTCGCAAATTTGCAAATGTGAACCTCGCATTTGTGAGTTGATCATTACAAATGCGATGATTGCAGCACCAATAATGAAAAAACTCTCCAAAAGCATTCGAAACTAATTTGAAACTCACCCGAATCTCTCGGGACTCTATTCAAACTCGAATAAGTATATAAGCTTAACAAACTTGTTTGTAAACTCAAAACATCAAAATAACATAAAATATTTGAGTTATGAACATGTGAATTCTTAAGGTTATATACTTAATATGCGGAGTAGGCAGAAGAGTTTGTAAAAGTTTTGCCTATAAAGGGTGGCTCGAGGAAAAACTTTTAAAGTACCTTCTCGCCCTCTGTAAAAATCACATCACGGACCTTCTTGTGCGCAAAACTCTTCTGCCTACTTCGCACTGTTCGAAGACGATCCTGAATCAACTTAGCCTCATCAATCTCAAACCAACCAATAAGAGAACTGTATCGCCTACCATATAAAGCCTCATACGATGCCATCTGAATGCTGGTATGATAGTTGTTGTTGTAGTAAATCTTCACCAATGATAGAAATAGGTCCGAATGGGCCCCAAAACTAATAAAACAGGCCCTTAACATATCCTCAAGGATCTGAATGGTCCATTTGGACTGACCATCCACGTGTGGGTGAAATAAAGTGCTCAAATCCACCTGCGTGCCCAACTCTCGTTGAACAACTCTCTAAAAGCGCGATGTGAACTGAGTGCCACGGTCATAAATGATAGAAATTGGTATATCGTGCAACCGAAAAATCTCTCAGATGTAGATTTGAGCCAACTTCTCTGAAGTGTAGGAATCCACCACCGGAATAAAATGTGCAGATTTAGTCAATCGTCCACAATGACCCAAATGGTAACAAACTTCCTCAAAGTCCATGGTAATCATACCACAAAGTCCACAGTAATACACTTCCACTTCCACTCCAGTATCACCAACCTCTAAGTCAAACCACCTGGTTTATGATATTTCATACTTCACCTTCTAGCAATTCAAACTCCGTGAAACATACCTAACAATGTCCTTCTTCATCTTCTGCAACTAGTATATGTAACAACCTGACCGATCATTTTAAGAATTAGCATCCTATTCGGTGGTTTAAGGTCTTGAGTAGCTTAGTATTATGTATTATGACTTGCGTGTGTGGTCGGGTTCAGTTTTTGAATGATTCAGGATTGATTTGGAAGAAAAATTCTTGTTTTAGAAGCTTAAGTGACAAGAGTTGACCAGAGTTTGACTTTTATGTAGACGACTCCGGAATGGTTTTTTGATGATTCTAATATCTTCGTATGGTGATTTTAGAATTAGGCGTATGCCCGTATTTGGATTTAGAGGTCCGCAGGTTGATTTGGTGCTTTCTGGCGAAAGTTGAAGGTTTGGAAGGTTGCGAGGTTTGACCGGGAGTTGACTTTGTTGATATCGGGTTCGAATTGTGATTTCAGGAGTTTGTATAGCTCTGTTGTATCATTGGGACTATCATGTAAAATTTGAGGTCATTCTGAGTTGATTTTATATGATCCGGTGCGAGTTGTGGAAGTTGAAAGTTCAGAAGTTCATTAGGCTTGAATTGAGGTGCGATTCATAGAAGTTGAAAGTTCAGGTTGCGAGCTGAGTATTTCGATCAGCGTGGATGCGGAAGCGGGTACGCGTTCGCGAATGTTTGAACTGTTGCTCTTCGCGTTCGCGCCTTTGTTTACGTGACCGCGTATAAGGGAAGCTGGAAGGGGGCATCAATGACTTGTTCACTGCATTCGCGAGTGTGCGACCGCAATCGCGATATTGTTGTGTAAGTGGTCACCGCATCGCGAAGCACGTTTGGTATCTGATGAGTTTTGTTCTTCGCGATCGCGTGAAAATTTTTGCGATCGTGTTGTATTATATCTGAGCAGAATATAAAAGTACTCTATTTCGAGGGTTGTGATATTTGTTTCACTATTTGAGTTAGAGAGCTTGGATTTGGACGATTTTGGAGGGAATTTTCATGTGTTGGTTTGGGGTATGTATTCTTGACCCGGATTTAATTATATTTCACGATTCATCTTTGTTTTTATCATTAAATTAGTGATTCGAATTGAAGAAAATGAGGATTTTTGTAAACACCTTCTAAAATATAAAATGATGATTTGAAGGTCGATTTGATGTGGGAATTGAATATTTTTGGTATGGTTGCACTCGTATTGGAATTGGTGTTTGGATTTTTTGAGTTTTGTTGGGTTCTGAGGTGCGAACCCGAGGTTGACTTTTTTGTTTTCATTAAAGATCTAGGCTTTATTATCCAGAATTATTTTCTATTATTTTTATTTATGATATTAAGTTATTTTGGCTATATTCGGGCCGTTCAGAGGTTGTTTCACACGAGAATGTCATTTTAGAGTATTGATTTAGCTTCTTTGAGGTAAGTATCTTGCCTAACTTTGTGTGGGGGAACTACCTATTAGAATTTTGGTTGATTGTGCTATTTGTATTATGTGAAAGACATGTACGCGAGGTGAAGAGTGCGTACTCGGGCTTATATGTGAAAAATATATTGACCGGTTTAGACTCTTAGGCTTCTTTCATGTATTTATTTGAAATTGTTAGCACATGTCACATCCTTTGCTTGTCAAGTTTACTCTTATATGCTTTATTTGAAGTTGTTACCTCTTTTATTGTAATGTGACCTCCTTTATTATTGAGTTATTCTTAATTGAAATTGTTGTTACATGATATCCTTTTGTTGTCGGGTTATTCTCATGCATTTAGACGTAGTTGCTATTTCATGCCATCTATTTCATTGAGTTATTCTTAAGCAATTAATTGAAGTTGAATTTATTGAAAGCCATTAATCTGTTTTAGTTGAAGTTGTTGTTTAATTGGGTGCTGTTCATTATTGAGTTAATTTCCCCGTTGATTTTATTGTTATTGAGATTTTGTACATATCGTGTTTGAGCCATGGGCTATGTGATGTGGTGATATTGGTATTTCTATTGTTAAGAGGTTGTGGCCTATGGGCACTTATGGTACGAGTTTATAAGTCGTGTTGTTGTAATGTTAGCACTTGTGAATTTGTTGTGTGGATTGATTGTTTTTATGCGGAGCACAAAGGTGACATTTCATTGTTGATGATTGTGTGGAGCGATATAGGTGGCTATTGTATTATTTTTAGGGCAGAGTGATATGGTTGCTATCGGAGTGATACAGGTGGCTATCAGATTGATACATGTGGCTATTGTGTTAAATATCTGGGCGGAGCGATAAGGGTGGCTATTATGATGTTATCAATACAGAGAGATAAGAGTGGCTATGTTAGGGATGATATGTGATGGCCTGGGGGCATTGCATGGATGATATTCGTGTGATGGTGTGATTTTTCTTCTATATGTCATGCACCTTACGTGACTTGTTGTGTTTCTTTCAATGATCTACTCGATGTCTTTAATATTACTTGTAGACTTGGACTATGATGGTACACTCACACAAGCATACACCGTAGCATGCCACTTACACCAGTTCAGGAGCATGAAGCTTGACGTTCATTGATCATGCCCATGTGTTCTTGTATGATTTGCTTCCACTGTGATATTGAGCCTGTGACCACGCTGGGCGGATTGTGATAGTGAGCCTGTGTCCATGCAGAGCGGATTGTGATTGTGGGCATATGACCATGCCGGACGGATTGAGATATTGGCACGAGAATTGTCCTTGCGGTTATGAGATGTCATGGGCGGCTTTCTAGCCGTGCCCCATGATCCCTTGGACGCGCCCCATGGCATCCTAGCAAGCTTCCCAACGCCTAGCGCCATGGATGGACCCGTGGTCTTGGCTACGCTAAGTGACAAGCACGTATGTGTATCTGTCGCCCCACCGATATCCCTCGCCAGCGCCCAGCCGCAGGGAGATGCCAACAGCACCGCGCGCGGAGTATGTGATGTCAAAGACAATGTTGGTGACAACGGGCCTGTTTATACCTTATAGAAAACTATGTCCTTTTCATTGTAAATATAAAGTGGTTTTATTTCAAGTACTTCCATTATGTTCCTCTAGCTTAGTTAGGTCAAGTCTTGTAACTTTGATTTATTGTTTTAAGCATTATTAGGGGGGATCAAATAATCAAACTTTCTAGCAAGCAAACAATTCTCTGTATTGGTGTCTCTCCCCCTTGACACCGTGTTGCTTTTCTATAATAGTTATCATTAATGCAATCAAGCTTTCTTTCATTCTCAATTCTCATTTCTGTTCTCTCAATTGCTCTTGACATTGGTTTTTCCGTACGGCACTGACAATCTCGTCTAGCGTACGGAAGGGACCTCAATTGACGGATAGTAACTGCACTGACATCAGTTGCTTAGACTTACGTCGCCCTTCTAAGGAATCTTAGGTAGGCGCTGCGTAACAATTGGTATTAGTGCCTTGGCTCGACATCGGACGAGGGAACACATTGCCATTACCATCATTTCTATCCATGGTGAATCATGGGGACCGCATTACGTCCCTTGAAGAGATGGTTAACGTATTACGGCCCATCGTGGAGACGGTGCATGAACTAAGAACCAGCCTAGTGCAAAGGTTGGACGACTTGGACCGCAGAATACTCTAGGCCGAAGTTGACATAGAAAACATTAGTCGCGACGCTGAAGGAGACTGGCAAATGGAAGTCACAGAGGCAGCCAAATATTTTGGTAAATTCGTGGGCCTCCAACATGAGCGTGCCAAGGATTTAGCCTACAGGGTACAAGAGGTAGACATGGTAACTGCCATGCAGCAAACTATAGACAACTTGACAGGCTAGCTCAATGTTGTCAATGTTGCTTTACAAGGCCTACTTCAAGGAGGCGGAAACCAAATCGGGGGTGCTATAAACTTTGCCCCCATGGCACAAAAACTGAAAATTCCTGAGCCAAAGCCATATAGTGGAGCTCGGAATGCCAAAGAAGTGGAAAACTTCATCTTTGACATCGAACAGTACTTTGATGCCGTGGGGGGCCTAGAAGAAGCTAAGAAGGTATAAACTACTACCATGTATCTTCAGGGTGATGCTAAGATCTGGTGGCGGGTGAAGTATGAAGCCATCAAGGCCATTGAAGATGCTCTCGAGACATGGACAGAACTGAAGGCAACCACACACCTACAGTTCTTCCCTGAAAATGTTGAGTATAATGCAAGGAGAAAGCTACGGGAGCTCCGCCAGACCAAATCTGTGCGGGATAACATGCGAGAATTCTTCGTTCTCATGATGAACGTACTTGACATGGGGGACAAAGACAAACTCTTCACATTCCTGTAAGGGTTAAAACCTTATGCCCGTATGGAGCTGCAAAGACAAAGGGTGGACACTTTACCCAAGGCGATCCAAGTAGCAGAGTGCCTTGGGGACTATCAAGTGGAAGCTCTGAAGGATAGGCCTCAACAGCCTGTCCGAAGGTCATATAAAGGGGGCCAGCCTAGCATTGGTGGCCCTAGCAAAAGTGGAGGAGATCAGAGTGCAACCAAATGAAAGGCTCCCTCCTCAGGCAATACTAGCACTCCTCCTAACAACAACGAGGAGGAAACCCCTTCAGGATGCCGTCATTGCGGCATACCATATTGGAATAACGAATGATCACATGCACAGATGAATGCCCATCAAGCTTTTGATGATGGGACGGATGATGACGTAGATGATGAGGACCAGACCGAACCAGTAGGTGCCTTCAATACATTTGTTGGCTCTATTTTTGAGGCCTTAGCGGGAACCACTGTTGGTATCCGTAAGAAGACGGACCCCTGCCCAATCACCAAGAAATGAAAAAAGAAGGCGGATGAGAGGACTCCTCTTAAACAAGAGAGGACCTTAATGTTCGTCAAGATGAAGGTAAATGGCAAGCCCATTCGGGAGATGATAGACACAGGTGCTACCCACAACTACTTAGCCTCGACTCAGGTGGAGCGCCTTAGTCTAGGTGTAGGAAAAGGCAGAGGTTGTGTCAAGGCTATCAACTCACCTCCTCAACTAGTGGGTGGAATAGCCAAAGAAGTACTAGTGAAGCTTGGCCCTTATGAAGGAAAATTCAACCTGCGCGTGGTGATCATAGATGACTTTGAGTTGATAGTTGGGTTGGAATTCCTGAGGGAAACCAATACCATGCCTATACCGTATGCAGACATGCTACTGGTGATGGGAAAAAATGGGCCAAGCCCTACATTATCCCGTACATACCCATGAAGATGGCCGCTGAGAACATCTCATCCTTGCAGTTGAAGAAGGGGGTCAAAAGACATGAACCTACATTCCTGGATACCCTCTGTATTGAAGATATAGAATGCTTCTCAGATCCCATTCCTGCACCAGTGAAAGAGCTGCTACTGGAGTTTGAAGATGTCATTCCACAGGACATGCCAAAGCGACTACCGCCTATGCGCACTGTGGACCATGAGATTGAGTTGGTGCCGAGTGCGAAGCCACCCGCCCGGGCAACTTATAGAATGTCACAACCCGAACTCACTGAGCTTCGGAGATAGTTGACGGAAATGCTAGACACAGGGATTATCGTTCCCTCCAAGTCCCCATATGGGTCTCCTGTGCTATTCCAAAAGAAACATGATGGCAGTCTACGACTCTGTGTGGATTATCAGGCTCTATACAAAATCACCGTGAAGAACAAGTACCCTATTCCGCTAATGGAAAAATTGTTCGATAGACTTGGTGGTGCGACAATGTTCACCAAAAGACCTAAAGACCTGGGAAGTTCAGATTGCGGAGGATGAACACAAGATGACCTGTGTGACAAGATATGGGTCGTACGACTTCGTGGTTATGCCATTCGGCTTGACTAACACTCCAACCACATTTTGCACCCTGGTGAACCAAGTCTTCCGAGAGTACATTGACGAATTCATGGTGGTCTACTTGGATGACATTGTGGTATATAGCCAAACATTGGAAGAACACCTGGAGCACTTGCAGAAGGTCCTAGCCCGATTGCGGGAGCACGAATTATATGCAAGCTATCCAAGTGCTCCTTTGCTCAAAAATAGATTGACTTCCTCAGACATGTCATCGAGGAATGGCGAATCAATATGGACCAACAGAAGATTTAGGCTATCATAGATTGGCTTCCGCCTAAGGATATCAATTCCTTGAGGGCGTTCCTTGGACTATGCAATTTCTATCGACGATTTGTGAAAAATTACTCCCTCATCACAGTGAAATTGACAAAACTCCTAAATAAGGTCATGCTTTAGGATTAGGGACCCAGGCGAGCGGAGGCCTTCAACGCATTGAAAACGGCTATGTCTAGTAGCCCCATCTTGGCCCTCCCTGATTTGGCCAAGCCATTCGAGGTACAAACGGATGACTCCGACTATGCCCTTGGCGGAGTATTGCTACAAGAAGGGCAACCTGTAGCGTACGAGAGCCGGAAGTTGAAGGATGCAGAGCGGCGCTATGCCGCCCACGAGAAAGAATTATTGGCTGTCGTTCATTTCTCACACCTTTGGAGGAACTATCTGATGGGAACCCCGTTCGTGGTCAAGATAGACAACATAACTGTTAGCCATTTCATAACCCAACTGAAGCTGAATGGTCAAGTAGCGGAATTTCACTTCAACCTGAAGTACCGAAATGGGAAGACTAATCATGTTTCTGATGCGCTTAGTTGGAGAGCTGATCTAGCATCAGTGTGCCTACTCGCCACCCTAAGGGGGAGCGAAGTAGCCACCACCATAAAAGACCAGATACAAGATCTACTCATCAAGGATCCTGCTGCACGATATTTGGTTGATTTGGTAGGACAGGGCAAGACTCACCAGTTCTACATGGAAGATGGTTTCCTCAAAGTGAAAGGAAACAAATTTATGTTCCTAAAGGAAGAGATCTACAAAGGACTCTTCTAGTGAAATGCCACGATACTTTGTGGGCTAGCCATCCCGGTGAAGAACGCACCATGGCATTACTTCGCCGTGCATATTATTGGCCTCAAATGGCCGATGACATCTCTCAGTATGTGAAGACTTGTCTAGTAAGCCAGAAGGACAAGTCAGACCGCTTGACACAAAGGTGACTCTTGGAACCACCATCTTTCCCAAAGAGACTTTGGGAAAGTGTTTCCCTAGATTTCATCACCAGATTGCCCAAGGTCGGAGATCTCACAACTCTCTTGGTTGTGTTGGATCGATTTTCCAAGTATGCTATATTTATAGCAGCCCCACAATGTATATCAGCAGAAGATACAACTCGATTTTTCTTCTCTCATATCTTTAAATATTGGGGCCTACCTAAAGACATCGTTAGTGATCGTGACTCGCGCTTTACTGGAAATTTTTGGACCCAAATTTTTAAGTGCCTCGGGTCAAAGTTGAGTCACAACTCAAGTTTCCACCCGCAATCTGATGACCAGACGGAGCGGTTCAATGGCATGCTGGAGGAATATCTCCTCCCCTTTTGTTACCGGATCGCAGAAGAATTGGGTGAAGCTTCTGGATGCCGCTCAACTGTGTTTCAATTAACAAAAGAGCTCTAGTACAAACAAAAGCACTTTTAAAATTGTTACCAGACATCAACCGCTACTCTCATACATTGTGATTGCACCAAACATGTCAAAATATCCTCGAGCTGCTAGCTTCTCAAAAGAATGGAAACAAAATTTGGAGATAGTGGGGAGCTATCTTTTCAAAGCTCAAAAGCGGATGAAGAGGCATGCTGATCAGAATTATCGCTTTGTTGAATACCAAGTAGGAGACAAAGTGACGGTCAAAACACCAAAGCGATACTTATTTGTAGGGGTCCATGACCCTCGTCTATTGCAAAAATAATTTGGACCCTTGTCCATTGAAAGACGCATTGGGAAAGTTGCATGCCGGGTGGATACCCCAGCCTGGTGGAAACTCCATCCCGTCTTCCATGTTAGTCTTTTGAAACCTTTTCGGGAAGACATGGAGGATCCTTCATGGAGCCAACTCACAATACCCAGTATTCAAGGCCCTAATTCAATCGGGAAAAGGAGTGTTGAAGCTATTCTTGATGATCGAGTGATTCACGCCTTAAGGAATGATCACCAAGAGTTCTTGGTGAAATGGCAGGGCTGTGATGTAGAGGAGAATACTTGGGAGAGGGGAACAAACCTCAAATCCTACAAGAGAATTATTGATGATTATCTTACAAGTGAGGCACTGAGGACATCGCCAACTCAGGTGGGGGAGAATGTCATGGGCGGCTTTCCAGCCTTGCCCCATGACCCCTTGGATGCGCCCTGTGGCGTCCTAGAAAGCCTCCCAACTTTGTGTGGGGGAACTACCTATTAGAATTTTGGTTGATTGTGCTATTTGTATTATGTGAAAGACATGTACGCGAGGTGAAGAGTGCGTACTTGGGCTTATATGTGAAAAATATATTGACCGGTTTAGGCTCTTAGGCTTCTTTCATGTATTTATTTGAAATTGTTAGCACATGTCACATCCTTTGCTTGTCAAGTTTACTCTTATATGCTTTATTTGAAGTTGTTACCTCTTTTATTGTAATGTGACCTCCTTTATTATTGAGTTATTCTTAATTGAAATTGTTGTTACATGATATCCTTTTGTTGTCGGGTTATTCTCATGCATTTAGACATAGTTGCTATTTCATGCCATCTATTTCATTGTTAGCTTATTTCACACTAGAATTTGGAAGTTTGCCATTTCATGGAAATACCTTCATTATTGAGTTATTCTTAAGCAATTGATTAAAGTTGAAGTTATTGAAAGCCATTAATCTGTTTTAGTTAAAGTTGTTGTTTAATGGGGTGTTGTTCATTGTTGAGTTACTTTCCCCATTCATTTTTATTGTTATTGAGATTTTGTACACATCGTGTTTAAGCCGTGGGCTATGTGATGTGGTGATATTGGTGGTGTTTTTGTTAAGAGGTTGTGGCCTGTGGGCACTTGTGGTACGAGTTGATATGTCTTGTTGTTGTGATGTTAGCACATGTGAATTTGTTGTGTGGATTGATTGTTGTTATGTGGAGCATAAGGGTGGCATTTACCTGTTGGTGATTGTGCAAAACGTTATGGGTGGCTGTTGTATTATTGTCAGGGTGGAGTGATACGGGTGGCTATCGTAGTGATGTGGGTGACTATTATGTTAAATGTCTGGGCGGAGCTATAAGGGTTGCTATTATGATGTTATCAACTTGGTGAGATAAGGGTGGCTATGTAAGGGATGATATGTGATGACCTGGGGGCATTATGTTGATGATATTCCTGTGATGATGTGATTTTCATTGTGTATGTCATGCACCTTACGTGACTTATTGTGTTGCTTTCAATGAGCTACTCGATGTCTTTGATATTACTTGTTGACTTAGACTATGATAGTATATTCGTACAAGCATACACCGTAGTATGCCACTTACACCAGTTCAAGAGTATGGAACTTGGCCTTCATTGATCATGCCCATGGATTCTTGTATTATCTTCTTCCATTGTGATATTGAGCCTGTGACCAGGCTAGGCAAATTGTGATAGTGAGCCCGTGTCCATGCCGGGCAGATTATGATATTGAGCATGTGACCACGCCAGGCAGATTGTGATTGTGAGCCTGTGACCATGCCAAGAGGATCGAGATATTGGCACGAGAGTTGTTCGTACGGTTATGAGTAATAATGTGGGCACGAGGTGCCGTGAGCATATGATTTGTGCTTTGAGACTCGTGACTTGTGATTATGAGATGAGGTATCTTAGAGTAATTTTTGTTGTGAGACTTATGTTAAAACGACTTAATTAATTGATTGCATTTAGTTTTCTTATTTGGTTTCACTGGTACTTTAACACTGTTCTTGTTACTTTTCTGTTTATATCACATGTTGATTCTTGTTACCATTTAATGATTCATGCTTTCATTATTAGCTTTATACTTCTATACTGCATAGGCTATTTTGACTAGTACGTGTCTGGACTTGTACCTCGTCACTACTCCACCGAGGTTTGTCTTGATACTTACTGAGTACCGATTGTAATGTACTCATACTATAGTTTTGAACATTTTTGTGTAGATCCAGGTATTGGAGATATCGATTTCAGGCAGAGTTAACTTCTTGATCGCGATGATTCAAGGTAGAGATTTTTGGTCGTCGCAGTCCCTTGGAGTCCTTTCCCTTTTTATTGTACTGTCAGTTGTTATCTGAACAATATTGTATTTCGATTTTGAGATCTTTTTATGTATTCAGCTAGAGTTCATGACTCTGTATTACCTAGTTTTGGGAGGTTGTTGTGATTATTGCCGCATAGGCTTGTTTAAGCTTTATTTCAGTTTTTATATTAAACTCTATTTTAAAATAGCATTGTTAAACTGGTTTAATTGTTGTAAGTAATCGTCTTACCTAGTCTTAGAGACTAGGTGCCATCACGACGTCTAAGGCGGGATTTTGGGTCTTGACAGTAATGCTGCTTCAAGTCACGATATATCTTCGTGACACCTGGATAAATGGAATACCGTGAGTTATGAGCCTCTTAGAGAACCAAATCTTTCAAATCTAATCTCACAAATGTGTTAGCGAAGGCCTTAACATCCATAACCAATGGCCTCTCCACTGCTGGTATATATGGAAAACTACCCACACTCTCCGCTTTTCTACTCAGGGCATCAACTACCATGTTTGCCTTGCCCGGATGTTACAATATAATGATATCATAGTCATCCAACAACGCCAACCACCTCTGCTACCTCAAATTCAAATCCTTTTTCTTGAATAAGTGTTGGAGACCTTGATGATCATTATAAACCTCACATGACACGCCGTACAAGTAGTGCCTCAAAATCTTGAGCACGTGTACAACAATCTCCAACTCCAAATCATGCACAGTATAGTTCTTCTCATGGATCTTCAACTAATGAGATGCGTAGGCAATCACCCTATCATTCTGCATCAAAACCGTGCCAAGCCCAATGCGTGAAGCATCATAATACACAGTATAAGGTCCGAACCTGTGGGCAATACCAACAATGGAGCTATAGTCAAAGCAACGTTGAGCTTTTAATAGCTTTCCTCACACTCATCATACCATATGATAGGAGTACCCTTTTAAGTAAACTTGGTCAATGGAGCTGCAATAGATGAAAACCCCTCCAAGAAGCGACAATAATAGCCTGCCAAACCTAAGAAACTCCGGATCTCTATAGCTGAAGTGGGTCTAGGCTAATTCTGAACTGCCTCGATCTTCTTAGGATCAACTTGATGCCATCACTAGACATAACATGGCCCAGGAATGCAACTGAGTCCAACTAGAACTCACACTTAAACAATTGGCATAAAGCTAACGATCCTTCAAAGTTTGTTGTAATGACCCAACCGTTCATTTTTACTTTTAGAACCTTGTTCCCTAAAATAAAAATCCCCATATATGCTTTTATTAAATTATGACTTGCGGGGATGGTTGGTTCGGGATTTGGAAGTGTTTGGGTTAAAATCAGAACACTTGGTTCCTTAAGTTGGCTTTAAAAGGCCAAGTTTGACTTTGGTCAACATTTTGAGAAAACGACCTCAGAATCGAGATTTGTGGTTAGTCTTTGAATCTAGAAAGAATCCAGAAAAAAGCTAAGAATTCACTTCGAATGAAGAAATTTAGAATATTGTTTTCTGATACTGATATCTCAATTTCTCAAAATACTTCAATTGGTACACGCAAGAAATAGGCTAATTCAGCAGCCTTTTGTTCAATTTCTCGTGGAGTCAAATTCTCATCAGTACGAGTCAAGGGAATGGACCCCTGGCCTCGGATGTCCATATAAAGAACACGACGAGCATAAATACCCTCTTTAACTTCTATTCTAACGGACTGAATATCTTTTATAAGGAATCGGAGGAATATGCGACGATTTTTTCCCGGAAATCCCCAACGAAAAATACAGACTATTCCTTCCTTTATATCGAATCGATCATAACCACTACCTACATTCCAGGAAATTGTGCACCACAAATAAGAGCTAATAAAGAGACCCGCAATTCTTTGAAGGTTTAAAGTTCTTTAAATTTGGTTTGGAGTAGGTTTTGGAGTAACGGAGGTCCGAATTGAATTCCGAGATTGGGAATAGTTTTGTAATGTCATTTAAGACTTGCACATAAATTTTGGTGTCATTCCGGGTAGTCTATGTATGATTCGGCGCATTCGGAGAATTTGGAAAACTTAAAGTTCAAAGTTTGATCCAATTTGGTTTTGGGGTGTGATTCTTGGATTTGTTGTTGTGTTACACACTTTGAGAGTTCGAGTAGGTCCGTATTATGATCACAAACTTGTTGGTGCCTTTGGACGGGGTCCCGAGGGGCTTTGGTGTGTTTCGGACAGCCTAGAGCTAAATCTGAGAAACCAGATTTTCCAGTTCTGGTTTCCTTCTTCACATTCGCAAAGGGAAAACTGGAGCAGGCGAGATTTTCTCTTCGCGTTCGCGAAGAATGGACATCTTTCGCGAAGGGAAAAAGGCAGTGTGCATCGCGAACGCGTGAAGGCTTTCGCGTTCGCGTAAAAAGGCGAAGTCAGGCGGGGTATTGTCGCGTTCGCAAAGGAGGCATCGCGTTCGTGAATGCCAAGTTTGGCAGTGCATCGCATTCGCGAGCGGACCCTCGTGTTCGTGAAGAGTAAAGTTGGGCAGAACATTTTTTGTGCTTCGCGAATATGAGACAAGGGTTGCGTTCGCGAAGAAGAGAGGGTCTGGGCGGAATGTTAAGTTCAGACATTTTTAACGATTTGGAGCTCGGATTTAGGCTATTTTTGGCAGCTTTTCAGAGAAAACAATGGGGTAAGTGCTCTTAACTCAATATTGGTTAAAATACCCGAATCCATCACTGTTTGTATCATGTAATTGGTGAATTAAGTTGGAAAAGTTTGAAAACCCTCTTGGATAGGTTTGAAGATTTGAGAGCCGAATTATTATCGGAATTTAGTAATTTTGGTATGAAAAGATTCGTGATTAAATGGGCGTTCATATTTTGTAACTTTCACCGGATTTCGAGATGTGGGCCCCACAGACAATTTTTGAGTTGATTTTGGACTTTATTGAAAAATGTAGTATTGTCTTATGAAATTGATTCCTATAATTTTTAGTGATTGTATCGAATTATTTTTGGTTAGATTCGAGCTATTTAGAGTTGGATAATCGAGGAAAGGGCATACTAGTAGATTAAACTGGAGCAAGACGAGGTAAGTCTCTTGTCTAATCTTGTGAGGGAAAAATTACCCATAGGTGATTAAATTAAATAATTGTTGCTTATTGCGGGGCTACGTACGCACGAGGTGATGAGAGTCCGTGCATAGCTACTATTAATGCTAAAGTCCGGATAGTTTAGGACTCAAATCATGTATTACTTGTGTAAATTGTATTCTTTACTTAATTATATTATTTGATATATGTTGTGAATTATTAGGAAAGGTAGTAAAAGATGAAATTCTCATATACTTAATTTTTGTTTAAATTAATTAATTGTTAAAATAAATTGTTTATACTCTCGAATTAATCTTACAATAAATACTCTCATTCTGGAGATACATAAGAAAATGTCCTCCTTTCTTGTGGAGCGGGCCGAATGCCTCGGCAGGATAGATGCATCTATGGATCTCGCCACACGTCCCTCGACGGTGTACACGACACTCTGGAACGGGCCGTATGACCTCGGCAGAAATCGTGCCTAATAATAATAAAAATTACACGATACCTTGTTATTTTAATAGCCACTTGTGGATTTAATTAATAGATTGGAAATTGTTGCATTTTAAGAATTTTTATTATTTCTGCTAATTGAATAAAATTATTGTTAACCCTATGAATCATGCTGATTTAAATAATTTAATTTAATTTTATTTATTATTGTTGAACCTTAGTGAGTGTCAATGTCAACCATCTCGTCTCTACCACTTTGAGATTAGGCTTGATACTTACTAGGTACATGTTGTTTACGTAGTCATACTACACTTGTTGCACTTTTTGTGCAGGATATGAGACATGCACTAGTCGATGACCTATCATTGCACATCCACGTTATCCAGAGACGTAGTGGTGAGTTGTCTTTCTGAGCCGTTCTGCAGCTACCCGTGCCTCTCCGTGTATTTTCATTCTGTTTATTTTTATTTCAGACAGTATTTGGAGTTTTGTATAATCTACTAGATGCTCATACACTTGTGACACCAAGTCTTGGCACACACATTGGTAGAATTTGGAATTTGTATTATTTATTGGATTTAAATTAATTGGTATCTTTTTATTTTCTTTATTATTGCTAATATAATAATGAAATTACTTAGAAAATTATTTTGAAAATAATGGACATATATTTAATTTATTAGTTGGCTTGACTAGCTATAGTGTTGGGAACCATCACGACCTTTAGGTGAAATTGGGTCATGACAATATGGTATCAGATCACTAGGTTCACGTAGGTCTCACAAGTTATGAGCAGGCCTAATAGAGTCTTGTGGATCGGTACAGAGATGTATGTACTTATCTTCGAGAGGCTATAGGGTGTTAGGAAACTACCTTTCTTCATCTTCCATCGTGCAATTGATGTAGTACTAAATATCTTTCTCTTACTCTCTCACAGATGGTGAGAACGCGCTCTAATGAGTCTCCAGACCAGGGAAGAGCTACTCCCCCAGTTGCTAGAGGATGAGGCAGAGGCCGAGGGAGGGCTCCAGCCCATGGAATGGGACGAGGACATTCCAGGACTGTTCCAGTTATACCGCCAGTGGGTCCAACAGAGGATCCCATTATTGATGAACATGGTGAAGTGCCTGTAGCAGAGCCAGCTCCGGTGGATTTCACATCTGCACCGGGATTCCAGGATGTCATGGGTCGTATGTTGCGGTTCATGGACACTATGACTCAGGCTGGTTTATTTATGGCAGACCCAGCCACATCTTAGACGGGCGGGGGAGCACAGACTCCGACCGGGCAGGCTCATGGACAGGCAGCTGCTGTATATCAGATCCAGGGTGCACTACCCATGGGTGGAGCCCAGCCAGTGGCAGCAGCTACACCTGAGCCCAATCCAGCTGCAGCCGCTGATCTGCAGAAACTATTGGACAGATGGATTAGACTAAATCCTCCTATCTTTGGGGGTGAGCGACATGAGGATCTCCAGGACTTCATTGATCGGTGCAGGGATAGACTGCACAACATGAGAATATTGGAGTCTCATGGGGTTGACATTTCTACTTTTCAGCTAGAGGGCAGGGCCCGTAGATGGTGGCAGTATTATATTCTTGGCAGACCAGTAGATTCTCCTCCCATAACTTGGGACAGGTTCACCCGTATCTTCCTGGACATGTATATTCCACCCTCCTAGACGGAGGAGTTGCGGTTTCCGTTTGAGCAGCTTCAGCAGTGTCAGATGTCAGTGACCGATTATGAGGCGAGGTTTTCTGAGTTATCTCGCCATGCACTTATGATACTCCCTACTGAGGCGGAGAGAGTGCGGAGGTTTGTAGCTGGTTTACATACTGGTATTCAGGCCACTATGGTTCGTGAGGTTGAGATGGGTACTTCTTAAGAGCTAGTCGTTGAGATAGCCCGGAGGATTGAGGGTGTGCGTCAGCGGAGCCGAGAGCAGGTTATGAGAGATAAGCGATTCAAGTATTCTGGAGAGTTCAGAGGTGCTCCGTCTGGGGACAGAGGTCAGTTCGTGAGAGGGCAGTCGAACAGACACCCATATCCAGCACCACCGCTTCCTCGAGGTGCTCCAGTACAACCTTATCTCAGTGCTATACCAGAGAGTTCTTATCACCCACCAGCTATTCAGGGTCCTTCCAGTGGGTATTCAGGTCCCCAGGGCCAGACTTCTAGTCAGCAACTTATCACACCGAAAAGTTGTTACGAGTGCGGGGATCCCAGTCACATACGGAGATTTTGCCCCAAGCTACAGGGTAGACCAGTGCAGCAGGATCAGCAGCCTATGATTACCGCACTAGTTGCTTCACCAGTTGTCCGACCACTAAGAGGTGGAGGATAAGTGGGTAGAGGCCGTCCTAGAGGTTGAGGTTAGCCAGGTGGAGGCCAGCCAGTTGGCGCTCCAGCTCAATTCTATGCTTTTCCGGCCAGACCAGATGCAGAGGCCTCAAATTCCATGATTACATGTATTATTTCTATTTGCGGCAAAGATGCCTCAGTATTATTTGATCCAGGATCTATGTATTCATATGTGTCATCTCTATTTGCTCCATTCCTGGGTGTTTCTCGTGAGTCCTTGAGTACTCCTATTTATGTGTCCACTCTTGTGGGCGATTCTGTTATTGTGAACCGGATCTATCGGTCTTGTATTATTATATTCCATGGTTATGAAACTAGAGTAGATCTCTTATTGCTCGAGATGACCGATTTTGAAATTATTCTGGGCATGGACTGGTTATCTCCACATCATGCTATTATAGATTGTCATGCCAAGACTGTTACTTTGGCTATTCTAGTATTACCTAGACTGGAGTGGAAGGGTTCGTCTGTTAGTTCATTTAATCGGGTTATTTCTTTTATGAAGGCTCAACACATGGTTGAGAAGGGTTGTTTAGCTTATCTAGCCTATGTTCAGGATACTACTGCAGAGACTCCGGCTATTGATTCGGTGCCTGTAGTTCGGGAGTTCTTCGATGTATTTCCTTCAGATCTTCCAAGTATGCCACCTGATCGTGATATTGATTTCTTTATTGACTTGGCTCCAGATACCCGGTCTATATCTATTCCACCGTATCACATGGCTCCGAAAGAATTGAAAGAGTTGAAAGAACAACTTGAGGAGTTGCTAGCCAAAGGGTTCGTCAGACCGAGTGTATTGAAGAAGAAGGGTGGAACAATGCGAATGTGTATTGATTATCGCCAATTGAACAAAGTCATTATTAAGAACAAGTACCCGTTGCTGCGTATTCATGATCTATTTGACCAGTTGCAAGGTGCCAGGGTGTTCTGTAAGATCGACTTGAGGTCAGGGTACCATCAGTTGAAGATTCGAGATTCGGATGTTCCGAAGACTGCTTTCCGGACTAGATATGGTCATTATGAGTTTCTGGTGATGTCCTTCAGTTTAACTAATGCCCCGACAGTGTTTTTGGATTTGATGAACAGGGTATTCAGTCCATATATTGATTCATTTGTCATTGTCTTCATTGATGACATTTTGATTTACTCTCGCAGTAAGGAGGAGCACGAGCAGCATATGAGAGTGGTGCTTCAGACGTTGTGGGAACAAACGCTATATGCTAAGTTCTCCAAATGCGAGTTCTGGCTAGAGTCTATAGCATTTTTGGGGCATACTGTATCGGGCGAGGGTATTAAAGTTGATCCCAAAAATATTGAGGCAGTTCAGAATTGGCATCTTCCCACTTCGGCGACTGAGATCAGGAGTTTTCTGGGTTTAGCAGGTTATTATCGTCGATTCGTGGAAGGTGTTTCATCTATTGCAGCGCCTTTGACCAAATTAACCCAGAAGGGTGCTCCGTTCCGATGGTCCGATGATTGTGAAATGAGGTTTCAGAAGCTCCAGACAGCATTGACTACAACACCAGTGTTAGTGTTGCCTTCCAATTTGGGGATGCATACAGTGTATTGTGACGCTTCACGCATTGGTTTAG
The DNA here is from genome assembly GCF_000390325.3 of Nicotiana tomentosiformis. Taxonomy (NCBI): domain Eukaryota; kingdom Viridiplantae; phylum Streptophyta; class Magnoliopsida; order Solanales; family Solanaceae; genus Nicotiana; species Nicotiana tomentosiformis. Next base: position 35,133,783 of record NC_090822.1, read on the forward strand.
GTTGTGTATTGATGCAGGAAAGGCGAGTTATTGCATATGCTTCACGTCAGCTGAAGCCCCACGAGAAGAATTATCCGGTACATGATTTGGAGTTAGCTACGATTGTTCACGCTCTTAAGATTTGGAGGCATTATCTTTATGGGGTGTCCTGTGAAGTTTATACTGATCATCGCAGTTTGCTGTATTTGTTCAAGCAGAGGGACCTAAATTTGAGGCAACGCAGATGGTTGGAGTTATTAAATGATTATGACATTACTTTCCTGTATCATCCAGGCAAAGCAAATGTGGTTGCAAACTCCTTGAGTAGAAAGGCAGAGAGTATGGGTAGTTTGGCTTTCATTTCAGCAGAGGAAAGGCCATTAGTTTGTGATATTCAGTCCTTGGCCAAACTACTGGATATTTCAGAGCCCAACCGAGTTCTTGCATGTGTTGTGGCCCGGTCTTCACTATTTGAGCAGATCAAGGCTCGCCAGTTTGATGATCCACACTTAATAGTTCTTCGAGAAACGATAATACGGGGTGGTGCCAAGGAAGTTACTATTGGTACGGATGGTGTTCTACGACTCCAGGATCGTCTGTGTGTTCCTAATGTGGATGGACTGAGGAAAAAGATCCTAGAAGAAGCACACAGTTCTCAGTATTCTATTCATCCAGGTGCTACGAAGATGTATCATGATTTGAGGCAGCATTATTGGTGGAGACGAATGAAAAAGGATATAGTTGAGTATGTAGCTAGGTGTCTGAATTGCCAGCAAGTTAAATATGAGCACCAGAGGCCAGGTGGCCTACTTCAGCAGATGACTATACCAGAGTGGAAATGGGAACGCATTACTATGGACTTTGTAGTAGGATTTCTGCGAATCTTGCGGAAGTTTGATGCAGTTTGGATCATTGTTGACAGGTTGACCAAGTCGGCACACTTCATTCCGGTTGTGACTACATATACTTCAGAGAGGTTGGCCTAGATTTATATTCAGGAGATAGTTCAGTTGCATAGAGTGCCAATTTCCATTATATCAGGTAGAGGTCCTCAGTTTACTTAACATTTTTGGAGAGTAGTACAGAGTGAATTAGGGACCCGTGTAGAGCTCAGCACAACCTTTCATCCGCAGACCGACGGGCAATCAGAGCGGATAGTTCATATTTTGGAGGATATGCTCAGGGCATGCGTGATTGACTTTAAAGGTCAGTGGGATCGTTTCTTGCCTTTAGCTGAGTTTGCTTATAATAACAGTTACCAATCCAGCATCGAGATGGATCTATTTGAGGCTTTATATGGTCGGCGATGTCGTTCGCCCATTGGATGGTTTGAGCCGGGTGAGGCAAAGTTATATGGTACCTATTTGGTGAAGGATGCCTTGGAAAAGGTAAAGTTGATTCAGGAGCGACTTCGTACAACCCAGTCCAAACAGAAGAGTTATGCGGATCAGAAAGTGCGTGATTTATCATTTATGGTAGGTGAGAAAATTCTCTTGAAGGTTTCGCCGATGAAGGGAATCATGAGCTTTCGGAAAAAGGGGAAATTGAGCCCAAGGTTTATAGGCCCATTTGAGGTGTTAAGACGAGTTGGGGAGGTTGCTTATGAGCTTGCATTGTCTCCCAGTCTATCGGGAGTTCATCTTGTTTTCCATGTATCTATGCTCCGGAAGTATCATGCCGACTTGTCACATGTGTTGGACTTCAGCATAGTTCAACTAGATAAGAGTTTGGGTTATGAAGAGGAGCCAGTTGCCATTGTTGATAAACAAGTTTGCCAGTGTTGAGGTCTAAGAGGATTTCTATAGTAAAAGTCCAGTGGAGTGGACAACAAGTCGAGGAAGCGACTTGGGAGGGCAAGGAGGACATGCGAAGCAAATATCCACACTTATTTAGTACTCCAGATATTATTCTAAACCCGTTCGAGGACGAACGTTTTTTTATGAGGTGGAGAATGTAATGACCCAACCGTTCATTTTTACTTTAAGAACCCCGTTCCCTAAAATAAAACTCCCCGTATGTGCTTTTATTGAATTATGACTTGCGGGGATGGTTGGTTCAGGATTTGGAAGTGTTTGGATTGAAGTCGGAACACTTGATTCCTTAAGTTGGCTTTAAAAGGCCAAGTTTGACTTCGGTCAACATTTTGAGAAAACGACCTCGGAATCGGGATTTGACGGTTCCAATAGGTTTGTATGATAATTTTGGACTTGGGTGTATGTTCGGATCGGATTTTAAATAACCCGGGAGCGTTTTGGCGCTTAGTAGTGAACAATTAACTATTTGAAGGTTTAAAGTTCTTTAAATTTCGTTTGGAGTAGGTTTTGCAGTAATGGAGGTCCGAATTGAATTCCGTGATCAGGAATAGTTTCGTAATGTCATTTAAGACTTGCACGCAAATTTTGGTGTCATTCCGAGTAGTTTAAGTATGATTTGGCGCATTCGGAGAATTTGGAAAACTTGAAGTTCAAAGTTTTATCCAATTTGGTTTTGGGGTATGATTCTTGGATTTGTTGTTATTTTACGTATTTCGAGAGTTCGAGTAGGTCCGTATTATGATTACAGATTTGTTAGTGCCTTTGGATGGGGTCCCGAGAGGCTCGGGTGTGTTTCGGACCGCCCGGAGCTAAATTTGAGAAACCAGATTTTCCAGTTCTGGTTTCCTTCTTCGCGTTCGCGAGAGAGGTCTCACGTTCGCGAAGGGAAAACTGCAGGCGAGATTTTCTCTTTGCGTTCATGAAGAATGAACCGCGTTCCCGAAGGGTAATAGCAGTGTGCATCGCGAACGCGTGAAGGCTTTCGCGTTCGCGTAGAAGGGTGAGGCCAGGCGTGGTATTGGACATTAATGATTCACGTTCGCGAAGGAGGCATCGCGTTCGCGATGGCCAAGTTTGGCGGTGCATCGCGTTCGCGAGAGGAGCCTCGCGTTCGCGAAGAGTAAAGTTGGGCAGCACATTTTTTGTGCTTCACGAACGCGAGACAAGGGTCGCGTTCGCGAAGAAGAGAGGGTCTGGGCGGAATGTTAAGTTCAGACATTTTTAACGATTTGGAGCTTGGATTTAGGCGGTTTTTGAGAGATTTTTAAAGAAAATAATGGGGTAAGTGTTCTTAACTCAATATTGGTTAAAATACCCGAATCCATCACTGTTTTTATCATATAATTGATGAATTAAGTTGAAAAAGTTTGAAAACCCTCTTGGATAGATTTGAAGATTTGAGGGCCGAATTATTATCGGAATTTAGTAATTTTGGTATGGTTATACTCATGGTTGAATGGGCGTTCATATTTCGTAACTTTCGCCGGATTCCGAGACGTAGGCCCCACAGACGATTTTTGAGTTAATTTCGGATTTGATTGAAAAATGTAGTATTTTCTTATGAAATTGATTCCTATAATTTTTAGTGATTGTATCGAATTATTTTTGGTTAGATTCGAGCCATTCAGAGTTGAATAATCGAGGAAAGGGCATACTAGTAGATTAAATTGGAGCAAGACGAGGTAAGTCTCGTGTCTAATCTTGTGAGGAGGAAATTACCCCATAGGTGATTAAATTAAATAATTATTGCTTATTGCGGGGGTTACGTATGTACGAGGTGACGAGAGTCTGTGCGTAGCTTCTATTAATGCTAATGTCCGGGTAGTTTAGAACTCAATAATAATAATATTATTAACACTGTGAATCATGCTAATTTAAATAATTTTATTTTATTCTATTTATTATTGTTGAACCTTAGTGAGTGTCAAAGTCGACCATCTCGTCTCTACCACTTCGAGATTAGACTTGATACTTACTGGGTACACGTTGTTTACGTACTCATACTATACTTGCTGCACTTTTTGTGCAAGATCTGAGACAGACACTAGTGGAGGACCTATCATCGCACATCCACGTTATCCAGAGACGTAGTGGTGAGCTGCCTTTCTGAGCCGTTCTATAGCTACCAATGCCTCTCCTTGTATTTTCATTCTGTCTATTTTTATTTCAGACAATATTTGGAGTTTTGTATAATCAACTAGATGCTCATACACTTGTGACACCAGGTCTTGGCACACATTGGTAGAATTTGGAATTTATATTATTTCTTGGATTTAAATTAATTGGTATATTTTTAATTTCTTTAATATTGCTAATAAAATAATGAAATTACTTAAAAAATTATTCTGAAAATAATGGATATACGTTTAATTTATTAGTTGGCTTGCCTAGCTGTAGTGTTAGATGCCATCACGACCTTTAAGTGAAATTGGGTCGTGACATTTGTAGTACGACCCTCAAGTGCTACTCATGATTCTCTCTACTACAAGAGTAAAACTAGAATATCATCAATGAACACAATCACGAAGGAATCCAAACAAGGCTTGAACACTCGGTTCATCAAATCCATGAAAGCCGTTGGAGCATTGGTTAACCCAAAAGATATCACCAAGAACTCATAATGATCATAATGAGTCCTAAAAGCTGTCTTTGGGATATATGAAGTCCTAATCTTTACATGATAATAGCCATATCTCAAATAAATCTCGAAGAACACCTTGGCACCCTGAAATTAGTCAAACAAATCATTAATACGAGGCAATGGATACTTGTTCTTGATTGGAACCTTGTTCAACTGTCGATAACCAATGCATATCCTCATAGAATAATCCTTCTTCTTTACAAACAATACTAGCTCACCCCAAGGGGAAACACTCGGTCTAATAAATCCTTTATCAAGCAAATCATGAAACTGCTCCTTTAATTCCTAGAGCCATATGTGATAAGATAAAAATACCATGCATAATATAAGTTGTTATTGAATTCTTAATATTAATATTGTTATTTCCTTGTAGGTAATATCAAAATATAAACAATAAAAATAAATAAATAAGAAAGAAGAAGAAAGTTGAAAATGGAAAAGATTGGAAAGAAACTAGCAGAAGCATTAGCAAATTGGAGAAAAAGTCATGTGTACACGTGATGTACACCATTTCTTATCAATGGTCATTTACTTGTTGGCAAGTTGAAAGACAAAGGTTGCTGAAACTTTGTTGTACACGGGCAAAAGCAATGGAAAGAATCTATAAATACCGTCATTTTAAGCTGGTGAACACGGACTTTGAGGGAGGAAGGAAGAAAATAAGTTGTTTCTACTTTTAGAAGTCTTTAGTTATTAGTTTCTTCAGTTATCAATATTGGAAATTATTTGGTTCCTCCTTTTAATTAAATAGCTGAAATTCTTCTTCTTGAATATTTCTTTCTATTTTCTTATTTAATGAAGAAGAATATTTCCATTAGTAGTACTAACTCCAGTATGGTGTAACTTTTTTTTGTGTTGGGAGAATGACATATCTTAATATTTCTATATAATTAGTAGATATTATTCCTCAATTTCACATGCTTGAGCTGAAGCTTTTTATTTAAATATTTTCTACTTTATAGTTAGGTGTTGTTTAATTTGTTAATATCTATCTATTTCGTACTATATATTTACTTCTTACTAATTCTGTAACCGAGAGAGGTGGAAAAAGTAATACAATTAATTTTGGTATTGATAGATGTTAACTTTTATTTAGTGGCATCTAGATCTTATATGTTAAAATTGATTCTATACTTATTTGTAATCGAAAGAAGCGAATATTATAGTAATCAATTATAACAAGTAGGGTAACCGAAAGGGACTTACCAAAAGAGTATGTTTTAGTTCTAGTATATATTTTTGGTTCTTTAATATTACCATTTTGACGATTAATTTGTATAATTGAGAGGAGTGCAATTAATTGTTCAACTATAATAATAAGATATAAATGTAATCGTGAGAGGGATTTATACATTTATGAGAAATAAAAATTGAAGAATAAATATATATACTATATAATAAATATATTAAGTGAAGTCAGGATCCCAACACCTTTTTTAATATATTTGTGAAAAAACAAAATATTTTCTATTGCTCAATTCAAGCATTTTTAGTTAGTTCACAACTCAACTCTTTCTGATTTTCTCAAATAGTAATTAAAACAAGAAAGATCTGTAAAATAGATAAACCAATCTCTGTGGGTTCGACATCTTCTATACTATTATTTGACAGAGTACGAGTTAAAATTTTTACATACACCAGATGCTCGTCAAATTTTTGGTGCCGTTGTCGGGGAATGGCAAAGTCTACTACAGATTAATTGTTTTACTACTAATTGAGTTTTTTATTCATCTAATTCTTTTATCTTTTGTGCAAAAATAAAAAAAAATTCCGGAAGTGTGTGACCCGTTCCTCCTCAAGAGAACTAAGCAAATACGACGCTGAAATTACAAAGTCGTTGAGGTGGTTGCGAAAAGAGCAAGTTTCATGATCTCAAATCTCCACGAGAAGAAATGGAGAACAAAGAGTTTAATAACAACAACCAACTTCCGTCACATCAAGTAGAAGAATAGTTCGATGAGGAGGCACCATGCCATGACAAAATACTAAGAGATTATGCAAGGCCAGATTATTTTGAAGGAGAATAAAGTGTGAGGAGACCACCAATTGCAGCAAATAATTTTGAAATTCACACAGGCTTAATTTAAACCATTCAATAGTCATGTCAGTTTGTTGGTGATGCAAGTGAAGATCCTCACACTCATCCAAGTGATTTTCTTGAATTAGTTGAAACTTACAGGTACAGTGGAGTTACAAAAGATGCTACCAGGTTGCGGCTTTTTCCTTTTTCATTAAAAGGTGAAGTCAAAATATGGTTGCAAAGTCTACCAAGAGGTTCCATTGCAACATGGGACTAAATGACCCGAATATTTCTTAATAAATATTTTTACCTGTAAAAATAATTAAAATAAAGCACGAAATCAATAATTTTATGCAGACAGATACTGAATCTATATACCCGGTATGGAAAAGATTAGCAGCAATGTTATGCAAATGCCCACATCATGGTATCCAAGACCCTGGTATTTTATATATTTTCTATCATGGTCTTAAACCCTATGCTAGAAATGTAATTGATCAGGAGGATCAATAATGGAAAACTACTACAGAAACAATGTAATTGCTTAATGAAATTTCAGAAAATGATATTCAATGGCCCTCATATAGAATGATTATTAGAAAAACAGAATGAGTAAATCAAGTTGAAACTTTAAATTCATTGACACAACAAATTGCGTCCTTAACATAAAAAGTGGAGGCTTTTCAGGTAGGTGCTCAATCATCATCCTAACTTGAGAATTGTGATGTTTGTAAAGTTAATCATCCGAATCTGTCACGACCCCAATTTCCCTTTGTAACATGCCATGACGATACCTAGTCTCTAAGACAAGGTAAGCCTAACAAACATGTAGAAGTGAATGAAACAATAATTTAAAATTATGAAAACTCACAACATATATAATAAAAGGAAATCTCTACAGCTCAAGATGTATAAAATAGCCCAAAATCCGGCGTAGTACAAGTCACAAGCTCTATGACAATACCAAAACCGTTCCTATACAACTATGTCTAGTAAAGAAGGAAATATATAGAAAGGGATAGAAGGGGACTCCGAGGCCTGCGGACGCATGCAGGTGTACCTTGAAGTCTCCAAATGCAACCTAAGCTCACTAGCACCGGAACTGATAGGAAGTACCTGGATCTGCACAAAATGATGTGTAGAAGTATAGCATGAGTATACCATAATGGTACCCAGTAAGTGCCAAGCTTAACCTCGGTAGAGTAGTGATGAAGTCAAGTCAAGACCCTATTGGAAAAAAAGAAGAAACATGACAAAAAATATAAAAATACAATGTTAATGACAATGGAAATGAAACAAATGAGGAATTTACCTCAAGTTAACTACAGAGAATGAAGACAGATAATACAACACGGAAGGAAATAAGGATTGACATGTTAAGAAAATAAACAACCAAGGCAAATACAACAAATAGAGGAAGATCAACAAGGGCCACTACCGAGGTACTACCTCGTAGTCCCAAATCACAAAAATAACTCACCGTCTTTCCTTATATCACCGCGGGAGCCTTTACTTTTAGTTTTAAAAAAAAATCATTCCCGAAATAGCATCCCATATTTTAGCCCACCTTATCACACCACATGGCTTCTAGTAGTTCCCCCTACTAGCCACGCATATCAAGCTCACTTTAGCTCACCGCATGTATTTCAACACCCATATTTTATACCACCGCATGTGTATCAATATCACATCGTATCACAAATCGCACCTCAAGTGCCCAATATCACAACTTACCATAGAAACCAAACAATAACTGAATTTTACAATAAGGAGCCCTCGGCTCAACCATAATATACACAAAGTCTCAACAATAACAGCCGGAAGAATAACTCAATTAAATGATATTTTCACAACTTAACACTTTGCTTCAATAGGAATCACGACCTTTGTAACTCAATACCAATTTCAATAACAAGATATTCTAAGAATAGCAATTTCAAGTAAATAATTCAACAGTTAAATAAAGAATACAGAATAAGGAAAACAAGAACTTTGACTAAACATATAAAGCAATTAGCAAGTGAGAGATAAGACAAGTAGACATGTGAAATTATACTAAGAAGGATGACCATAACATGTTAAGGCAATTCAATTAAGGTATGGAAGGGATCTACATAGCTAACACCGAAAATTTCCAAATTTAGGCCGTGTACACACTCGTCACCTTGCGTACACGGCTTTCACATATTACAATTATCACAAACAACACCAATCCTAATGGATAATTCTCCCACACAAGGTTAGGCAAGTCATTTACCTCAAACCACGCTAAATCAATCAACTAGACGCCTTTCCTCGGATTATCCAATTCCAAACAACTCGAATCTAGCTAAAATAATTTCATTCCATAAATATAACTACAGTAAACTAATTCAAACAATGAAAATTAAGTTCTTTGCGAAGAATTAAAAAGACAACCCAAAAAGCCAACCCGAGCCCGCATCTCGGAACCCGACCAAAATTATAAAATCCGAACACCCATTCGATATCGTGTCCAACAATACAAGAATTACTCAAATTCGACCTCAATTCTCCTTTAAAAACTCAAACATTTAGTCTAAGAAGTTTCTACCATTTCCCCCCAATTTTCCAACTCAAACCACTAATTTAATGAAGCAATTAACAATAGAATCTTGTAAATTAACCAAAACCGAGTTAGGATTCCTTACCCCAATGATCTCTTTGAAAAACCCTCGAAAAATCACCTCCCACCGAGCTCTCTAAGTCCAAAAATGGATTATGAAGATTAACCCTCGAACCAAGCCTTTCTCCCCACCGATCCTCACTTCTGCGGCCTTTATGTCGTTTTTGCGATGCCGCACCTGTGGAAAACCATCGCAGGTGCGGATTCCACTTAAGTCCAGGAGTTCTGCTTCTGCGGACCATGGCTCGACCTGCGAGATCGCTTCTGTGGAGAAGGAGACCGCACCTGCAGTCCTGTCCAAAGCCCCTCCTCCAATTTCGCTTCTACGGAGGAAAAGATCACGCATGCGAATGCGCACCTGCGCCCAGGTGTCTACACCTGCGAGCCCAACCCTGGGCTCTCCTTTTGCTTCTGCGCTTCAACTTTCGCACCCGCGAGCCCGTTTCTATGGAGAAGGAGACCACACCTGCGGCCCTGTCCTAAGCCCCTCATCAAATTATGCTTCTACGGAGGAAAAAGGCCGCGCCTGCAGAGGCGCACCTGTGCCCAGGTGTCCCAACTACGAGACCAGCCCTACCTCTCCTTTTTGTATATGCATTTTGCCCTTTTCACCCGCGATTCCGCACCTGCGATCAAAGCCTTCGCAGGTGCGATGACTCCAGCATGCCTGGGACTTCAACAATGAAGCTAAGTACAAAACTGGTCTGAATTTGATCCGAACCACACCCGGGGCCCCCGTCCTAATGTACCAACAAGTTCCAAAACACATAAAGACCAACTCAAGGCCAAGAATCACATCAAACAACATTGATTCTACGAATCGCAACCCAAATTCAAGCCTGTGCAACTATGAACTTCTGAATTCTGAAACCAATGCCGATTTATACCAAAACAACTCTGATTGACTCCAAATTTTGCACATAAGTCATAAATGACATTACAAACTTATTCCAACTTCCGGAATCGGGATTCGACCCCTATATCAATAAAGTCAACTCCCGGTCAACTTTCTAAAATCTTTCATTTTTCAAATTTTGTCAATTCATGCCGAAACGGCCTACAAACCTCCAAATCAATATTCAGACATGCTCCTAAGACCAAAATCACCACACAGAGCTATTAGAACAATCATAATTCCATTTTAGAGTCATATTTATACAAGTAAAACTACGGTCAACTCCTACAACTTAAACCTCCAACTTAGGGCTATGTTTCCCATTTCACTCCGGAACTCACCCGAAACCACAACCACATATCCCAACGAGTTACATAACTACAATATAGTATAGAGGAAGCAATAACTAGGGGATCACGGCTAAAATACTCAAAATAACTGGCCGGGTCATTATGAAATCATGAATGTCAAGCTTCAACACAAAATGAGGAATGGGTAAATGTGATTGGTTATAGAAATAATTACTCATTCGATAGTCCCATGGCACAAAAATATCCAAGATTCCAATGGACATCTCTAATGACCAAATTAGTCATTTTGAGTATTATAGTCCCCTTCACCTATTTATTTCTTATTCTATGTTTATTTTTAGTTATGTGACTTGCCGGGATGATTGGTTTGATTCTGCGAATGTTTCGAAATGAATTTGGACACTTAATCCCAAGGTTGAACAAGAGTTGATTTTGTTGATGCTGGGCTCGGATTTTTGTTACGAGAGTCGGAATAGGTCTGTTGTGTCATTTATAACTTGTGTGAAAAATATGAGGTCAATCGGAGTTGGTTTGGTGTGTTTCGGCATTGGTTTTAGAAATTGGAAGTTTAATAGTTCATTAGGCTTGAATTGGGGAGCGATTCATATTTTCGACGTTGTTTGATGTAATTTAAGGTTTCGACTAAGTTTGTGTCATATTTTAGGACCTGTCTGTATGTTTGGATGGGGTCCCGGGGGCCTCAGTTGTGTTTTGGATCATGTTCGACTCATTTTTGGACTTGTTGTTCTCCTAAAATGGTTGTATCTGCTTTCCTTATTAGTGTTCGTGAGAGAGGTCTCGCGATCGCGAAGTGCACTTGGGTGACTGGTGAAGTTTGTTCATCGCGTTTGCGAGAAGATGGACGCGTTCGCAAAGGTCTAGTTGGGTATGTGCATCGCGATCCCGAGAAGGGACTCACGTTCACGCGGAAGGATAAGGTTGGTTAGGCACAAAGCATGCTAGCCTTCGCGTTCACGGTAAGGGGGTCGCATTCGTGTAGGCATTGTACCAAAAATCATCACGTTCACGAGGGAGGTCTCGCGTTCCCTCAAGAGGAATTGGCAGCTGAGATTTTTATGCTTCGCGCAAGGCTATTTCCGTGTTCGCGAAGAAGAGCGATTGGGTAGACTATTTAAAAATCCCAAGTCATGAGTTAGAGTATTATTTCATAGTTTGACTTAGGGAGCTCGACTATGGGTGATTGTTGTGAGGGATTTCACTACAAATCAAGAGGTAAGCTATTTTAATCACTTTTTTCCAATATTGTTGAATATCCATTGATTTCTACACATTGTTTATATGTTTTTAAGGTGAAATTTGGGGGATTTTGGACAAGGAATTAGAGAGTAAGATTTTGGGGGTTTGAGGGTCGATTTATGGTCGGAATTGGATGATATTGGTATGGTTGGACTTGTTATTGAATGTGCATTCGAATTTTGTGAATTTTGTCGAGTTTTGAGGCATGAGTTAAAGAACTTAGCTTTATCGTATAGGATCGATTCCTATAGCTTTTACTGATTATAGTAAGTTGTTTGTAACTAGATTCGAGTCCTTCAGAGGCTGTTTCGCGAGGCAAGGGTTTGTTGGAGCATTGAGTTGCGCACATTGAGGTAAGTAACACTTCTAAACTTGGTACTAAGGGTGTGAATCCCTAGAGTACATGTTATATGATTGGTGTTGGAGTGACGCACATGCTAGGTGGCAGGCGTGTGGGCGTGTACCATCGTAATTTTGACTCGATTGATGCTGTGGTACTGTGTAATTATCTAGTATTGTTTCTATCAGTGTAATTCCTACATGTTAGAGTAATTGAGCTGTGATCCATGTTTGAAATCATGTTTAGGATATGCAATTATTCTGTTGGGACCCACTGAGGTCATTTCTGCTGTTGAGTTATTTACTTAAGTTGCAATTATATACTCAGTCATATTTATTCATTTGCATATCATATCTCAGTCTTTGTTATCATTTGCTGTTATATCATTTTATCATTGCTCGAACTGAGAGGTATGAGATTTGTGAGCCCGTGAAACTAGAGAGATTGATGACTGAGTTGAGGCTTGAGAGCCAGATTGTGAGTGATATTTATGGGATCAGGCTACATGCCATAGCAGGCCTTATTGGCTTATTTATGGGATCGGACTGCATGCCGCAACATGCCTTATCATCTTATATATTATTATAGGATCGGGCCGCATACCGCAGTAGGCGATATTGGCTTTATATTAGCGTTTGGGCAGGATCCGCCCCTCCGGAGTCTGACATACCAGCAATGAGCAGAGGTACCGTTGTGTGTGATGAGTGGGAGTTTGAGACAGACAAATTGAGTACTCTAAGAGTGTGAGTGCCTGGGAGTATCACTGTGATGCATTACATTTGACATGCATAGTTAACTTGTAGGCATAGATATGTAGCATTCCTCATGCTAGCTGTACTTGGCATATTTTATCAGTGTTGGGCATAAATTGTGGAACTTAAAAACATGCCTACATTTTTGTACTGTGTTCGAGCTGAATATGGAAGTTCTATGAGTTATTACTGTCATTATCTTGTTATATATGTGTTGTCATTATTTTGATTTGGACTGTATCATTCTGAGCCCGTCACTGCTTTCAGCCCAAGGTTAGTCCTGTTACTTATTGAGTACATTGGGTCGGTTGTACTCATACTACACTCTACACTATATGTGTAGATCCAGGTACATCTAGACACGGTGATTGCAAGATCTGGTGTTAGTACCTGCTCGGAGACCTTGAGGTAGCTTCTATGATGCCTGCAGACCTCGACTCTCCTTCTTTTCATTTTATTTCAGTACTGTTCTATTTTCTCATATAGTTGTACTAGAGGTTTAGATTATGTAGACATTAGTAGTTCATGTACTCGGTGACACCAGGATTTTGGGATTGGTTGTCATTGAGTTTCAATTGTTTTTATCAGTTATCTATGAGATTTTCCATTGTTGAACTTGTTAAAATCATGTTTTAAATTCAAATGCATAGTTATTATGTGATTGTCGGCTTGCTAGGAATGTGATAGGCGCCATCACGCCAAGTTGGAATTTTGGGTCGTGACAAGTTGGTATCATAACACCAAGTTACTTAGGTCTCACGAGTCATGAGCAGGTTTAGTAGAGTCTTGCGGATCAGTATAGAGACGTCTATACTTATCTTCGAGAGGCTACCGAACAATTAGAAAATTTACTTTTTTATATTCTTGTCGTGCAGATTTGTTGATTCTGAAAACTAAACTTCTATTATTCTATTCTCTCACAGATGGTGAGGACACGTGCGACTGGATGGGGTGGATGGACACCAATACCACCAGCTAGGGCAGCTAGAGCAGCACCTGTGGAGCCACTAGTTGTTGTACCCTATTTTGCACGAGTCAAAATAAGATTCAACTTATGATTTCCCTGTTGATGATAAAAGAGAGTCTCCACCTAATACTTAAAGGTATACTAGGGTACCTATTTAATTACTAAAGGACATTTCTTTATTAGCCTACTAACTGGTGGGATTGTGGGTAAGGGTTCTTGTTCTTCTAAGGGGAAGGTGTTAGGCACCCCTTAAAATTTACCTGAGGTAGATCCATATGACTTAGACTAGATTAAAGGATTAGTTGTTTATATTCTGCTTAACTAGAGTTAAAGGGCGGCTTACTATATGTATCTAAATTAGAACTTGCTATTTTAAAAGAAGATGTGTAGCTTTGAAAGGATAGAAGTTTATGAAAGAGTCTATATAATTGAAAGAGTTTAAAATACGTGCATGATGTTTGTATTCATGAAACATGTGAGAAAGGGCTAAATTATAAAACGCTTTGTGTTTAAAGAATGTGACTATTTGTGTAACTCTAATGAAATAAGGGTGTTGTAAGAAAATGAGTCCAAGATGTACCTTAGTTTTCAAATCTCAATTTTTAAAGAAAACGTTTAAAACCCCTTTTGCTGGTGGCAACACTTTGCTTTAGAAAGATTCGCTTTTTTAGAAGGCTAATTTTGGATTCCATTTATGGTTTTTGTTGAAAAGAGGGGATGTTGTCCTTGCTAAGTTATTTTTGATTTCAAAGTCTTCATGAAATGTTAGTAAAACACAAGAGATTAATAGACTGAGTAGCATATGATTAATGAATTAAAACTAATTACTATTAAACCTAATGTTTCTTTTAATCCTATGTCCTTTAGGGCTTGTCTAAATTACTTCCATGATTCAAAGGTAAAGTAAAGTATTTAATCAGCCCAATGGTTATACATGCTCAAAAAGAGAGAGAAGGTCATTAGATTAATACTCTATGTCTACAATCATACATGAAATATATAGGTAAATGACTTGAACAAATTATAACAACCAATAGTAATTTGAATTATGTTAGTTATACTAATGTGGGGTCACTTATGATAAAGTGATTCACATTGAAAACCTTTCATTGCCATTAAACACTAAACCTAAAGGGAGTAATGAATGTTAATAGATTAGAGGCTAAGGATAGAGTTCCATTCAAGTTCAAGGCTATATTTGGATCCCTGACACTTCAAAGTTCCAAAGGGCATCAAGGCCTAGGGCAGTGCTTGTGTTAGGGAGACCAGCCCAACCAAGAGCTAAACTCTATTACCAAATACCCCTAACCACTCACACTCACTCTTTCCCATAATTTTAAGTACCAATGAGGCACTTTCAATGTAAATCCCAACACCACAGTGATAACATACCACATAAGTATATACCTTTCCGGTGATGGCTAAGGCAGAACATTATAGGACTACAAGACATCCTATCTACATTGTTATAATCATATTTTAGAGCTAAATGGATGATACACTGTGAGTAACATGTTAAGCAGGTTCCAAAAAAATTAACTTTAAACATACATAGAGTCAGTGACATTATCATATTACTATTAAAGAATCAAACACATGAGATCATACATCTTAAGGATAGAAAGAGTATATAGTCCAAGTCTCCAACAATCTATGAACATAGATACATTTTGCCTTAACAACCTTTATTTATACTAACCAAAGATTGATTTTAGCTTAGGTCTTGCCTCCTAGCACACATACAGGTTGACAGTCCTAATTGAAACTCCTAAAAGTACTAACAAAGATACAGACCAATCGATTCAATTAAAATTCTAAGGGAGATCCGGAGGAAGAAGGTTAACAATTATAGTTAGAGCTTATAAAAAGTATTAACAACATTACAGGTTAAGAACTACAACTGGTACTTCCTAAAGAGTGCTAATACAAACACATGTCAGCAACTTCAATTAGAAATACAGATCAGTAGTCTCAGTTAAAAGGCACAGGTTGATAACTTCAGTTAGAACATTCAAAGAGTATTGACAGAAATTCAGAACAATAATCCGTAGTTAGGACTCCTACAGGTATTACCAGAGATACCAGACCATAATCAGAGGTTCTAAAAGCATTAACTGGGTTACAGATTCTCAACCTAGAATAGAACTTCTAATAGTATTAATAGGTTTAGAAATTATCAAAGCTGCAATTAGAATTTCTAAAGATATTAACAAGGTCACATGTTCACAAATTTAATTAGAACTCCTAAAAGTACTAATAGAATCTCAAGCTGTCAGTCCTACTTAACTTTTAAAATCAATGACATAATCACTTCTTTCTAAGAGTTTTAGGTTCACACTAATCTCATTGAGAACAAAGCATGTTGTTATACCCAAGCAGTAGAAACAAAACATTTTCTTTAGAGTTCACAGGCTATGTTTAATCCATTTAGGAGAGCTTAGTGAAGTTTCAAAATAGTGTAGGCATGTATGGGATCATGAAGGAGAAACATATGCATTGAATAATAAAAATAAGTGCAGGATCACAATCACACACACAAAGAACACTTAGCAGGGATCATATTATGAAGGTATTACTAACAGTATCACCATATGAGCTTCAGAAAAGGGTAAGGGTATCATTTTATTGGGGAAACATGTCAAGTGAGTCTAGGGTGGGATTTCAGATATAATGAAGCTTAGTAGCAATACTTTAGCTAAACAGGTGTGTCATTATAACTCAAATACATCTTATCCATATTTCATGGCTTAAACTACGTGTAAAAGCAGTCTCAGAACATACACAAAAGTGGTACAAAGATTCAACTAGCTTAGGACATGCTTGCATAAAAAGTCATGAGTTTAATCAGCTAGTTAATCA
The DNA here is from genome assembly GCF_000390325.3 of Nicotiana tomentosiformis. Taxonomy (NCBI): domain Eukaryota; kingdom Viridiplantae; phylum Streptophyta; class Magnoliopsida; order Solanales; family Solanaceae; genus Nicotiana; species Nicotiana tomentosiformis. Next base: position 35,150,262 of record NC_090822.1, read on the forward strand.
CAGAGATATGTCAAAGAGATAAAACATGTTGAAAGGTCATAAGCTAATGCATCAAAACTATGGTAACAATTTGGTTTTTTAACACTAAACAAGTTCATACTTCATTTAAGTCTAGGTTATTGAGTGAACCATTATGAAATGCAAAATAACATTCAAGATAGATTAGCATAACCATCATAATAGTACTAGTAGAATGTTAAAGAGGTCAGAAACCAGATATTAGGACATTTAAGAAGTTTTTTTAGCCATGCCAAAGTTAACAGCAAACAAGAATCATCAGATGTATACTAGAATCAACATATAATTCTAATTTCAACAACTTAAATAAGTTCATGATCACAGAATCTATTTAACAGTCATTAACAAGCACATAAGATAGTTAAAGAAACATGAACACATTATTAATAACATTATTCAACAAAAGTAATAAAGAAATTCATGTTCAACAACTTAAACTACTAAAAGAAGAACAAGGTCGAAGTCTACTGACCTCCTTTGGGGCAGCAAACCAAACGAGTGTTCAAATTAGCTTTTAGGAAGCTAAAATCTCAAGCTCCCAATCAGTGACAAACTCAGAAATAGAAAGAAAGGAAAAGTAGAAATCGATCCAAAACTCAGACTTTAATCGAAGTTTCCTAAACAACTATATTGTGTATTAAATTCTTAGATGCTAGATGTAGTTGGTAGGTATATCTTGCTGTGTGTGTTTATGAAAATATTAAAAGCCCCATTTTATAGTGGTTGTTGAAGCTCTAGGATTCATAGATTCAAATCGATAATGGAAGATGACAAAGGATGGATGATGATAGCAAGGAGGGTGAAATCAGAGTGAAATATAGGGAAAATGATAATGAAGTTTACTTGAGAGGAGGAATCGACCGTTGAAGGCAAAGAACTATCAGACAAAACCTAAAATCCACAGGTCATTGCATTTGACCTCTGGTATAAAATCCTCATGATGAATCTCTGAAGAAGCTCCATGCATGCTCCGATTTGATGGAGCATAAGAGAATTTGAAATTGCATCCTTAAGCTAGGGTTTTAGATTTTAGTCATTTGGAAATTAAGTGATGAAACGGGGAAGAAATCAGCAGGATTCGCGGCTAGGAACGACAAAAGGGATGATTTTGTTTTTGATTTGTTGACCTTTCAAGGATTTGTGCAAGGTCTTGTGACTGATGGGGCGAGATTAGGCGAGGGAGTATAGAGCAAAAGGGGAAAGGGGGCTGCTGGTCAAGGGAAGAAAGAATTAGGGTTTTGGGGATATACCAGACCAGTCTCTAGGTTAAAGTGGAAATGAAAGATCTGGGCTGTTGGATCATTTGTTCGACCCTGATAATTTAGTTGTTATAAGATTTTACTGAGGAATTATGTGAGCAGTTAGATCTATGAATTTTGACGCTGAGGATTAGATCTGGAGGTGTGTTTAAAATTGAAGAAAATGGGAGTTAAAACGGGGACCGTTGATCAAATAGATGGACGACCTGGATTAAATGTGCTTTTGCTTTTGTGAGTGTGGGAGACGGGTGGCGTGGTAGGTTCTAATTGTTCTAATGGGGATGGCAAGGATCGCCAACTTGGAAGGAAGGGGTTGTTTGGACTAGGTATTTCGGACATGGGCTTGCACATCGGGCTAAAATTAATTTAAAAGATAGCCACTTTGTGTTTAATGAAAGAATTGCAATTATAGCCTTTAGCCTTTTAATCCATTTTAAAAATTTAATTTAATAAACATAATTATTTCAGTAAAATTTAGTAATTTTATAATTATCAAATATACTACTAATTATTGTAATTAATTATTTATAAAATACTTTATTTTTCTAAACTGTAACACTAATTTTGAATTATTAGCATAGTAATCTAATTAATTAAAGATTAAGGAGTAATTCCTTAAATTAGTTATAAAGCCTATGTGATGTATATAGAAGTTATTTTAATAATCTTAAAATAGTAAGCATGGTATAATTATCATATTGAATTATCAATTTCAAAATTACTAATACTAAATCAATCTTGTAAAAATAGGTAATATTGATTGAAAACATTTTCAAAATATTCATTCAAATTATTATATATAAAAAAATTAATTTTAAAAGGGTGGGTCAAAATTGGCCGTCAACAACTACCCCTATTTGACCGAAGACGACGAAAGAGTTTTGGGGCAAAGAAATTAAACCAAAGCCAATTTTTTCCCAACTTTAGGCATACACTACAGGAATAGCACGAAGATTATGAGTTGCAGGATTAAGAAGATTCCAAGAGAATTTTTGGGAAGTTGGGGCTGAATTCTGGCTTTGAATTGCTTACATACCTCGTGCTTAACGGGGATCGGGCCTCATGTAGTTATGAAGTGAAGACTTTGAGGAAGCGATGCTCGTAGGAATTGCCCCAGTATCGCATTATGATGATACTGGGAGACGGAAGATTTGACACTCAGTATAGCTTGGATTTGCGGCTTGACGTGAAAGATTTGGAGGATTAGGATTCTACCGCTTGTTTTGAGTTTGAGCTCGGATCCTTGGCCCACTAATGAGTTTGTTGTCCCTCATAGTGTTGGAGCTTAGTTTGCTGCTTAGAATGAGTTCCATGTTACGTTGTCTATTCCTGCGAAAAAGATAAAATACACTCATACCCATATATTGCAATGCAGAATATGTTAAGATGTGAGGTAAATGATGCAGGAATGATAATGCTTGGCTACCAGCTAGCTCTTATTTGGGTTCGGGATGATGGGATACTTGAATTTGACGCTATTGTTAGCCGGGCTGTCTACCATTCCATAGTTGTCGGAGCATTAAGTCTCCTCGTGCTGGAAGTAGTTGGCTTGTAATGTAGAATGCATTTCTGCTTTAGTTTTTAGTTATACAAGGGTTAGTTAATTTATACAAGGGAAAATTGAATAGAGAAAGAGAGATGATAGTCATGAGAGAGCGGCGAATCTGTCATTTCCCCCAGTGTATTTCCAGCACTTTCTTATATTCTATTGGCTCTGTATTCAAAGAAAAATTCTTAGCAGGGAGGGGGCGTTGGTTTGTGTTGACCGTAGTCCTGGTTTTGCCCCGGTCTTGATGAGGTTACGCGACAAAGTTCGGTAGGTGGAATAAATTATGATATATTTTCTTTGAAAACATTTTGAAAACTCTTTTGTTTTATGGAAAATGCCGTTGTTCCAGATTATGACATGTTTCAGAAGTCCCTCAGGCGCGGACGTCGTTTCTTGAAGACTCTATCCCATTGATGTCGATCCTCCACGATGCTTCTGATGACGTGGCTGCTTGCTATTGCAATCGCGTCCTAATCTACACTAATGTGTTATAAATGTTTTTCCTAAGGTTATGAACGAACCCTTTCAAGTTTCCTACGTATCCAAAATAGAATTAGGTCTGAACATAGCTCGTGGATAATGATAAAGGAAATATGATGAGTATGACCGAGCCTGACTCAGGCAGCCTACGTATACAAATGGAATCAGGTCATTACGTAGTTCGATTTCAGCAGATGCAAAAATGATGAAATTGAAAATGAAATGACCAAGTCCGACTCAGACTACCTACGTATCCAAATGGAATTAGGCCAGGATGTAGTTTAATTACAAAAGATGACTAAATCCGATGAGGATTGCCTACACATTCCTTCTAGAGGAAATCGAGTTGCAGTGTAGTTCCGAATAATATACAAAATAATATTTGGATTTTCTATTACAAAAGAAAAGGGATAGAGAGAAACCGAACTCTACGTGGGTTGCCTACGTATCCCTCCGTGCTGACTATTCCGTACATCTCTTCCAATATCAGAGCTCCTCTAGGCAACACTCAGTGGACCATGTAAGGACCTTGCCAGTTTGGTATGAACTTTCCTTTGGCTTCTTCCTGGTGGGGGAATATTTTCTTCACAACCAACTGCCCCGGTATAAACTGGGGAGGCTTCACCCTTTTGTTAAATGCACTGGCCATCCTATTTTGATAAAGCTGACCATGGCGTACTGCATCTATTCTCTTCTTGTCAATGAACATGAGTTGCTCTTGTTTGACCCGTATCCATTCTGCATAGTCTAACTTGGCTTCTTGGATATCTCTTAAAGAAGGTATCTCAACCTCTACAGGTATCACAACTTCAGTTCCATATACCAACATGTATGGAATTTCCCCAGTGGATGTCCTCATGGTGGTTCGATAACCCAACAAGGCAAAGGATAACTTCTCATGCCATTTCCTATGATTGTTTACTATCTTTGGAAGAATCCTTTTGATGTTTTTGTTGGCTGCTTCAACTACTTCATTCATATGCGGTATGTAGGTTGTAAAGTTGTGGTGAACAATTATGAACTTCTCGTAAATTTCCCTCATGAGATCACTATTGAGATTAACTGCATTGTCAGTGTTGATTGACTCTGGTATCCCAAATCGGCAGGCAATGTTGTTACGGACAAAATCTGCCACTACCTTCTTTGTGACGGCCTTGTAGGTAGATGCATCGACCCATTTGGTGAAGTGGTCAATGGCTACCAAGATGAAACAGTGATAACTTGATGCGGTAGGCTCTATAGGTCCAATCACGTCCATGACCAAGATTCAACTCCTCCTCATCGGGAAAGTACATTGTGAGCGACCCATAATCCTTGTCCACTGGCTTCTCTGTAAGATGGTCGGCTAAAGTTGTCCTTTGATGGCCTTCTGCATTATGTACACAATGTCAAATTCGCTAAGAAGAATCTGCCATTTGGCTAGTTTTCCTGTAGGCATCGGCTTCTGAAAGATATATTTGAGTGGGTCGAGCCGGGATATTAAATATGTGCTGTATGCTGACATGTAATGCCACAATTTCTGGGCGATCCAAGTCAAAGCACAACAAGTGTGCTCTATCAAAGTGTATTTGGACTCACTTGGTGTGAAATTCTTGCTTAAGTAGTAGATGGCATGCTCCTTTCTTCTGGTCACATCGTGTTGTCCCAATACGCATCCAAATGCATTATCCTAGACCGACAGGTACAACAACAGTGGCTTCCCGGGCTTGGGAGGAACCAACACTGGTGGATTTGACAAATACTCCTTAATTCTGTTGAAGGCTTTCTGACATTCTTCTGTCCATTTTTGTGCCGGCATCCTTCTTTAGCAACTTGAAGATAGGTTCACAAATTATCTTAGACTGGGCTATGAAATGGCTGATGTAATTCAGTCTACATAGGAAGATCATCACATCCTTCTTACTCTTGGGCGGTGGCAACTCTTGAATGGATTTAATATTTGAAGGATCCAGTTCTATCCCTTTTCTGCTTACGATGAAACCTAACAATTTTCCAGCTGGGACTACAAATGCGCATTTTGCTGGATTCAGCTTCAAATTATACATTTGCAAACGTTCGAAAAACTTCCTCAGGTCATCCATATGTTCTGAACTCTTTCGGGACTTGATGATGACGTCACCCACATATACCTTGATCTCTTTGTGAATCATGTCGTGAAAGAGTGTTTTCATGGCTCTTATGTAACTAGTGCCAATGTTTTGGAGACCGAATGACATGACTCCGTAGCAGTAAACTCTCCATAGTATAGTGAACGCTGTCTTTTCTGTATCTTCGTCGTGTATCAGGATCTGGTAATACCCGACGAAACAATCCACGAATGACCACAGTTCATGCTTCCCGCAGTTATCGATGATGATATGAATATTTGGTAAAGGGAAATCATCCTCCGGGCTAGCTTTGTTGAGATCTCAATATTCCACGCATATCCTGATCTTCCCATCATTCTTGTGTACTAGAACAATTTTTGCCAACCATGTGGGATAATTGGTGACCCTCACTATGTTCGCCTCTATTTTCTTGGTTACTTCTTCTTTTATCCTTAAACTCAAGCCAGGTTTGAACTTTCTGGGTTTTTTTGACTGGTAGCCTGGTGGGAGGTAGGCAATCGATGCAAAACGATATCTGTACTTAACCTAGGCATGTGATCATATGACCATGCAAACATATCGATGTATTGTCAGAGGAGCTCGGCCAATTCTTCCTTCTGCTCTACTTCTAGATGGATGCTGATTCGGGTTTCTTTTACATCTTCTTCGTTTTCCAGGTTAACCACTTCTGTCTTTTCAAGGTTGGGCTTTTTTTGGCTTTCCAGCTGTTCGATTTCTTGTGGAAGATTATCTAGCATCATGCTTTTGTCATATTCCATATAATATTGATTGCTTTGCTCGAGGGTTTTGTTACATGTCATAATCGCAGACCACAGGTTTTTATCGTTTTGATTACTAAAAAGAAAAACTAAGTATAAATGAAGTGATAAATAAATTTGCAATAATTTTAAGAAAGTAATTCTTTTCATTTCATCAAAAGAGGAACGTTTGAGCGTTCAAAGATGCAAATGACAAAAAAGTACAAACATGGTTCAAGCCTCAATTAGCCGTGCGCTCTTTTTAAAATTTTTACAATTTCACACTACCAAGACTCCCAGCGAACCAAAGATGAGCTGTCAGTCCAATTTCGCAGGTCCTCTCCTGGTTCGACATTGCAAATGGTCGGTGTATTGATATCAATGCCTTCACAACATTCCTTAATCATGGTCATGAACAACCTTCCCATTCCATCGACGATGTATTCCTCTGGTTTTGAGATCTGACTCATACCCATAACACGCTATGGCACAAAAGCCTTATTCCGAAGCTACCGATACAAGTCTTCCCAGTCGGAGGTTGATACCCTATGCCGACTCTACCTTTCTGCCTATTTGGCTTAATCGACTCTGTTATCCCATCTGATCGGGCTCCCAGCCAGGTTCCTGGTCTGTATCTGTACTTAATATTTTGCCTCATGGCCATATTTGATCTATATGGTGACTGCATTCCCAGGTTTTACTCGGTATCTTCTATTTCCGTGGTCTGCATGATCTCAACTGAATGGAAAGCGACTCTGTCTAATCCTTCTATGAACGAGACTGCATATTCTAGATAAGTTGATTGCCTCCATTCGCCATGGGTTACGATCTCTTGACAACCCCATTCAAACTTCATGCACTTGTGTAGGGTAGATGGGACTGCCCTTGCCATATGCATCCTGGGTCTTCCTAGCAGTAAGTTGTATGAAGATGAAATATCCATCACTTGGAATAGTATGGGAAACTCAGCTGGTCCAATTTGCAATGCCAAATAAATTTCCCCAATGACATCCTTCTGCAACCCGTCAAAAGCCCTTACCCCCACATGACTTTCCTAGACTTCTCTTAGATGGATACCCAACTCTCGTAGAGTAGAGAGCGGGAATATATCGACTCCTAATCATTCATCAACCAGTACTCGGGACACTAACTTATCTCCACATTTAGCAGTGATGTGTAGAGCTTTGTTGTGACCCATACCTTTGATAGGAAGTTCATCTCTTCAAAAAGTGATCATATTTTCTTTGACACTTTTATCAGGGCATCTTTACGATTGTTAGAACTTATCAGCAATCCATGATTGATATTTGTGCCGGGGTTTTCTTCAGTTGTTCGTCCACAGAGTATTCTTTAGTTGACATCTTCTTCTAGAATTCTGCGGCCTCCAGATCTGTTCCCTTCCTAGGTTCCCTCAGTTTACATCCTCAGGAGCAAAACACCTCCCTAACCTAGTCATACTGTGAGCCGCTGCGGAATCTGTCATCTTGGCTTTACCTTTTTGTTGCTTTGTCCACGGGACTATTTTGCATTCCCGATCCTCTTCATCCCTCTTAGCAGTGGTGGGCTGTTGATGGTAAGTGTGGACCACCACCATAGGTTTCAATTGTACTGTAATCATCGGAGTCCTTTGAGGTAGGACCCTTGCAGCCTCAGCGTTTCATATTGTGACAATGGTTCCTTTAAAGTCATATTCTTTATCCAGGATGATTATATTAGCTCCTTGATTCCAGTGATTTGGCAGTGGGTTACGGTTCACGTTTTGGCGAAGCTGGGGTGCACTGAATGGCTGCACTTTTGATCAATGACTCAATTTCATTTTTTAGTATGAGACAATCCTTAGTATCATGCCTTGCTACATTTGAGTGGTACATGCACCGTTTAGTTGCTTCAAAGTATTTTGAGGGATACTTGAGAACCCTCTCTTCTACCGAATGTATTAAACGTTCTCCCCCCAATCTTTCAAATAGTTGGTCTAGAGGTTCAACTATTGGGGTGTAGTTTCTAGGACCTCTCTCTTCAAAATTTGGGCGGGGTCGGGGTGCATAGGTGGGTCGGTTTTGATGAGTGGTAGTTTGAACTGGAATGTATGGTCATGGTGGGTTTGGATTTGTATGGGCTCGAGGTGGGTTATATTGAGGTTGGGTATTGTAATATGGTTGTGCATTGTAGACTGGAGCATAAGCAGGTGGGTGTGGGGAATGGTTGTTTGGAGAGTAAGAAGTGTTTCCATGATGTGGATTGGACCAATAATAGGGTATGATTGCTGATACTTCCTCCTTTTTCTTCTTTCCGCTGCCTATTGATCCTAATTGGATTGTTATGCTCGTTGCTTGTATTGCGGCCATGAATTGTACCTTGCCATACTTTATACCTTCTTTTAAGAAATCTCCCATTTTGACAAGTTCGGGGTATTTCTACCCCATCACGCCCATCATTTTCTCAAAGTAAATCCCTTCCTGAGCCTAGATGAAATACTTAGCCAGCTTACTGTCATCCAACGGAGGTTGTGCCTTGGCAACCTCTGATCTCCATTGACGTGCATATTCTTGGAATAATTTGGATGGCTTCTTCTGCAAGTTTACCAGTGCGAACCTATCGGGAGTAATTTATATGTTGAATCGAAAAAGATTCTTGAAATCTTCTGCCATATCCTGTCATGCTCTCCAGTTTGGCGGATCTTGGCGAGTATACCATGTAACTGCTTCCCCTATCAAGCTCCTTATGAATAACTTCTTTCTCAACTTCTCGTTTCTTCCTACTCCAAAGCTTGTCACAATAGGCTCTCAAATATGCATGGGGATCACCTGTCCCATCAAAGATATCAAACTTTGGAGGCTTGTACCCTACCAACATATCCACATCAGGATGGATACACAGATCCTCATAGTCTAAACATTCGATTCCTCGAGCGACTTGAAGGTTCTTCATTTGTTTTCTCAATGCTCGTAATTGCTTATCACTCATGTGCATCGGTATGTGCCGCGGGTATGTGCTGGTTTGGTTAGTGGTAAAGGTGATTCCATCATGAGGAGGGGTGTTGATACCCAAGTTTGCCATCATATTTCTAAAATATTATATATACTTTCAAAATATCATTAACCAATTTACAAGAGTCATATAAGTATTTTTCATAATTTTTCATAATTTTTAAATCTTTAAAAATAATTTTCTTGCATTTAAATTGTTCAAATATTTATTAATTGCCCTTTCAAATTATTTTGTGATGAATTAATCATCCAAACTTATTATTTACATTCACATGTATGTTTTATAATACTTTACTTCATTTTATATAATTACATTTGTATTTTTAGCTATTTACACAATTTTGCAATGATAGCCTATATTCTATGCTCAATTATATTTATTACGTTATTTATGCTAAAATAGAATTTTTATATTTTTATAATGTTAAGCTATTATTTTCAAATATTTTACTGCATAAGTAACATTTTTATTATTTATAAATTATTTTAAATGAGTTTCCTATAATTAACTTATAGCCCAACATATGGCTAATATTTGGACCAAATCAAGCCCAAACACTTAGCCCACCTCGCTTTACTCTTCAGCATCACAAACCAAACAACCCCATTAACTTAACCCGACCAGAACCCGTTTTCTCGACCCGCCCCGACTTATTTTAATCCTGGCCGTTGATCTTAAGCCGCGACCCACAATAAACCAGCCATGCTCCTTATATCCTTCACCCCTAAACCCTAGAGACATTTCCCCTGAATAGCTGCCCCCAAATCCTCCTCTTCTCTCTTCAGAAACCCTAGCCGCCTCCCCCAATCTTCTCCGAATCCGATCAAATCATGGATTCCTTATGTGATTTACCTACCTTTTACGCGTTACCTTGTTGTTACTTACAAGACTATGGTGTTACTTAGTACTTGCCCTATTTTTGGGAAATACCAGCCTCCGAATCAAGGGAAATCAACTTCACCCTTCAAGATTTGGACGATATTTCGTCTGTATACATCCATGGCAAGGCTATGAGGGTCCGTTTCACCAAGATCTACAGCCAATTTCTGACCTTGTTCAAACTAGGGTTTACCTGGTTGCTTCTCCTAATCCGATTTAAAATTGAATTTGCATGTTCTTCTTTCCTTGTTTATGTTTGATTGACTATATTTCCTAATTTGTGTGTTTATATTTACTACTATATAAACCCCCTTTCCTCGTTCCCCCTCTAAGGCTTAACAATCACTGAAACTACTGCTATTCTCTCACTCTCACTTGTCTTATACTACTCTGAGGATGAATCTCTTGGCCGGTTGAAAGCCAAGGCCACTGGAATTTAATTATTGGACCTTTCTCAGTGTTAGCACTATCCGGGGTTCATTCGAAACCCTTGGGAGCTCTGACGCACTGAGATTCCTGAGTTCAACTACTCATCTTGCTGCTGACGATTGAGATATTATTGAAATTGTTCTTCTTGCTTACTTGTTTGTCGATAAGTAACTGGTAAGCCCTTTGGCCTTTGTAGTTTCATAATTTTTTTTGTGAACTAATGTGTTACCTTGCTATATCTGCTTACAACATTATTTGCTTCAAGACTAGTTTGCGATTCTGTACTTTTCCTAACATTGTGAGTTACCTAGTTTGGTAACCTGGATTCTTGATTTCCCAAGCATATCTTACCGTTCTGTGTATTTTTGGGTACGTATGCCTACTATATGCTATGAGCCTATCTCCCTACCCTACTCCAGACCCTTGAGAGCAACTAATTCATTGCCCTGAATATGTTCGTATGCACTGTTTCCCTTAGGTCATTCATGTGTAGTTTGTTATCTTCTTCAATGATCATGTAATTTCTAAATGTTGTCACTGCCTGAATCTCTAAAACAGTATGCCCTGTGTTTCTGGAATTTCATTGTGTGATCTGCTAAAATCTATGTTTCTAAATGTTGCCTTGGGATTTTCGGTGTAAACTTTAATGTTTAGCCCTAACCTGTATATGATTAATTGGCACTAGGCTTGATAATTACCTATCCTATTAACCTTGGGTTGATACTTTCATCTACCATGAATCCTAATGTCTGCCTGTCTTGTTAGCCTGAAGTTGACATATTCTTTTACCTACTATAAGTTCTTAGAATCCTTGTGCTACAGTTAGTGTCCATCATGTTAAGTCTCATGATCAACTAAGTATGTTTGCCAAATTATGCTACTAGTATGATTGTTATGCAAAGCTTTCATGTTAAAATCCTCATATGAAGATTGCACTCCACCTTCTTCTTGTATATGATTCTGCTAGGCTGTCATCTGAAGCTCTTTGAGTTGGTTCTATTTTGAAACACTATTTGCAGTGGTTTGTTAGTTTATGATATCCTATCTTGTCACTGTTAATCATGTTTTTATGGATTTACTTGTCCGTATGTGTCTTTGATGCCTTTCAACTTAGCATGGCCCTGTCTATAGGTTGAAACTGTAGCTTTTTCACTTGTAAAAACTAAGTGTTTAAGTTATTCCATGAGTAGCTTTGTTACCTGTATGGCTAACTTGGCATCCATTAGTTTAATTGCTGAAATTGTTTGGGCGGCCTGGTATGCTGGGCCTGCCTTTGGTATTGGGGGTTCAAAGTATACTGCCTGCACCTGGAGTTTGGGACTGCTGTCCGAATGAAGTTCTAAGCCTATTTGAAGGCCCAGACGTATTACTGGGTTATTCTACATTTGTATTTGGGCCTGTAATTATTTAGAATGATCTATAATAGCTTATAAAACTGAATGATGGGGAGATTAGTGAAAATGGGGCTGAGGTATTCTAATTTTTGCATGAAAGGGTAGAAAACGTGTCGATAGTATTTAATTGCCTTGTTTACTATTTATTTGACGTGTTTCAATTCTACACACTAATAGAAGTCATGCCTATAGGAAATCACATACTTCACTTAACTTGTCTAATACTTGTACACTATTCAAAGCATGCTAGTTTAAGTTATTGCTATACCTGTTTCCATGTCTATTACTGTATGCTCTTAGACAACATGTCTATAGGGATCAAACGCCCTATTTAATCATTAGACATCATGCCTATAGGATGTAATAATACATGCCTTTGCTAATGCTCATCTAGATACCATGACTATAGAGTTTTAACTAATTAATCAAGCTACTTCTGTTACTTTCATTATACTATCCCACCTAGATGACATATCTATAGGGATAAATTATTATAAAATCACTCTCAATTGTCAACTATTAGTAATCCTGCCTATAGGATACTATCACTTGCCTAAGAAGCATGTTTATAAAATCAGGCGCCGTTAATTCTGAGCTTCAAACAGTTGTATTACCTCATTGCGCAAATAATTAGAGATCATGCCTATAGGGTCTACAATACTTTTAATTTGCCAATCCGTTAGTTTAAAGCTGCAGTACTGTCTGTATGATACTGAAAATCAGAATCACATAGAAATCATACTTAGAGGATTCAACTACTCTCATGCTTCTTAACTCTAAAACTGTCTACTGCTTAATCTGCACACGTGCATTTGTTGCTATGTGTGGAGGCTAACTTGAGCCATTTATTGTCTTTATGTGAAGTCCTATATGTTTTGAATGTGCGCTTAATTTTATCATTTTGAGCATCCTAAGTAGAGTCTAGAACCACCCAAATAGTAGGTCCAAATCCTCCTGGACCATAGGCATGGGACAGGTAAAGCACACATAGGACACGACCTAGAATTGAATTAGAGCGCTTTTAGGTAAACAACTTTAACATAGTAATAGGATAGCAGGAGATGATAGTCTGTGCCCGCTAAATAAATGAGCAACCCCTATCCTAAGGGAGTTGCGAAGTATTATTTATGTTGCACAGGGTGATCCTTTAGGCTATTAAGGTTAGGACCCCCTCCTTTATATGTTTATTGTTCGCACTTAGTCATTGAATTTAGAATAATTAAGTTGTACCTTGTAACCTTTAAGGACTTGTACTAATTATCTATATAATTTAATTGTTGTCCGATTTTCTTTACACTAGAACCTTTAAATTCCTTGCCTTCCCTCGCTTATATGATCACATAGGACAGTTATAATCCAATAATCCCACTTAGCGTAGACTTTGGCCAGAACCCATAGTTGTGGACCTCGAAGAGTATCTAACACCTTCTTTTTGAGGTAATTTGAGTCCTTACCTGATCTTTGGTGACGTAGACTAGTAAAACAGAGTTATTTGCAAATAGGTGCCCTAACGCACCTTAAAATAATTAGGTGGTGAATCTTTTCTTTTAATATCCATTTAAAAGAGTTGTCACATGTCAAAAACCCAATTTCGAGAGAAAAAGGGGCGCGACAGCATGGCGACTCTGCTCGAGATATACTTAGGCTATTACCATAATGAAGTTAACTTATGTGGATTAACGGATTATTTGATGACATGTACACCCTTTCCCTTATTTTCCTTTATTTGTTTAAATATATATGACATATATATCCTCTCCCGTATTTTCCTTTATTTTCTTAAGTTGCTATGACATGTACATCCCCTCTCCATCTTGTCTAAAATGGCCATATCATGTCTCTCCTCATCCCTACCTCCCTATTTGCTTTGTTTAGTTACGTTTTCGTACATTTTTATGAGTTAAACTGACTTCTCTCTTTTGTCTTTCCTTTTCTTTTATTTCTCCTATTCATATTATTTATTGTTTTTACGCAAATATCTGGCAACGTGTTATTATTTTTGCATAAAGCATGCTTTCCACATCATACTCCATTCGTGCTTATTATCAATATAGCAGCACTTGATGCGTGTCCATGCTTTCCTAAAAAAACACCCGTTTAAACCGGAAAGGCTTATTTGCGAAAGACTAATCGATTAGCGGTGCAGTCGATCCCGTGCCTTTTCCTCTCAAGTTTTCCACTTGAGAGTACTAGTCTAGACTTTTCTAGAAATCACACTCTGATTTGAAATGTACATGTATCAAGTTAAACCTAGTATGAATTGAGACGTCATTGAGGTATCAACCCGCTTAGATGAACCTTGTCCAAAGTCCAACGGGATTTACATAATACCAAAGGACACCATCATATTATGTTCATTACTTGGAGAAACCGTGCCAACATGTTGATCATTATTGCGTAAATTGTCGAATCTAGAAGGGGAAAGGGCTAACTTTTTATTTGTTTGTAGAAAATGAAGCACGAAATCCCTAGGTTCGGTATGGTACAAAATATTCCGCCTTTGCTAATTGACTGGTGGAACAACCTTGCACCTTGTGGTAGAAACCATGTGAGGAGAGTACTAGGTAACCTGCCATCTTTATTAAACATTCAACCAAACAGGGGACTGATTGAGGCTGCCACCATGTTCTGGGATGAAAAGAGAGTTGTTTTCCAATTTGGCAATATAGAAATGACTGCTCTCTTGGAAGAAATAGGGGGCTTCTCCAACTTACCATGGGATAGTCCAGGACTATTGGTGCTAGAAAATTACACCCCACGTGATTTTATGAAAATGCTGGGTTTTAAGAAGAACGACGAACTGGTCTGCCTAAAGAAATTTTATATCCCCTATGAATTTCTCTATGAGCGTTATGGGCATAGCTAATCATATCGCCTTCATCATGAGGAGCTAGCCATTACCTCTTTGGGATGGGTGCACCGCCGGGTCTATGTCTTCATAGTATGTTTCTTGGGTTTGTTGATCTTTCCAATGAAAGGGGAAAAAATTCATACTCGCCTAGCATGGTCGCCAATACCTTAATGGAGGGTATCGAGGGGTAGAAGTACACTATCATCCTGATGATCTTAGCTGAGATGTATCATGTTCTGGATAGGTGCAAGCATGGGTTTAGACACTTCAAGGGTTGTATCTCTTGCTACAAGTTTGGCTGCTGGAACACTTTCAGAGGGGTGATTATCTCCAGGAGCTTCTTCGAAGGCCATTGAATGACTACATAGCCATTCATCATCGAAAGAAGATGGCATTCATTCCAGACAGGTTTGCAAAGCCTGGAAATGCTGTAAGCTGGGTGTGTTTCTTCAGTAACCTGACAGACGAGCAAGTGCATTGGATGTTTGAATGGTTTCCTAGTAGTGAGTTAATCATCAGGTCCAAAGGAACCACTCACTTAGTACCTATCAAGTTGTGAGGAATCTACCCTTACGCTCCTATAAGGGTAATGAGGCAAGCTGAGAGGAAACAAGTCATACCCCGAGTTTCCAACATGGTTCAGTATAAAGAAGATTTCAAAGGAGATGTCACCCCATTCAAATTTGAAGCCCAACACACGTGGAACCAAAAGATTATCATGGAGGGAGAGACTATTGAACCACACAGGTATCACATCGGTCATATATACTATTATCTCTCATGGTTGGAAGACGACATAGCCGGGGACATCAAACTGGGGGTCAATCTGAAAGATAGGATCATAGATGAGGTGGCTGAGGCACAGGTGAAGTACAAGAGGCTATGCAAAAGAGTATTCGAATCTGAAGCTAAGCATCTAGAACAACATAAGGTGGATTTGGAGGCGATCAGAGAATGGAAGGAGGTTGCAAATAAATCGACAGAGAGGTTGGAGTATCTAGAGCAATGATTGATAGAGCTAGAGGGATAGATGAGAAAGAAGCTTTGGGATTGTCAAGGCATGGATCCTGATGAAGGAGGGAAGCTGGAAATGGCTTACCCGCTACTCGACATGCGCGATCTGGGAAATGTGATTGATGGGGTCAAAACAGCAAAGCATGGAGAAGGTCCTTCGGGAACCAAGTAGACTAGGAGAAGATATTCTTTACTGCTTTCTAGATTAGATTTCGATGTAATACGGCTCAATACCATTAGTGACTCTATAATTATTATTTCGATTTAGTGAAAGATTGATTTGGCTTATTTTCACATTAATGGAATAAGGGAAACATTGGCATGAATTTTCTCCAAGTCTATGTGTCGCTTAGGCCTACCTCGGGCATATTGATGTCTCCAAACTAGGATGCGAGCTTTTCCATGACCTTACGTGATACCTGCTTAAATATTGCAAACACTCTTTCCCAGCAATGTTCCTGACATCAACCGAAAAAACACAACCACTCAAAACCAAACACCACCAGAAAACACCTAAAACCAAAATCCGCCACCGATAGCTCCACAAAACCCTCCTGCAACACACCAGTATCACAATCCCATACCTTCTCAAAACCTTAACCCGCCACTAGTGCAAACCCCTTAACAACACCACCATCACCCAACCCAATATCCGCAAATCACCACTTATCACACTCCTCAAAACGTATCACAACTCACCCCCCATCCCCCTCAAACTTTGATCAATGATCACCCATATACCCATATTCCAGGAACTCACCAAGGCAACCCAATATACGTAAACACCTTACCCCATACCCCGCAGCAAACCCTATACATACCTAAGCCGACCGAGAAGGACCTGCTCATTCGAAACATGGAAAAGGAGCCCAAAAAACTAAGAGGGAGAGTCTAGAGTGTTAAAGGAGGGAAGGGTGTTGAAGGTTTAAACTACGAAGACTTGTGTATCCAGATAGATGTAGAACTGCTAGAGGATTACAAACCTTCCAAGTTTGAGATGTTTGATGGCACTAGCGATCCTAAGGTACATCTAAGAACCTTACAGTGACATGCTTGTGGGAGTGGGTAATAATGATCAAATCCGCATGAAACTATTCATGCAAAGTCTTACAAGTCGCATTATCTTGGTATATTAGCCAGAATCCGAAGAAGTGGGAAAATTGGGTGAGCATGGCATCTAATTTCATGGATAGATTCATGTTTAACACATAGAACGCACCAACCATTTTCTATATCCAGAACCTCAAGAAGAAGCCGACATAAACCTTCCGCGAGTATGCTACTCGTTGGAGATCAGAGGCCGCCAAGGTGAGGCCACCACTTGAAGAGGAGCAAATGAACAAGTTCTTTGTTAGAGCTCAGTATCCACATTATTACGAAAGGTTAATGGTTATCGAGAATCACAAGTTCTCAGACATCATCAAGTTAAGGGAAAGGATAGAAGAATGAATCAAGAGCAAAATGGTGACCAATTTCAAGGCACTGCGAACTACCAACAATGTCTTGCAATCAGGATGTATCTCGAAGAAGAGAGAAGTGGGTTCCGTGATTATAGACCAAGGCCCTAAGTCTCCCATTGCATACAAAACACCTCCATCCACATATCAACCCTCACCTCCAAAATACC
The DNA here is from genome assembly GCF_000390325.3 of Nicotiana tomentosiformis. Classification (NCBI taxonomy): domain Eukaryota; kingdom Viridiplantae; phylum Streptophyta; class Magnoliopsida; order Solanales; family Solanaceae; genus Nicotiana; species Nicotiana tomentosiformis. The sequence continues at coordinate 35,167,595 of NC_090822.1, forward strand.
AATACCCTGCCACTACCTACCATACCTATAACACCTAACCTGCATATTACCATTCACATCCTCCCGCCCGCCAAAACTACCCAAAGCCAGGAACAAACTTTGACCACAGAGCTCCCAGACAATACACCCCAATCACTAAACCCATGGACTAACTGTATGAGAGACTAAAGGCTGCTGGTTACGTCACCCCTATTCTTGATGTTGCTGTTGAGAATGCTTCCCAGTGGGTTAACCCCAACAAAACTTATGCCTACCATTCAGGCATGAAGGGTCATACCATTGAGGAATGCCGCAATGTTGAAAGACAAGATTCAGACACTGATTGACACCAAAGTTATACAAGCAAAAGAGGCTGCGCCAAATGTCCGTAATAACCCTCTTCCCGATCATAGGAGCGAGGGAGTGAATGTGATAGAAACTGTTGAAGAATGGGATCAGGAGGGATCTATTAGACTTATTCGAGATGGGGACGCTCTTAAAACATCTCCTGCCACCCTCTCACTAATTGTGGTGCTATCCCAAGAATTGTTTGAGGTCGAGGTATCTACTCCCTTCACTGTGATGGTAGCTCCTACACCGTCCTATAAATCTGATGTTGTCCCATGGGATTATGTGGCGGAGGCAAGAAGAAAAGGAAAGGCGAAAATGGAAGAGACAAGTGTTGTGCAAGGAATGACCAGAACTGGCAGAGTTTATACACTTGAGAATCTTGGAGGAACAAGCAAAGAGACTACATCTAAGCCACATGTTGTGGAGACAAGAACTAATGATCTTTGGAGAAAGGTACATGCAAGGGAATACTCTATTGTTGATCACCTGAACAAGACTCCCGCCCAGATATCCATCTTCTCGATATTGCAAAATTCAGATGCGCACAAGAATGTCTTGATGAAAGTATTAAGTGAAGCTTATGTGCCTACTAGTATCACCAGTGGAGAGATGGACAATATGGCAGGACAGGTACTTGAGAGTCACAAAATTACATTCCACGAAGACAAAGCATTGCACATCACCGTGAAATTTGAAGACAAGTTCATTGCCATGGTTCTGATAGACGGGGGTTTGAGCCTGAACATATGCCCACTGACCACTTCGAAAAGGATGGGTAAAGGCCTGCATGAGATACAGATGGGAAGCATGAATGTGAAGGCGTTAAATGGGTCTCAGAGAGCCACTATCGGAGAAATCAACCTTGACCTGCAGATGAACTCGACCTGGTTCAACGTTGAATTCCAAGTGCTAGACATATCTGCCACCTACAACTCGTTATTGGGATGACCATGGATACACGCAGCTTGAGCAGCCGCTTCTACTCTACACCAGGCTATGAAGTTCGAGTGGAATCATCAAGAGGTAATTATTCACGGAGATGGAAGCAACCCTATCTACACCAACCAGACTGTGCTAGTTATCGAGAACAGAAGGAAATTGTTAGGATAAACATACCAGTGCATTGATTGAGTAAACACAATTGAGAAGGATCGATGGTGGAGCAACAAAATAGAAAGCATACTGATGTGGTTAGGGTATGAACCAGGCAAGGGTCTTGTCCGAAAGCTTCAAGGGATCACAGAACCAATACGACCACAATATCATGGCACAACCTTTGGCCTCAGGTATGAATATACTGTGCAAGAATACCAAGATTGGACGCCGCTGTGGCATGCCGATTACTATCTATTGGAACAACCCATACCACCGCTGCACTAGATATTCTGCTAGACCGATATAATCTGGGGATCAGAGGAACACGAGATTTTGGCCGGTGAGAGGAAGTTGTTTCTGGACAAGGAAGATATGGACTGCAGTGCAATTTTAGAGGAGGAGGAGGAGGAGGAGGAAGACCTTACCATTCAGACTATGGGAGAAGGAGCTATTCTCAAGAACTGGACTGTTGTACCATCCCGGGCTCGCCGAGTACCTGGGTAGCCTTGGCAGAATTAGCATGATTTATTTTAAAAATTGTTTTTGGGCATTTAAGACATTTTCAGTGTTTTGTTTTGAAATAATTACTCGAGACATCGGGTCGTACTTGTTGACAATTTAATGTTTTATTAATGCATTATTGCTTTCATTTAGTTATTATTATCTTTCTACATTCTTTTTCAGCGTAATTATTACATATCTTGATGAACCTATGACTGTGACATATAATGAGACAACGCAACATAAGGAAAGTGATTCGGAAGATTTGAAAGATGATATAATACCCGATGAAATTTTCAAAGAAGTAGAGAATTTTGAGAACAAACCGAAGTCTAGTTTGGAAGAAACTAAGGTAGTTAACTTAGGAGATTCTGAAACGGTCAAGGAAACTCGCATAAGCATTCATCTATTACCATCAGAAGAAGGAAGAGTACATCATGCTTCTAAAGAGTATGAGGATATTTTTGCATGGTCATACGATGACATGACTGGGTTAAGCACATCCATAGTAGCTCACAAGCTCCCTACCAACCCCATGTGTCCGCCGGTAAAGCAAAAGCTTAGGAAATTCAAGCTATATATGAGTCTGAAGATAAAAGAAGCAGGTAACCAAGCAAATCAAAGCCAAAGTCCTTCAAGTGGTCGAGTACCCAACCTAGCTAGCCAACATTGTGCGAAAGTTAGATTGTGTATTGACTATCAAGATCTGAATAGAGCAAGACCTAAGGATGTTTTCCCACTGCCTAACATACACATACTAATCGACAATTGTGCCAAGCATGAAATCCAATCCTTTGTGGATTACTTCGCAGGATACCACCAGATTTGGATGGATGAAGAGGACACCGAAAAAACAACCTTCATCACGTCATGAGGGATATATTGTTACAAAATGATGCCATTTGGTCTGAAGAACGCTGGGGCTACCTATATGAGGTCCATGAATACTCTTTTTCATGATATGATACACAAGGAAATAGAGGTGTATATGGATGACATTATTATCAAATCTAAGAGAAGTTAAGATCACATAGTAGACTTGAGGAAGTTCTTCGACCGACTTTGAAAGTACAATCTAAAGCTAAATCCCGCAAAGTGTGCTTTCAGAGTCCTTGCTGGGAAATTGGTAGGCTTCATCATCAGTCACCATGGTATAGAGCTAGACCCGTCAAAAATCAAAGCTATTCAAGACTTGCCACCGCCAAAAAATAAGAAAAATGTGATGAGTTTTTTGGGACGCCTCAATTATATCAGCCATTTTATAGCATAGTCAATGGTGATATGTGATCCGATCTTCAAAATGCTGAGGAAAGATGCTGCGATAAGCTGGACCGAAGAATGTCAAAAGGCTTTCGACAAAATCAAGGAATACTTGTCTAAGCCGCCCCTGTTGGTCCCGACAGAGCCAGGAAGACCTTTACTGTTGTACCTGTTCATGTCGGATGGAGCCTTTGGTTGCGTCCTAGGGAAACATGATGAAACTGGGAGAAAAGAGCAGGTGATATTTTATCTAAGTAAGAAGTTCACACCTTACGATGCCTAGTACTCTTTGCTAGAGCGCACTTTTTGTGCTTTGACGTGGATAACCTAGAAGTTGAGACATTATTTCTCTGTACTACATATCTCATATAAAGGATGGATCCACTAAAATACGTCTTTTAGAAACCCATACCTATGGGTAAGTTAGCAAAGTGGCAGATATTGCTAATTGAGTTCGACATCATCTATGTGACTCACAAGGTGGTCAAGGGGCAAGCATTGGTCGATCACTTGACAGAGAATCCCGTAGACGGAGAATACAAACCATTAAAACCGTATTTTCCTGACGAGGAAGTATCGTTCGTAGGGGAAGATATTTCCGAAACATATGATGGTTGGCGGATGTTTTTTGACGGAGCCATAAACTTCAAGGGAGTGGGAATCAGAGCTATTTTAGTATCAGAAACCAGTCAACACTACCCCGTGTCCGCCAAGCTCAGGTTCCCATGCACCAACAATATGGAAGAATATGAGGCTTGCATCTTGGATTTCAGATTGGCCATCAACATGAATGTTCAAGAGTTGCTGGAAATCAGATATTCAGATCTATTTGTACACCAAGTACTAGGAGAATGAGCTACAAGGAACACTAAGATATTTCCATACCTACATTGTATGCCAGATTTGATCAGGAGGTTCATGAATATAGAATTCAAACATGTTCCAAGGATTCAAAATGAGTTCGCAGATGTATTAGCTACCTTGTCTTCCATGATACAAAATCCAGACAAGAATTTCATCGATCCTATCCCGATTGAGATTCATAAGCAGCTAGCTTATTGTGCTCATGTTAAAGAAGAGTTTGACGGAAATCCATAGTTCCATGATATCAAGGAGTATTTGGAGAAAGGAGAATACTCAGAAAATTCCACACACAGCCAGAAGCGCACGCTTCGAAGATTGGCCAACCATTTCTTTCAAAGTAGAGGAATTTTGTAAAGAAGGACTTCTGATTTGGGATTGCTGCGATGTGTTGATGCCAAGGAGACATCTAGATTGCTTGAAGAAATACACGCCGGAACTTGCTGACCTCACATGAAAGGTTTTGTTCTGGCCAAGACGATATTAAGGGCAGGGTATTTCTGGATGACTTTGGAGACAGACTGCATCAAATATGTTCAAAAGTTCCACCAATGCCAGGTATATGCTGATATGATATGGGTGCCGCCCAACAAACTCAGTGAAATGAGTTCACCCTGGACTTTCTCTGCGTGGGGCATGGATTTCATCAGACCAATTGAACTCACTGCTTCAAATAGACACATGTTTATTTTGGTGGCTATAGATTACTTCACAAAATGGGTTGAAGCCGCTTCCTATAGAACGTCATAACAGACTTTGTTCGGGATCATATTGTTTGTCAATTTGGAGTACCTGAGTGAATCATTACCGACAACATCGCCAATCTCAACAGTGATCTGATGAAAGCCATGTGTGAAACATTCAAGATCAAGCACCTGAATTCTACAACATACAAGCCGCAGATGAATGGAGCCGTGGAAGCCGCTAAGAAGAACATCAAGAAGATATTAAAGAAGATGGTGGACAACTACTAGAAATTGCATGAGAAGCTACCATTTGCTCTGATCGGGTACCGCACCACAATTTGTACATTAACTGGGGAAACCCCCTATCTACTGGTCTATGGTAGTGAAGCTGTTATACCTGCCGAGGTGGAGTTTCCTTCCCTAAGAATCATACAGTAGGCCAAGCTCAGTGATGCAGAATGGATACGAAGCTGGTATGAGCAACTGTCTCTCATTTATGGTAAGAGGATGAAAGGTGTCACGGTCAACTCTACCAGTATAGAATGGCAAGAGCTTTCAACAAAAAGGTTAGATCGAGGCAATTCACACTGGGGCAGTTGGTGTTAAAACAAATCTTCCCGCATTATGATGAGGAAAAGGAAAATTCTCACCAAATTGGCAAGTCCCTTACATGGTTCACCGAGTAATGATAGAAGGAGCGCTTATATCGATGGAGAAATATGGCCAAAACCTATCAATTTGGACGCAATCAAGAGATACTATGTTTGAGATTATGATTGCACTTTCTTTTGATGTAACCTAAACTATGCTTGACCTGATTCCCGTTTAATAGGGGATACGTAGGCATCCCTGTGGGTTCGGTCACATCATAATAAAACCTTAATTCCCCTCCACAGTCAGGAACTGGGGCAAGATTTCAAGTTTTGTCAATCCAATTATGAAAAGATCGCCAAGAAGTGTATTGCCGAAAGTATGTATTTAAACTGGGGAAGAATTTTGAGGAGAATCCTCAAAATTCCAAGTTGAGTAGGTTTCAATGTATCGAAACATGTCACAATCTCCGATTCGACAAAATTATTTGTTTTATGCATCATCACATATTTTTAACAACTGCATTTTTACAAAAGATTTATCACAAATACATATTTTCGAAATTTCATTTTTTCTGTTTTAGCCAAGTGTTTTCCAAGGTGACTTGAACAAGGAATCAAGACAAGGAGCAAAGGCGAAATGAAGAATCAAAGGCACAAATCAACCTCCCCCCCCCCCAAACTCATAATTTTTCTTTGGATACAGGTATAACGGACATGACAAGCATGTCCACAAATACATAACAAGCATTCTATCTTCACTAACAGATGTCACCAAGCGCAAACGCGTCAAGCTAAGGCATAGGGATAAGCACAACCCTCACCATTGCATAAGGCTAAACACTGCCTTTCTTTACATGGGGCTAAGCAGTGCCCTCATCCTCTGCATAGGGCTAAGCAGTGCCATCATCATCGCATAAGGCTAAACACTGGCTTTCTCTACACAGGGCTAAGCACTGCCTTCATCATTGCATAAGGATAAACAATGCCTTCCTTTTCATGAGATTAAACATTGTATCCATTATATTGCATGAGGCTAAGCACTGCCTCCATTATTGTATAAGGCTAAACGCTACCTTCCTTTGCATGAGACTAAGCAGTGTCTCCATTATATTGCATGAGGTTAAGCATTGCCTCCATTATTGTATAAGGCTAAACGCTGCCTTCCTTTGCATAAGACTAAGCACTGTCTCCATTACATTGCATGAGGATAAGAACTGCCTCCACTATTGTATAATGCTAAACCTTGCCTTTCCTTGCATGAGAATAAGCACTGTCTCCGTTATATTTGCATAAAGCTAAGCACTGCCTCCACTATTGCATAAGGCTAAATGCTGTCTTTCCTTGCATGAGACTAAGAATTGCCTACGAATACTTTATCATATGCCTTATGGCCCAGTATGTCATGGTCTAAGGACATCATCCTCGCCGTCCAAAGACACCTCTCATGGTCCGAAGTGAATTTGCATCATGTTTAAATTTCTGCAAAAAACCATATATATATATATATATATATATATATATATATATATATATATATATATATATATATATATATATATATATATATATATATTCAAATGCATCGTGTTTTAAGATTTGCAGGTAACTCAGGAGGTAACCGTTCTACAAACAGAAGAAATTCTTGCTCCGATTTCCATTCACAACGTTCACATCCTTTGACTATCTCAAAAGCAACTGATGATCCGTAATTATTCACTCTTTGTCCCGTAACGGCCCATACGTTTATCTCGAATATCCATCACATTCAAATTAGCATTCATAACTTCAACCGAAATCACCCGTTACTCACAACACTATCCTATCCAATCGATCTTTCCTCGAAACATATAACCGTCCTTATAACAACTCCATCAGTTTCGTTCGCCGTTGGATCCTGAACTACACACATTCTGATTCCCGTAACACCAGGAATATGTAGGCAACTCAGGAACCAAGGTTCAGCCCCCATTTTATTTTTAAAAAAACACATCATCCTCACTCATTTCTAATAAAATTGGTCATCATTTTCTTTACCCGATAATCTTTCATCATTCCCGGGTAAAAAGGGGCAGTTATTGATACCAAACTTTGTCGTTATATTTTTAAAATGTTATATATACTTTCAAATATCATTTTACATCATTACCCAATTTACAAGAGTCGTATAAGTATTTTTCATAATGTTTCATAATTTTAAAGCTTTAAAATTGACTTTCTTGCATTTAAAATTTTCAAATATTTATTAATTACATTTTCAAATTATTTTATGATAACTTAATCATTCAAATTTATTATTTACATCCACATTTATGTTTTATAATATTTTGCTTCATTTCATATAATTGCATTTGTATTTTTAGCTATTTACATAATTTTGCAATAATAGCCTCTATTCTATGCATAATTATATTTATTATGTTATTTATGCTAAAATAGAATTTTTATATTTTTATAATGTTAAGCTATTATTTTTAAATATTGTAATGCATAAGTAACATTTTTATTATTTATAAACTACTTTTTATAAATTAGTTTAAATGAATTTCATATAATTAACTTATAGCCCAATATAGGCTAATTTTCTGACCAAATCAGGCCCAAACACTTAGCCCACCTCGCATTACTCTTCATCAGCCCAAACCAAACAACCCCATTGACTTAACCCGGTCGGAACCCATTTTCTCGACCCGCCCCAACTTCTTTTAATCCTGGTCGCTGATCTTAAGAGTTCAACGACTCATAATAAACTAGCCCTTCACCTTATATCCATCACCCCTAAACCCTAGAGACTTTTCTCCTGAATAGCCGACCCCAAATCCTCCTATTCTCTCATCAAAAACCATAGCTGCCTCCACCAATCTTCTCCGAATCCGATAAAATCATGGATTCCTTGTAAGACCCCGGAAAATTTCGCTAAGGAATTTAAGGCTTCGTAGTGCCGAGGTAGCTCATATGTTTGAAAATTATTGAAAACGAGCCACGGTGCGAACATTTTGGGTTGTACAATGCATTTGAGAGTTAGAGGTAAATTGTTGCAAAAAAAAAACATTTTTGCAGTCTATTTCGCGACGGCAGAATGGTTCCGCGGACAGCATAAGCATCACAGAGTAAAGCAGAGAATTAGCAATTTTGAAACACCATTCTGTGGGCCGAATGATTTTGCTGTCACAAAATTGAATCTACTATCAGAATTGTATCGCAGAATGATTCTGCTATAGCAAAATGACCGTAGAAATATTCTGCTACCACATTATTGCACCACATAATTGACTTTGGGGGTCATTTTTGGAAATTTTTATATCCGATCCAATTTTGATATAAGACCTTAGGGAGTCATTTTGCAAGGTAAAAATATGATTTTTAGAGAGAAGTGAGAGTATTTTAGATAGAGAAGGAGAAAACCTAGCATGCTCATCACCCATTCTTGCCCCAATATTGAAGAATCAAGGAACCCAATCACAAGATCTTCATCTAAGAGGTAAGGTTCTTCTCCCTAGCCCTAAATGTTGTGATTTGGACTAAAAGTAGGTCATGGTAAGTATGATTTATAGGCGTGGGAGGTAATCCTTATGCATGAATGTACCCATAAGGGTGGTAGGGAGGTTTCTGAACTAAATTTGGTGAATGATTTTTTATGGGATGAACGGATTCCACCATAGAAACCTTGTAGTGTAATTATTGGTTATTAGAGTGTTATTTATGCATATATGTACCAACAAAGATCGTGGGAAGGTCATTGAACTAGTATGGGTGAACTCTTGGTGTTGAATTGGTTGTGGGGTGAAGGAAATCTTTTAGAAGAACCTTGTAGTCAAATTTGCACACCTAGTATTTGATAAAATGATCAAGTGAGCTAAAACCATGAATATTTTCCTAATATATGTTTAATTTTGTTATGTCTCAAAATAGATTGGGATTGGTAGGATTTACGAAATATTAGAGTAATTAAAGGAAAGCTCAAGAAAGGTATGTTGGCAAAACTTCTCTCCTAGAACTGAATCCTGTCATGTTCTTATAAGTCACGAGTTATTCATTGTAAATTTACTGTTCCGAATAAGCTTGGTGTTGAAAAGTATATGTTCAAAATGTGTTTCGAATGCTCTTATAATACGATGTTATCCTTCGGGAACGTGTTCGAAGCATGAGTTGGGTATTAAAATGTTATGACTTCAAGTCGTGTTTCAAGTGAAGGCTATTATGCCAAATTGTGTAAGAAATCTCAATGTGCTTAAGACTCTTAATTGCTCATAGGTGTACTAAAAGTCATGATTATAGATTCGTTGTTGTCGATAATCTATAAATATGCTTGAAAGTGAAAGTAGTGAGTTGGGGATATAAAGTGTGGACACCGTGCCAAGAATGAAAGTTATACTTGTGGCCAATAGCGCCAATGGAATGAAATGAAATGATAAGTGAAATATTATGAAATGAGCCGTGATTCAGCTCTTCCAAATTGACTCCGAAAATAGAATTATCCAAAAGCTTATGTACTCAAGCCATCTCCAATTGTGGTTGTTCTAACTAATGCTATGATTGGTAGGTATTTCCAATATGTCTTGAGTTTTTACATATTCAAGAGTTGAAATTGTGTATTGCCTTTTTGGGGAAAGGTATTTCAAGAGTATTTTATATGTTGATGTTTATGATGATAATCCTTGAAAGTAAAGAAATGAAAGTGCGGAATATGACATACGGACATAGTGCCATGAATGAAGAATAGTATGCATGGCCAAGGGAGCCAATAAAATAATAATATTATAAGTAGTTGAAAGTACTAATGAACTGATATATAGTGTGAAAGGTTATGAGACGAACGTATTTGTACTTACGTTCCCAATGTGTTATAAGCTCCTACGCCCTCATGAGGAAAGGCTATGGTGTTCTTAAATATTTTAAATGTTCTTAATGTCAGGTGATCACCCATGACAAGTACAAGTAAGTGATAGTATGAATATGATATTTAGTCATTTGCCAAAATAAGAATTATGAGGTGTTGTATGTCCCAATGGTTTCAATTATAGTATGTATGCTTCATGATAAGCATGAATATGAACATGAAGTGTATTGAAATTGACTTATCGATTTACCATACATGTGCTAATGTAATGGGGTGTATTTCTCCATGATGAGCATGAATATGAACATGAAGTGTTCCAATGGCCCGGGAACTTACGACCTCAAAAGTAGTGCCAGTCATGTCACTTTGGGTTTATATAGGGTCCTGTGCATACTGATTCTCTATTTTTATTTAATTATGTTATACCTCCTTTGGGGAGAAAGTTTTGTACGAATTTAATGTGATCAAATTCTTGTTCACATATAACGAAATCTTATGAACTTTTATTCTTGTTAAGGCCAAAGGTGACAAAGGGTATAATTTGAAAGGAAATCTTTTGTACAAACTATTACCATTTGTGAATCCAAATTGTGATATTGTGATTACACCTCCACCCGCATATTTTGGGGGTGAGGCAACATAGCCTCTTTGTGTAGAATTGGTGGTATTGTGGTTACACCTTAACCCGCATATATTGGGGTGAGGCGGTAGAGTCGCTTTGTGTAGGATTGGTGGTATTGTGGTTATACCTCCACCCGCATATATTGGGGTGAGGCGGCAAGGCTTCTTTGTGTAGGGATTGTGGTGTGGTGATTACACCTCCACCCCCATACATTAGGGTGAGGCGGCATGGCCGCTTTGTGTAGAGTTTGTGATATTATTGGTACACCTCCACCCACATACATTGGGGTGAGGTGGCAAGGCCTCTTTGCATAGAGTTATGGTATTTTGGTTACACCTCCACCTGCAAACATTGGGTGAGGCGACGGGACCGCTTTGTGCATAGTTTTGGCATTATGATTACACATTCACCCGCATACATTGGGGTGAGGTGGTAGGGCCTTTCTGTGTGAAGGTGGTTACAAAGGATCCATGCCTTAAAATTTATAAATGATATTGAAGGCTCTTAATAAATCTTGCTATGGCTTTAACGGCTATCTAAGCCCTTTATATTTTTTCATGATTCGTCATATTCATGTTTTATTTCCAAATCATTGAAGAGGTGTATTGTATATGTAATCTTATGGACGGGATATGAAATGCGTAAGTGTATAATATGTGAATACTGTGGTTGGTCTATGAAACACACATGTTTAATGTATATGTATCCTAAGGATGGACTATGAAACGTATAGGTGTAAAGTAAAAGTGGGATGTGGATGGTCTAGTGAGACGCATAGTTAACGCAAATAATAGGTGTCACTTTCATTTGCCTTGTTTGTACATGTTGTTATGTTATGTATTCCACATATAGTTCATATGGCTCGGTTGATCCTAAAAGAAGTTTAGAGTGATATAAGTATAATAAGACTCAAAATGTGAATATATAGGATATTTCATAGTCCTTGATGTACTTCGTATACCTCTTATTTGAATTACCATGATCTCATAAGTTATTCTGTTTCCCTTACATAAGAGTATTCTTTACATGTACTTACGTCCCTTTTTACTGGGGGCTCTGCATCTTTTAAATGGATTCAGGTGGTTTCACAGCAGATGGCATTGGTCAGTGATAGCAGTACACCCTCTCCCCAACAGATTATGGTGAGCCCGCTACAGTTTTAGTGGGTATTCGAGTCTAGTTCATTTTATGTACTTAGGTATCTATTGTCATAGAAGCTCCATGTAAACTCTGGGTCATGTACTTAAGTTTTGAGTTTCGTCATGTATATATATTCACAGATACGTATGAAGTTATGTACCCATCATGTGAAAAATCTTTTATGGGCCATTGAGCCAAATTTATTCAATATGAAAGTTAAGATCTAATTATGTATTGATAAATCATGCATGAGTTATGATGAGAGGTTGATGTAACGTAGGCTTGCTCGACTAGGTTCACTCGGTTGAGCGCCGATCGCGCTCCCTGATTTTGGGGCATGATAAACTTGGTATCAGAGCCCGGTTTACGAGTCCTAATGTGTCATGGAGCTGTATCAGTAGTGTCCCTCTTATCGATGTGTTGCCGGCCACACTTATATTAGGGAGGCTACAATGACATTTAGGAAATGCTTCTCTTCTTTTATCCTATATCGTGCGTTAAGGTTCCGAGTTAGTCTAGAAGTTCCTTTATTAATGTCAAGGAATATTTGCACATCGTGCTACAAAATGAGAAAGGCCTAAGGATTAAGTGAATGGCACACATAGCATGTATAATGTGTGAGGTGCCCAATCCTCCTCATAATGGAAGAAGGGAAAGTCAACGATACGACCAAGGCAAGCAAGGTCATAGAGTTGGCCTTGAGAGTTGTGGTTGTTGTTGTTGTTTTCATGTATATGGTTCAATGTGGTGTTATCTATATGTTGTTAGGATTGATTTATGAGATTCTCTGGCAGGTGGATATGCCTAATTAAAAAGGAAACTCTGTCAAAAGTTTTGGAATATTCAGGGAGTTAGTCAAATATGAGACTAGGGAATGTGAATAAAGAGCTAAGTCAGATTGGGGTGTTTTGTGGCGTGTCCTAACCCTCATTCGAGGACGAAAGATCCTAAGCGGGGGAGTATGTAAGACCGCGGAAAATTTCACTAAGGAATTTAAGGTTTCGTGGTGCCGAGGTAGGCTCATGTGTTTGAAGATTTTAGAAAACGAGCCACAGTGCGAACATTTTGGGTTGTACAATGCAATTGAGAGTTAAAGGTAAATTGTGGCAAAAAATGGCATTTTTGAGGTCCATTTCGCAACCACAGAACGGTTCCGCGGACCGCATAAGAATCGCAGAGTGAAGCAGAGTATTGGCAATTTTGAAACACCATATTGCGGGCCGCGGAATGATTTTGCTGTTGCAAAATTGATTCTACAATAGCAAAATGGTCGCAGAACAATTCTGCTACCACATAATAAATTCTGCTGCCCACAAAATGATTCTGCTACCACATAATTGCACCACAAAATTGACTACGGGAGTCATTTTTGGAAATTTTCATATCCGATACAATTTTGATATACGATCTTAGGGGGTCATTTTGCAAGGTAAAAATCTGATTTTTAGAGAGAAAGTGAGAGTATTTTAGAGAGAGAAGGAGAAGACCTAGCATGCTAATCACCCATTCTTTCCCCAATCTTCAATAATCAAGGAACCCAATCACAAGATCTTCATCTAAGAGGTAAGGTTCTTCTCCCTAGCCCTAAATTTCATGATTTGGACTAAAGGTAGGTCATGCGAAGTATGATTCATAGGTGTGGGAGGTACTCTTTGTGCATGAGGATGGTAGGGAGGTTTTTGAACTAAATTGGGTGAATGATTTGTTGTGGGATGAATTAATTCCACCATAGAAACCTTGTAGTGTAATTATTGGTTATGAGAGTGTTATTTATGCATGTTTGTGCCAACAAAGATCGTGGGAAGGTCATTGAACTAGTATGGGTGAACTCTTGGTGTTGAATTAGTTGTGGGGTGAAGGAAATCTTGTAGAAGAACCTTGTGGTCAAATTTGCACACCTAGTGTTTGATAAAATACTTAAGTGAGCTAAAACCATGAATATCTTCCTAGTTTGTGTTCGATTTTGTTATGTCTCAAAATAGATTGGGATTGCTAGGATTTTCGGAACATTAGAGTAATTAAAGGAAATCTCAAGAAAGGCATGTTGGCAAAACTTCTCTCCTAGAACTGAGTCACGTCATGTTCTTGTAAGTCCCGAGTTATTCATTGTAAATTGACTATTCCGAATAAGCTTGGTGTTGAAAGGTATATGTTAAAAATGTGTTCCGAATGCTCTTATCATACGATGTTATCCTTCGGAACGTGTTCAAAGCATGAGTTGGGTATTAAAATATTATGACTTTAAGTCGTGTTTCAAGTGAAGGCTACTATGCCAAATTGTGTAAGAAATCTCAATGTGCTTAAGACTTTTATTTGCTCATAGGTGTACTAAAAGTTGCGATTAGAGATTCCTTGTTGTCGATAATATATAAAGATGCTTGAAAGTGAAAGTAGTGAGTTGGGGATATACAGAGTGGACACCGTGTCAAGAATGAAAGTTATAGTTGTGGCCAATAGCGCCAATGAAATGAAATTATGTGTGAAATATTATGAAATGAGCCATGATTCAACTATCCCAAATTGACTCTGAAAATAGAATTATCCAAAAGATTCATGAGTTGAAATGGTGTATTGCCCTTTTGGGAAAAGGTATTTCAAGAGTATTTTATATGTTGATGTTTATGATGATAATCCTTGAAAGTAAAAAAATAAAAGTGCAAAATATGACATACGACCATAATGTCATGAATGAAGAATAGTATGTATGGCCAAGGTAGCCAATAAAGTAATGATGTTGTAAGTATTTGAAAGTACTAATGAAGTGATATAGGGTGTGAAAGGTTATGAGATGAACGTATTTGTACTTATGTTTCCAATGTGTTATAAGCTCATACGCCCTCATGAGGAGAGGCTATGTTCTTAAATATTTTAAATGTTCTTCATGTCATGTGATTACCCATGGCAAGTACAAGTAAGTGATAGTATGAACATAAAATGTGGTCGTTTGCCAAAACGAGAATTATGAGGTGTTGTTTGTCCCAATGGTTTCAATTATAATATGTATGCTTCTAAATACATTGGGGTGAGGTGGCATAGTCGCTTTGCGTAGAGTTATGGTATTGTGATTACACCTCCACTTGCATACATTGGGGTGAGGCAGCGAGACCGCTTTGTGTATAGTTTTGGCATTGTGATTGCATCTCCACCCGCATACATTGGGATGAGGTGGCAGGGCCGCTCTGTGTGAAGGTGGTTACAAAGGATCCACGACTTAAAATCTATAAATGATATTGAAGGCTCTTAATAAATTTTTCTATGGCTTTAACGGCTATCTAAGCCCTTTATATGTTTTCATGATTCGTCATATTCATGTTTTATTTCCAAATCATTTAAGAGGTGTATTGTATATGTAATCTTATGGAAGGGATATGAAACGCGTAAGTGTATAATATGTGAATACTGTAGATGGTCTATGAAACACACGGGTGTAATGTATATGTGATCCTAAGGACGCACTATGAAACATATAGGTATAAAGTAAAATAGGGATATGGATGGTCTAGTGAGACACATAGTTAACGCAAACAATAGGTGTCACTTACATTGGCCTTGTTTGTACATGTTGTTATGTTATGTATTCCACGTATAGTTCATATGGCTCAGTTGATCCTAAAAGAAGTTTAGAATGATGTAATTATAATAAGACTCGAAATGTGAATCTATGAGATATTTTGTAGTCCTTGATGTACTTCGTATACCTCTGATTTGAATTACCATGATTTCATAAGTTGTTCTATTTGCCTTACATGAGAATGCTATTCCACATGTACTCACGTCCCTATAGATATATAAAATTTATTGGGTTTAGTCCATACAATATTTGGATTAAATTCAATTGGGTTATATAATTAATTTGGACTTTACAAATTAAATTAGTCCATTTTTTATTATTTGCAAGCCCAAGGTCCATTTCATCTTAAGACCCAGACTCATGCCATGTGTCAAGTGACATGGCATATCCAGTCAAACTACAAGCCAAAAAAGATGATGCCACGTGTTAAATGATGTGGCAATCCAAGTCAAAAAGAAAGAACCAACCACAGGTCGCCAAATGGCTAAAATAACATTGGCCAATCAGAATCAAGCAAGATAGTTCATATTTAGCTGGACTGTCCATCCTATACAACTATAAATAGAGGGGTTACATAACTCTCTGGAGATATTCAGGGTGGGAGAAGAGTATTCCGCAATTGGTGAAGGCATCCGCAAATAGAGAGATCAATCATCAAGTGCATAGTTCTTCTACAAAGGAGTAGTCAACAGAGTTCTTTTCGGAGATCAACCCGAAACAACAAAGTGTTGCTCGACGTTCTTGGCAATTAAATACATCGCAAGGAGGTCTGCATCGTCCTACATTCGAGAAAGACGCTTTTCAAGCCCTCGAATCACGGAGAATGTGAGTACTCACAAATATTTATCAATAAAATCTCTTTTTCTTCATATTATTTTTGTTGTTGTTTATTTTTCGTACTACAAAAATTTGTTGCGAACAAATTTTGGCACGCCCAGTGGGAAATATTATGCCCTTCATCTCTCCTTCTTACAAGTTGAAAATTACAAACTTCAGATCTACTGCTACAATGGCCTTCTGCAAGTGTGATGTTTAATGCAAAGATGCTACTAATGCCACATCCGCTGAGCTAAGTCATGTTGGCCCAATCACTCGAAGCAAGTTCAAGGCTAGTGTCTTGGATGGATTCGAATACTTTGCCTCCTTGGAGATGGAAAATAAGAGAAGATCTCATATGACGTCCACAACCTCAATCTCTTAGGGAAACACCTTATTCTTGCTATTTGACGAACTTTCTCAAACAACCTCAAACCTTGCTGGATTTAAGGATTTGGTGGATTCTCCATTTTCAACGAAAGTCAGTGCCTTAATTACTGATTCAACTAACGTGGACAAAAAGTTTGCCATGATGGAACATACTATAGAGGTCTTGAAGAAATCCGTTGAAGACAAAGACCTTCAAATCGGTCAACTCATGAACAAATTGGAGGCCTATGCACCTGGAGAGTCGAGCCATGTCCCTCCTCGTTCACTTGTCTTCACCTCTCAAAAATGGCTTTTGAGGAATCATTTGCAAAGTTCAACATTCAAAAGGAAAATCAATCTAGTTCAGTTGCAACGTTATTTGTCCAACAATCGCAAGACATGATAACAAACAACATCAGAGCTCAATATGGCGGACCATTGAAAAGTTCGTTGTACTACTCTAAGCCTTATACTAAGAGGATTGATTGTTTAACCATGCCAACCAATTATCAACCACTGCATCATTTTAATGGCAAAGGGAACCCAAGGCAACATATTTCCCACTTTGTCGAGACTTGTAGCAAAGCTTGAACGCATGGTGAACTTTTGGTAAAACAATTTGTTCGTTCTCTGAAAGGGAGTGCATTTGACTAGAATGTTGACTTGGTACCCGAGTCTATTGATATCTAGGAGCAACTTGAGAAGGAATTTCTCAATCATTTTTACAGTACCCGAAGAACTATAAGCATGATAGAGTTGACAGGCACCAATCAAAGGAAGGACGAACCCGTGGTGGATTACATTAATCGTTGGAGAACATTAAGTTTTGACTGCAAAGATTGCCATTCAGAAATATCTGTTGTATTCAAGGAATGAACTGGGGCCTTTTGTACATCCTATAAGGGATCAAACTGGGAACTTTTGAAGAACTTGCAACGCGAGGGCACGACATGGAGTTAAGCATTGCAAGTCATAGAAAGGCATCTCCATTTGCTGATCAGAAGTAGTTCAAGAAAAATGTTGCATCAAAGAACCAAACCAATGAATCAATGGCGGTGAAAGCAACTTCTGTGAAGGTCACTACTAAGCAAAACGTGAAGGAAGATAAGACCCCGAGTCAATATCCCAAAGAGGAGAAGCGTCATCCTACCTTGAAGGAATTAGAGGCAAAGGTTTATCCATTTCCAGATTCATACGTACCCAGAATCCTTGATGAACTGCTAGACAAGAAAGTCATCGATCTCCCTGAATCAAAAAGGCTAGAGAAAATTGGAAAAGTTGGCGATCCAAAATACTGCAAGTTTTATCGCGTCATTAGCCACCCTACAGAGAAATGCTTAGTCTTGAAGGATAAAATCATGGCTCTTGTTAGTGAAGGAAAAATCATTATAGACATGGATGAAACATCAGAAGCAAATCATGCAAGTATCGCGCTCAAAGAAAAGAAGTGTTCAAGGTTGCAGAACGCATGAAGCACCGCCTTCTTACAATTTGGAAGTTTCAAGCCCGTTGACGTTGATCTTCCAAGGAAACCTCTTGAAGGTTCAATAGAGCTGGACACTCAGTTCAAAGACAAAGACGATGAGGGTTGGACTTTAGTCACTCACAAGAAACAAAAACGTCAAGCAGTTTTGAGGCTACAACTTTCTAAGCCAATAGCAAAAATAAGCTATGTGGATAAGCTACAACCACCAAGAATTGTCAAATCTTCATTTAACAAGAAGATTAATGGTGCCTTATTGCTGAAGTTCCGAAAAGCAATCACATTGCTGAATTCTTTCCTGAAAAATTCCTTCATGGAGGTCACGTTGGTGGAACTCATGTAGTTTCTAGTACTGCTGAAACAAAGGAAAGCAACGATGAACTTGCTCCAATGAAAATACAAGAACATCATGATAACGAAAGAGTTGTTACATGTTCTGCAATAATTTCTTTATCAGATGATGACTTGCTGCTGGGGTATAAGCCACATAACAGACCTTTGTTCATTGTAGGGGCCATTTGGGAACAATATCTCAATCGCATACTTGTTGATGATGGTTTAACTGTCAACATCATGCCAAAGATGGTGCTAAAAAAGCTTGGGATCTCTATCGATGAGCTATTCAAAAGTAACCTAACATTCCAAGGTTTTAACCAAGTAGGACAACGAGTCATTGGTATGATCCGCGTGGGATTATCAATTGGTGAGATAACGTCAAACACGCTGATTCACGTCATAAATGCTAAAACATCATACAACTTGTTGCTTGGACGTCCTTGGATTCATGAGAATTGGGTGGTATCATCTACTTTGCATCAATGTCTGAAGTATAGAAGGGATGAAGAGATAGTCAAAATTGATGCAGACATCAAGCCTTTCAGTAAGACAGATTTATACTTTGCAGACGCAAAATTCTACCTAGATTCTTGTGAACCGAGTGTGGAGAAACCATCATTAGTCGACGAAGCTGATGTCAATTTAGAAGAAGAAAATGATGCTCAATGGACTGCCGCCAAGATGTCTAAGAAGAGAACTGAAGAAGTCTCAATTAAGTTATCATCATCTGGAGGTGACATACAGACAAAGACTGAAAAAGAGTATCTAGTTTTTCGCTAATTTCCGCATGAACGTCGAAAGAAAGGACAAACTCAATTAGAAGAATGTACTGCAAAGAAGAAAATGAGTCACATAGTAATACAAGATTTGAAGGATCATATGACCATCCCAGTCGCACAAATCCCATCTGTGACTTGTGAGACTGCTAATGGCAATCTCCAAGCTAATAAAATAAAAGGGCACTTTGATCCTAAGGCCTTAATACTACTTGAAAAGTCTAGTTACGACTTGTCCAATCCATCAAGACTAGGAGAACTCAAAGATGAAGTCACTGGTGAAAAGATACATAGGCTCAATGAGTCCCAAATAAAGTTGAGGAAGCAAGGGCACTACGTTGCCACTCCAAAGTTAGGGTTGGGATTCAGTTTGGCAGAGCTTATTCGAATTTCATCTAAGAGGGGAAAAGAGATAGATTCATCAAAACACACCTCGGTAGAGGAGATGAAGGAAGTTAAGGGAAAGAAAATAAAACAACGGGCTTCAGTGTTTGATTGCATTGGAGGCTCAACCCCTCGGGTCTCAGTGTTTGAAAGGCTAAGTCACAAAGGTGAATGTGTATCTTCCAAACATCTAGAGGAAGTTTCCACTACCTCAAAGTCCTCCGTCTTTTGTCGATTGGGAACCACAAGGAAGTCACCATCTAGAAACATACTGGCAAAACATAAGGATCAAGTCCATGAGGAGCGGGATTATTTTGAAGTTGTTGCTGATAAAGAAATCTGTAGTGCTTTCCCATCATGCATGAAGAGGAAGTCTATTTTTTCAATATCCATATATGGTCCACTGAAGGTGCAAAGGAGAACCATTGTTTACACTTGCGATCCTCATAAAGAAGCAGAGAAAGGGAAAGAAGCCATGTTGACCATCCAAGGGAGTCAAAGAGAAAAGTCAGACTTTGTGGAAACATCTTATCACATAACCATGGAAGATAGCCCATGCATTGAAGTTGATGATGAAGTACATGAGGCTCCATCTCAACTAGAAGATGGCGGGCAATCAGATCTTAAGCAACTCAATTTAGGCACTCTGAAAGATCTACACCTCACCTTCATTAGTGCGCTTCTTACGCCTCCGGAGAAGGAGGAATACTCCAAGTTATTGACCGAGTACAAAGATCTTTTTGCTTGGTAGTATAAAGAAATGCCTGGTCTTAGTCATAAGGTAGTCGTTCATCATTTAGGGATCAAAAGTGGAGCATGCCATGTGAAGCAGTCACAACGCCTGTTTTAACCCGAGCTTGTACCACAAATTAAAGTAGAAGTCAACAAGCTCATCGAGGAGGGATTTATTCGAGAGGTGAAGTACCCATCATGGATATCGAGTATTGTACTTGTCAAGAAGAAGAATGGTCAAATACGTGTTTGTGTTGACTTTTAAGACCTAAACAAGGCATGTCCAAAAGATGACTTCTCGCTACAAATTATTGAACTTATGGTTGATGCTACAAAAGGGCATGAAGCTATGTCATTTATGGATGGGTCCTCCGGATACAATTAAATCAGAATGTCTCCAAAAGATGAAGAGTGTACTACTTTCCCAAATCCAAAAGGGATATATTGCTACAAAGTGTTGCCCTTTGGTCTGAAGAATGCTAGTGCCACCTACCAATGTGCGATGCAAAACATCTTTGAGGACATGCTTCATAAGAGGGTTGAATACTACGTCGATGACTTGGTGGTAAAGACGAAGAGTAGGCGTTACCACCTTGAAGACCTTCAAATGTTTTTTGAAAGGTTAAGAAAATTCGACCTGAAGATGAATCCACTCAAGTGTGTATTTGGAGATACCTCAGGAAAGTTTCTTGGCTTCATTGTGCGTCATCGTGGAATTAAAGTTGATCCTGCAAAGATTGACGCCATTCAGAAAATACCCAAGCCAAAGAACTTGAGGTAGCTTCGAATTCTCCAAGGAAACTTAGCATTCATCTGGAGGTTCATCTCTAATCTGGCTGGACGGTGTCAACCCTTTAATAATCTATTGAGGAAGGATATACCTTTTCATTAGGATCAGTCATGTCAAAATGCTTTTGAAAGAATAAAAAATTACTTGTTGAATCCACCTGTGTTAGGGGAGCCAATACTTGGAAAGCCATTGATACTCTACATCGCGGCACATGAACATTCACTTGGAGCACTACTTGCTCAAGAGAATGAGGAAGGAAAGGAACAAGCCTTGTGCTACCTTAGTCGAACTCTGGTAGGAGTTGAGTTGAACTATACGCCTGTTGAGAAAATATGCTTAGCGTTATTTTATGCAATAAAGAAGCTAAGTCTTATTTTGAAGCATACACCATCAAACTCATCTCTCGAGAAAATCCTGTGTAGTTCGTGATGACTCGACCTGTTCTTTCTGGATGCCTAGAAAGATGGTCCATATTGTTTAACCAATATGAGATCACATACACACCTCAAAAAGCCATGAAAGGGCAAGCACTAGCCAATTTTTTGGCTGATCAACCTCTTCCGACGGAATGGGAGCTTTCGAATGAGTTTCCAGATGAAGACGTTTTGTTCATTGATGAATTTCCACCATGGATAATGTTCTTCAATGGATCTGCACATCGTAACGGTGTGGGGGCAGGTGTTGTGTTGATCTCTCCAGAAAGACAAGTCTTGCCATTCTCCTTTGTTTTAGGTAAAACATGCTCCAACAATGCCGCAAAGTACCAAGCTTTGATCGCTAGTCTTGAAATGGCATTAGACATGAAGATTCTATAGTTAGAGATATACGGCTACTCTAAGTTGATCATCAAACCAACTTTTGGGGAGTTATAAGGTAAAGAAGGAAGATCTCTTGTCATACCATCAATATGCTTCTGGTTTACTTGAAAAATTTGACCAAGTATTCTTAAACCACGTCCCAAGAGAAGAAAATCGCAAAGATAATGCTTTGGCTAACTTGGCCACGACGATGGCACTTGGAGAGAATGAGTCAACAAAGGTATATGTGTGTCATCGATGGGTTATTCCTAGACTTCTGGATCTTCGAATCAATGGAAGCCATCATACGTCTGTTCGAGTGATTGAAGAAGAAGATTGGAGACAACCACTAATAGAGTACCTTGAACATGGAAAGTTACCTGAGGATCCGCGACAAAGAACGGACATCAAATGAAGAGCACCGCGATTCATCTTCTATAAGGGGACATTATTTCGCCGCTCTTTTGAAGGACTATTCTTGCGATGTCTTGACAAAGAAGAAGTTCACCAAGCGATGGAGGAAGCACATTCTGGCTCATGTGGAGCACACCAATCTGGTCCCAAGCTCTATTTCCGCATCAAGAGAACGGGCTACTACAGGACGACAATGGTGAAGGATTGCATGGATCATGCCAAATGATGTCAAGCGTGTCAATTTCATGCCAACTACATCCACCAACCTCCGGAGCCTCTTCATCCAACTGTAGCTTCATGTCCTTTTGATGCATAGGGACTTGATGTTGTTGGACTGCTTCCAAAGTCATCAAAGGGATAGATGTACCTATTGGCCGCTACAAACTACATCTCTAAATAGGCTAAAGCTGTTCCACTCAAGGAGATGAAAAAGGAAACCGTTGTCGATTTTATCAAGTCATATATAATTTTTAGGTACGGCATATGAAGATACATAATCACTGATAATGGAACGCCATTCGAAAACAAGCTCGTGAAGAGTTTGTGCGAGAATTTCGATTTCAAGCAACATAAGTCTTCAATTTATAATGCACCTGCCAACGGCCTTGATGAAGCTTTTAACAAGATGCTTGGTAGACTTTTGAAGAAAGTGGTTGCAAAGAACAAGAGAGACTAGCATGAGAAAATTGGTGAAGCTTTATGGGTATATCAGACAACCTTCAGAACTGCTACATAAGCAACTCCTTACTCTTTGGTATATGGCGTATAAGCAGTCCTTCCGTTGGAGCAACAAATTCCATCATTGTGGATCACAATCCAAAAAGGACTCACATTTGAAGAGAATGCTCAACTTCGCCTAGCAGAGTTAGAGGCATTGGATGAGAAAAGATTGGAAGCGCAACAAAAATTGGAGTGCTATCAAGCTGGACTAGCTAGAGCCTTCAACAAGAAAGTGCGTCCACGATCATTCCAAGTGGGAGACTTAGTCCCAGCTGTTTGACGACCCATAATCCTCAACAAACGCATAGGCGACAAATTTACCTCAAAATGGGATGGGCCATATGTTGTGAAGGAAGCCTATTCAAGTGGCGCATACAAAATCATTGATAAGAATGGTTTTAGAGTTGGTCCGATCAACGAAAAATTTCTGAAGCAGTACTTCCCATGAAAGTCAAATACGCTCCTCGATGCACGATCCTAAACTGCAAGTCATGAAACTCCTTAATGCACGAGCCTAAACTGCATGCTGCTACGCTCCTTGATGCATGAGCCTAAACTGCACGTTGCTACAATCCTGGCCCGCACTAGTCTAAATTGTGTACAGCCAAAAACAAAAGTCCACTAGGTTGAAAACCACGCGAGAGGCGGCCTTGGCAAAAATTAGGACATAAAGAAAAAAGAAAAAAAAGAACTCACCCCTCTAAACTATGTTATGACTTGATCCTCTTCATCGAGGTACATAGGCAGCTTAGAGTTTCACTCTACGTTCAGTAGCATGAGTTTTTAACAAATAAAATTTTGGCGTCATTCGGATCATCATACAAAATCTTCAAGTGTAGAGGCACATATCTTCGAGGAAAAGAAGATGATTTGCGTTGAAGTACAAAAGATGTTTTATTGCTTCAATAGTACAAAAGTTGATACATCCAAAAATGTAGTGACAAAAGGAACTAGACATTTTTCTATATAAAAGCCTAAATCATGAAGATGATCATAAACTAGGCTTTGTTGCTGACGCGTCTTAAATGCGTTTTCCAAGTCTGTATGACGTTTCCACATTTAATGTCGTTCTCGATGTATGTCTCTCGTGTTCAGTATTTATGATGATCTCTTGACCACATATCTTTTTGTTAGGCCTCAAGCATGATGTTGCTTCTCTTGTGCAAGTGTTGGTTGGAGGCCCTATATGTGAGAAGTTGTCGCTCTTAAAACAAATATCTTCAATCATCATGGGAGCCACCATTTATGAACTTCAAGGCTATCAACAATTCAAGTGCAACAGTTGGTGAAGGGGTGGCTTCACATGACGATCTACTATAATAATTCTTTCTTTCTCGTAGAGATTTTGCATGCTCAAAACTTCAACATATCCGCATCTTATATGACATCTCAATTTGATATCCGGGCCCTTTGAGATCCTTTACGAGTATGCAAAAGAAAACAAAGAGATAAGATTTGTGAAGCATGATAGTCAAAGTTACTACATGCAAGATTGTAAAGTCAATTTCAAGATGAAAAAAACAACAACATTCTCACGACAACTCAGAGAGCATAGAGATGGAAAGCGAGCTCAACAGACGACGAGATCAACTTTGAAGAACTACTACGATCCCTATAGAAGATGTTGCCCCTAAATTTTTGTATATTGTAGATTCATATGTCTAGTTTCCAACAATACAAACCGTTTACGATTTGGAGGCTCCTAGCTAAAGATATAATTTGTTTTTTCCGTAACTACACGAATCTGAAAGTTTACTGAGGTCAATTTTGAGATTTTTTTGTTTCCAGCCCAAAAGGATTTCTGCATTAAAATTCATATGTTATGCATCTCTATGCATTTAATTTCTAACGGCGCAAACGGATCGCAATTTGGAGATTCCTAGCTCGAGATATGAATTATTTGCCTAGAGCGCGCAAAGCTGAAAAGCAGCAAGGCAGAAGTCTAGATCAATTTCAAGAAATTGCTGCGGCCAATATGAAAGAAATTCTTCTGTAAGATTTTGAGGATTTTCTTATCTTTGAGTCTTCTTTCCATTGGCTCAAACGGCTTGTGATTTTGACGTTCCTAGCCTAATATATGATTTTTTTTTATCTAGAGTGCACAAATATAGAAATCAAGTGCGGCGGATGTCTGTAGCAACTTCAAAATGTTATAGCGGATGTTCTGAAAGGAATTTTGCCGTGCTATTTACAGGTATTATGATTTTTGAGATTTTCTTTCCAATAGTACAGATGACTTGCGATTCCTATACCCGAAGCTTGAGATATAAATTTCTTGACGAGAGTATACAAAGCAGAAAAGCAGCAAGACAAACATTAGGAGCGACTTCAAAATAACATTACAGCCAATGTAAAAGAAGTTTTTCCACAATATTTTGAGGTGTTGCAGGTCCCGAACTTGTCTTTTCGAGGGCATAGGCGGCTTGCTATTTGGATATTCTTAATTTGAGATATGTACTTTCCGATGACAACATGCAGTGCTATGAAGTTGAAATGACTGACTTGTGCATCGCCTTCGAAAGTTCATTCCGACCTGTCATGATGAAATTTGGCCCTAAGTTTCGGATATTACACTGTGGTGCAAGTTTTGATTATGTAAATTAAGTGGATTGCAGTTTAGACACTCCTAGGCCGAGATACAAGTTTTTCAATGAGAGCATGAAATGCTAATGAAATCAAAGCAGCAGAGATGCGCCAGGTGCTTGCTTGCCGAAGTTGGAAAGGCCTACTCTGGTTGTCTTCCTCGCCAGCCTACAATGATGTGATATGGTACATGTTGCGCTCGCCAATGATGAGATAGGGTCTCTTTGAGCCTCCAAGAGTAGGGATTTCGTCGCCTATGTTGAAAGGACACTTCATGTATCTCTCTCGCCAAGCCACAACAAAGAGACGAGTGGTTCGCTCGCAATGCATCTTCCTAGGGATATCAAGATCGCTGGAATCCTCTCAAAATTCCGCAAAAGAAAATATTTTGAGAGTCCTTGGTGCCAATAGCATGACGTTTCAGCAACACGACACTTCAATTTCACTCATAAATATCGATGCAGACGACATGAAACTTTTGATTTCACATGATTGATTGGTATCGACGGTGCAAAGCTCAGTTAAGAAACCAATGCTTCATGGGATATAGCTAATTTTATTTGGTGGTTCTGCTGCTTCATGAATACTTCTCCACAGCCCCACGTTCTAAGAAAATAAAAGAAGGAAAAAAGGTTAGCATGAATAACAAAAAAGTTTGATTAAAACTAATCGGCATGGAAAGGAAATTTAAAATTAGGGAGCCTCATTAATCTCTAGCCTCGACCATGAGTTAGGTCGTTGAGTATCTGAAACCAACAGTTCCACTAGCCACACACAAGCAATAAATACAATGGCATGGAGCTTTCACTAAGCAACAAAAATCGGTGTCAAAGACACGACGCTTCAATACGGATGGTGAGCATTGTGACGTGCACTTCTCTGTCAAATCTCGATGGATCATACGCCTCATGAACCTCTTCCCTACAAAAAAGGAGTGGTGATCATACACTTCTTCTCATGATGCAGATTGGAGAACTAGCCATGTATATTTTCTCCAAGACTGCAACAACGGAAAAAGGGAAAAAAGAAGTATGCTGCCCGAACAATCCTCTTGATTTCGGAGCTTGATTGGTTAAAGATTTGTTGCATCTGGATCAAAAGGTCTGGAGCTTTGAATTTTATAGATGTTGTATATAATAGAGTCTTCTTACCAACGGTGTAAACAATTCGAAGTTCGGATGCTCCAATCTTGAGATATGCATTTTTTAGCAAGTTCATGCAAAGCTGAAAAATCGAGCCAGCATGTCGGAACTCGTGTTCCAAATTCAGCAAATTATTTGGGAAAACCTAGGGACATCCTGAATGCAATTTATACATATGTTTTAGTTCCAGGAGTCTAATATTTAGCGCCATAAATGGCTTGTGATTTGGACGCTCCTATCTCGAGATACGATTTTGTTCGTCGAGAGTGCGCAGAGCTGTGAGATCAACGGGCCAGACGTGTATGCCAATTTCAAAACTTAATTCCAGAAAATACAGAAAGAATTTGGCTCTTAATTTTTGATATGTTAGATTTCTTTGAGTCTGAAATCAGTAGAATCAATCGGCTTGCAATTTGGACTCTCCAATCGCAAGATATAACTTTTCGTCGAGAGTGCGCAAAGCTGTGAGATCAACACGGGCCAGACGTGTAGATCAACTTCAAAAATTAATTTTAGCTAATATAAAAGGAGATTCGTGCTGATTTTTTGATATGTTTCAGTTCTATGAATCTACTTTTGGTAGAAATAAGCGGCTCATGATTTGAAGTCTCATACAGCAAAATATGAATTCTTTTTTCGCAAGGGTGCAAAGATGAATGACTGGTACTGCAATTAAAGAAACATGACTGATATTCTTTCTGTTTAATAAACGAATAAAGAAGTGAAAGAAGACTATGAGCAACTGTGTTCAGCGTGAAAGGAACCCTATGTTGAAAACTTTTATATGTCAAGGTAAAGGCAATAAAGATCCATTATATAGATTGTTTAAGGTGGTGGAACTTTCCTTATGGAAAAAGAATTCTCCTTAAAGTAAAAAAAAGAAATTCTTGTTTGACTTGAAAATTTTAAATGGTAAATATTCATTAGAAGGTAACTTCTGAGAAGTATTTGAATAAGCCAAAGAAAACCAAAAATTTGCCGCTGTAAAGTTGGGGAATAAGAAGTTGATCGAGACTGAAAATTTCAAAGGAATCTTTTTTTACAAGGAAGGAGTCCAATAATTTAGTATTTTTAAAAAATACTCGAAGAGTTGTTTCTAGCTCGAGTTTAGCCGAATTCACGGGAAAAAATCAAGTTCCTTACCTTCTCAATCCAAGCTGGACTCCTATGTACTAGAACTGGTCAAGACATTATTTTGTTGTACAGATGGATTATTGCAATTCAAGTTAGCCGAGTTTATTTATTGTGTGAACCTATCGATCCTTGTTCTAATGGGTGAATAATTTAATTAAGGATCAATTAATTAAATTAAGTATTTATTTTACCAAAGGACAGCGGAGTTGGACGTGAGTACAAATTTGGCAATTTGTTTCAGGCGAGAATGGTATCAAACAAATATAATTTTCTTCACCTAAAACAATGACTTTCACATGTACTTCAAGCCTTGTCTTCACGGTTGAACAAGTTTATACTTTGGCAATACTTGAACTAAGGGGCATTTGTGGACATATAAAATTTATTGGGTTTAGTTCATACAATATTTGGATTAAATTCAATTGGGTTAAATAATTAATTTGGACTTTACAAATTAAATTAGTCCATTTTTATTATTTGCAAGCCTAAAGTCTATTTCATCTTAAGGCCCAAACTCATGCCATGTGTCAAGTGACATGGCATCTCCAGTCAAACTGCAAGCCAAAAAAGATGACGCCACGTGTTAAATGATGTGGCAATCCAAGTCAAAAAGCGAGAACCAACCACATGTTGCCAAGTGGCTAAAATGATATGGGCCAATCAGAATCAAACAAGAGAGTTCATATTTAGTTGGACTGTCCATCCTCTACAACTATAAATAGAGGGGTTACGTAACTCTATGGAGATATTCAGGGTGGGAGAAGAGCATTCCACAATTGGTGAAGGCATCCACAAACAGAGAGATCAATCATCAAGTGCATAGTTCTTCAATAAAGGAGTGGTCAACGGAGTTCTTCCTAGAGATCAACCCGAAACATTAAAGTGTTGCTCGACGTTCTTAGAAATTAAATACATCGCAAGGAGGTCTGCATCATCCTACATTCGAGAAAGATGCTTCTCAAGCCCTCGAATCACGGAGAATTTTAGAAAATAGAATCAAGGGATACATAGAATTGTACTCACAAATATTTATCAATAAAATCTCTTTTTTTTCATATTATTTTTGTTGCAGTTTATTTTTTGTACTACGAATATTTATTATGAACAATCTCTTATAATAAGGAGGCTACAACGACATTTAGGAAATATTTCTTTTCTTCTATGCTATATCACGCGTTAAGGTTCCGAGTTAGTCTAGAAGTTCCTTTATTAATGTCAAGAAATATTTGCATGTCATTCTACAAAAAGAAAAAGGCCTAAGGATTAAAGGAATGGTGCACATAATATGTATAATGTGTGATTTGCCCAATCCTCCTCGAAATGTAAGAAGGGAAAGTCAAGGATACGACCAAGGCAAGCAAGGTCATAGAGTTGGCCTTGAGAGTTATGGTTGTTGTTTTCATGCATATGGTGCAATGTGGTGTTATCTATATGTTGTTAGGATTGATTTTTGAGATTCTCAGGCAGGTAGATATGTCCAATTACAAAGGAAACTCTGTCGAAATTTCTGGAATATTCGGGGAGTTAGTCAAATATGAGACTAGGGAATGTGAATAAAGAGCTAAGTCATATTGAGTTGTTTTGTGGCGTGTCCTAACCCTCATTAAAGGATGAGGTATCCTAAGCGGGGGAGAATGTAAGGCCCCCAAAAATTTTGCTAAGGAATTTAAGGTTTCGTGGTGCCGAGGTAGATTCATGTTTTTGAAAATTCTAGAAAACAAGCCACAGTACAAACATTTTGGGTTGTACAATTGATTCTGCTATTGTAGAATTGCATCTGAAAATGATTCTTCTATAGCAAAATGGTCGCAGACAAATTCTGGTACCACATAATCAATTATGCTTCCCACAAAATGATTCTGCTACCACATAATTACACCATATAATTGACTCCGGGTGTCATTTTTGGAAATTTTCATATCCGATCCAATTTTGATATAAGGACTTAGGGGGTAATTTTTTAAGTTAAAAATCTGAGTTTTAGAGAAAAGTAAGAGTATTTTAGAGAGAGAAGGAAAAGACCTAGCATGCTAATCACTCATTCTTGGCCCAATCTTAAAGAATCAAGGAACTCAATCACAAGATCTTCATCTAAGAGGTAAGGTTCTTCTCCCTAGCCCTAAATTTCTTGATTTGGACTAAACGTAGGTCATGAGAAGTATGATTCATAGGTGTGGGAGGTACTCTTTGTGCATGAATGTACCCATAAGGGTGGTAGGGAGGTTTTTGAACTAAATTGGGTGAATGATTTGTTGTGGGATGAAATGATTCCACCACAGAAAACTTGTAATATAATTATTGGTTATGAGAGTGTTATTTATGCATGTATGTACCAACAAATATCGTGGGAAGGTCATTGAACTAGTATGGGTGAACTCTTGGTGTTGAATTGGTTGTGGGGTGAAGAAAATCTTGTAGAAGAACCTTGTAGTCAAATTTGTATGCCTAGTGTTTGATAAAATGCTCAAGTGCGCTAAAACCATGAATATCGTCCTAATTTGTGTTCAATTTTGTTATATCTCAAAATAGATTGGGATTGTTAGGATTTCCGGAATATTATAGTAACTAAAGGAAAGCTCAAGAAAGGTATGTTGGTTAAACCTCTCTCCTAGAATTGAATCCCCTAATGTTCTGGTACATCCCGAGTTATTCATTATAAATTGAATATTACGAATAAGCTTGGTGTTGAAAGGTATATGTTCAAAATGTATTTTGGATGATCTTATCATATGATGTTATCCTTCGGGAACGTGTTCAGAGAATGAGTTGGGTATTAAAATATTATGACTTCAAGTCGTGTTTCAAATGACGTCTATATGCCAAATTGTGTAAAAATTCCCAATGTGCTTAAGACTCTTAATTACTCATAGATGTACTAAAAGTCGTGATTAGAGATTCCTTGTTGTTGATAATCTATAAAGATGCTTGGAAGTGAAAGTAGTGAGTTGGCGATATAAAGTGTGGACACCGTGCCAAGAATGAAAGTTATACTTGTGGCCAATAGCGCAAATGAAATGAAATGATAAGTGAAATATTATGATATGAGCCGTGATTCAACTATCCCATATTGACTCCAAAAATAGAATTATCCAAAAGCTTATGTACTCAAGTCATGTCCAAATGTGGTTGTTCTAACTAATGCTATGTTTGGTAGGTATTTCCTATATGTTTTGCGTTGTTACATATTCATGATTTGAAATTGTGTATCGCCCTTTTGGGGAAAGGTAATTCAAGAGTATTCTATATGTTGATGTTTATGATAATAATCCTTGAACGTAAAGAAATAAAAGTGTGGAATATAACATATGGCCACAGTGCCATGAATGAATAATAGTATGTATGGCTAAGGGAGCAAATAAAATAATGATGTTGTAAGTAGTTGAAAGTACTAATGAAGTGATATATGGTATGAAAGATTATGAGACGAACGTATGTGTACTTATGTTCCCAATGTGTTATAAGCTCCTACGCCCTCATGAGGAGAGACTATGGTGTTCTTAAATATTTTAAATGTTCTTCATGTCAGGTGATCACCCATGGAAAGTACAAGTAAGTGATAGTATGAACATGATATGTGGCCGTTTGCCAAAATAAGAATTATGAGGTGTTGTATGTCCCAATGGTTTCAATTATAGTATGTATGCTTCTAAAATAATTAATGTAAATGACTTCAATGTTAAGTACCCTAGAATCATGAACTTAGCTAATGACCTTAAGATGACAAAGAAGTATATAATGAAGTGGAAAGGAATGTCCTATGCTAAGTGAAGATAAATTTTATGGAAAACGTATTTGGGCCATGTGCCATTGGAATTGACTTATTGATTTACCAAACAAGTGCTAATGTAATGAGGTGTATTTCTCCATGATAAGCATGAATATGAACATGAAGTGTTCCAATGGTTCGGGAACTTACGACCTCAAAAGTAGCTCCAGTCATGTCACTTTGGGTTTATATAGGGTCATGTGCATAATGATTCTCTATTTTTACTTAATTATGTTATACCCCCTTTGGGGAGAAAGTTTTGAACGAATTCAATGTGATCAAATTCTTATTCACATATTACGAAATCTTTGAAATTATATTCTTGTTAAGGCCAAAGGTGCCAAAGGGTATGATTTGAAAGGAAATCTTTTGTACAAACTATTATCGTTTGAGAATTCAAATTGTGATATTGTGATTACACCTCTACCCGCATATATTGGGGTGAGGCGACAGAGCCTCTTTGTGTAGAATTGGTGGAATTGTGGTTATACCTCCACCCGCATACATTAAGGTGAGGCGGTAGGGCCGCTTTGTATAGAGTTTGTGGTATTATTGGTACACCTCTACCCGCATACTTTGGGGGTAAGGCGGCAGAGCCGCTTTACATAGGCATTCTGGTATTGTGATTACACCTCCACCTATATACATTAGGGTGAGGCGGTGGGGCCACTTTGTGTAGAGTTTGTGGTATTATTGGTACACCACTACCCGCATACTTTGGGGGTGAGGCGGCTGAGCCGCTTTGCATAGGGATTCTGGTATTGTGATAACACCTCCACCCGCATACATTGGGGTGAGGCGGCGGGGCCGTTTTGTGTAGAGTTTGTGGTATTATTGGTACACCTCCATCCGCATACATTGAGGGTGAGTCGGTAGGGCCTCTTTATGTAGAGTTACGGTATTGTGATTACTCCTCCACCCGCATATATTGGGGTGAGGCGGCGGGACCGTTTTGTGTATAGTTTTGGCATTTGATTCCACCTCCACCCGCATACATTGGGGTGGGCCGGCATGGCCGCTCTGTGTGATAGTGGTTACAAAGGATCCACGACTTAAAATTTATAAATGATATTGAAGGCTCTTAATAAATTTTGTTGTGGCTTTAACAGCTATCTAAGCCCTTTATATGCTTTCATGATTCGTCATATTCATGTTCTATTTCAAAATTATTAAAGAGGTGTATTGTATATGTAATCTTATGGACGGGCTATGAAACACGTAGGTGTATAACATGTGAATACTGTGGATGGTCTATGAAACGCACGGTGTAATGTATAGGTGATCCTAAGGACGAACTATGAAACATATAGGTGTAAAGCAAAAGAGGGATATTGATGGTCTAGTGAGACGCATAGTTAACATAAACAATAGGTGTCACTTTCATTGGCCTTCTTTGTACATGTTGTTATGTTGTGTATTCCATGTCTATTTCATATGGCTCAGTTGATCCTAAAAGAAGTTTAGAATGATGTAAGTATAATAAGACTCAAAATGTGAATCTATGGGATATTTCGTAGTCCTTGATGTAGTTCGTATACCTCTTGAATTACCATGATTTAATAAGTTGTTATATTTTCCTTACGTGCAAGTACTATTCCACATGTACTCACGTCCCTGTAGACACATAAAATTTATTATGTTTAGTCCATACAATATTTGGATTAAATTCAATTGGGTTAAATAATTAATTTGGACTTTACAAATTAAATTAGTCCATTTTTTATTATTTGCAAGCCCAAGGTCTATTCATCTTAAGGCCCAGACTCATGCCATGTGTCAAGTGACATGGTATATCCAGTCAAACTACAAGCCAAAAAAGATGACACCATAGCAGGTGGCATTGGTCAGTGATAGCAGTACACCCTCTCCCCAGCAGATTATGGTGAGCCCGCTACAGTTTCAGTGGGTATTCGAGTCTAGTTGGTTTTATGTACTTAGGTATCTATCATCATAGAAGCTCAACGTACACTGTGGGTCATGTACTTAAGTTTTGGAGTTTCGTCATGTATATATATTCACAGATATGTATGAAGTTATGTACCCATCATGAGAAAAACAATTTATGGGCTATTGAGCCGAATGTATTAAATATGAAAGTTAAGATCTAATTATGTTTTGATAAATCATGCATGAGTTACGATGAGAGGTTGATGTAACGTAGGATTTCTCGACTGGGTTCACTCGGTTGAGCATCATTCGCGCTCCATGATTTCGGTGTGTGATATTCCTTCCGTGATTTGCTTACCTTTTACGCATTACCTCGTTGTTACTTACAAGACTATGGTGTTACTTAGTACTTGCCCCATTTTTGGCAAATACCAGTCTCTGAATCAAGGAAAATCGGCTTCACCCTTTGATATTTGGATGATACTTCATCTGTATACATCTATGGCAAGGCTATAAGGGTCCGGTTCACCAAGATCTATGGCCAATGTTTGAGCTTTTTCAAACTAGGGTTTACCTGGTTTCTTCTCCTAATCCGATTTTAAATTGAGTTTGCATGTTGTTCTTTCCTTTTCTATGTCCGATTGACTATATTTCCTTATTTGTGTGTTAATCTTTACTACTATATAAACCCCAATTTCCCCGTTCCCTTCTAAGGCTTAACAATCACTAAAACTACTTCTATTCTTTCACTCTCACTTGTATTACACTACTCTGAGGCTTAATCTCTTGGACGACTGAAAGCCAAGGCCACCAAAATTCAATTATTGGACCTTTCTCAGTGTGAGCACTATCCGAGGTTTATTCGAAACCCTTGGGAACTCTGGCACACTGAGATTCCTGGTTTTACTACTCATCTTGCTACTGACGAATTGTTCTTCTTAGTTACTTGTTTGTCAATTAGTAACTGGTAACTCCTTTGGCCTTTGCAGTTTCATCTTTGGTTTTTGTGAACCAATGTGTTACCTTGCTATCTCTGCCTACAGCCCTATTTGCTTCAAGATTAGTTTGCGATTATGAACTTTTCCTAACACTGTGACTTACCTAGTTTTGTATCCTGGATTCTAGATTTCCTAAGCATGTCTTACTGTTTTGTGTATTTTTGGGTACTTATGCCTACTATCTGCTATGATCCTATTTCCCTACCATACTCCAGACTCTTGAGACGAACTAATTCATTTCCCTGAATGTTTTCGTATGCACTGTTTCCCTTAGGTCATTCATGTGTAGTTTGTTATCTTCTTCAATGATCATGTAATTTCTGAATGTCGTCACTGCTTGAATCTCTAAAACAGTATGCCCTGCCTTTCTATAATTTCATTGTGTGATCTGCTAAACTCTATGTTTCTAAGTGTTTCCCAAGGTTTTCTAGTGTAAACTTCAATATTTAGCCTTATCATGTATATGATTAATTGGCACTAGGCTTGATAATTACCTATCCTATTAGCCTAGGATTGATACTTTCATCTACCATGAATTCTAATGTCTGCTTGTCTTGTTAGCCCGAGGTTGACATTTTCTTTTACCTACTATGAGTTCTTAGAATCCTTGTTCTACAGTTAGTGTCCATCATGCTAGGTCTCATGATCAACTAAGTGTGTTTGTAAAATTATGCTACTAGTATGATTGTTATGCAAAGCTTTCATGCTAAAATCCTCATATGAAGATTGCACTCCACCTTCTTCTTGTCTATGATTCTGCTTGGCTGTCACCTGAAGCTCTTTGAGTTGGTTGTATTTTGAAACACTGTTTGCAGTGGTTTGTTAGTTTATGATATCCTATCTTGTCACTATTAATCCTGTTTTGCTAGAATTACTTGCTCGTATGTGTCTTTGAAGCCTTTTAACTTAGCGTGTCCATGTCTATTGGTTGAAACTGCAGCTTTTGCAGTTGTAAAAACTAAGTGTTTAAGTTATTCCATGAGTAGCTTTGTTACCTGTATGGCTAACTTGGCATCCATTAGCTTAATTGCTAAAATTTCTTGGGCCTGGTATGCTGGGCCTGCCTTTAGTATTGGGGGTTCAAAGTATAATGCCTGCACCTGGAGTTCGGGCCTATTGTCCGCATGCAATTTTAAGCC
Organism: Nicotiana tomentosiformis; assembly: GCF_000390325.3. Taxonomy (NCBI): domain Eukaryota; kingdom Viridiplantae; phylum Streptophyta; class Magnoliopsida; order Solanales; family Solanaceae; genus Nicotiana; species Nicotiana tomentosiformis. The sequence continues at coordinate 35,203,357 of NC_090822.1, forward strand.
TATTTGAAGGCCTAGACGTATTACTAGGTTATTCTACATTTGTATTTGGGCCTGTAATTATTTAAAATGGTCTGTAATAGCTTGTAAACCCGAATGATTGGGAAATTAGTGAAAAGGGGGTTGGGGTATTCTAATTCTTGCATGAAAGGGTAGAAAACTTGTCGATAAGATTTAATTTCCTTGTTAGCTATTTGTTTAGCGTGTTTCAATTCTACACACTAATATAAGTCATGCCTATAGGAAATCACACACTTCACTTAACTTGTATAATACTTGTACACTATTCAAAGCATGCTAGTTTAAGTGATTGTTATACCTGTTTCCATGTCTATTACTGTGTGCTCTTAGACAACATGTCTATAGGGATCAAACACCTTATTTAATCATTAGATATCATGCCTATTGGATGTAATAATACATACCTTTGCTAATTCTCATCTGGATACCATGACTATAGGGTTTTAACTAATTAATCAAGCTGCTTCCGTTACTTTCATAATACTAACCCACCTAGCTGACATGCCTATAGGGATAAAGTATTATAAAATCAAGCTCAATTGTCAACTATTAGTAATCCTGCCTATAGGATACTGTCACTTGCCTAAAGAGCATGTTTATAAAATCAGCGCAGTTAATTCTAAGCTTCAGACAGTTGTACTGCCTGATTGCACAAACAATTAGAGATCATGCCTATAGGGTCTGCAATACCTTTAATCTTCCAATCAGTTAGTGTAAAGTTGTAGTACTGCCTGTACGATACTGGAAATCAAAATCACATAGAAACCATGCCTATAGGACTCAATGACTCTCATGCTTCTTAATTCAAAAACTGTCTACTGCCTAATCTTCCCGCATGCATTTGTTGCTATATTTGGAGGCTAAATTGAGCCATTTATTGTCTTTTTGTGAAGTCCTATATGTTTTGAATGTGTGCCTAGTTTTATCATTTTGAGCATCCTAAGTAGAGTCTAGAACCACCCAAATATAACGTCCAAAGCCTCCTAGACCACAGGCATGGGACGGGTAGTGCACAAGAATTGAATTAGAGTGATTTTAGGTAAATAACTTTAACATAGTAATCGGTAGCTTGAGATGATAGTCTGTGCCCGCTGAATAATATGAGCAACCCCTACCCTAAGTGAGTTGTGAAGTATTATTTATGTGGCACGTGGTGATCCTTTAGACTAAAAGACTTAGGCCCCCCTCCTTTATATGTTTATTGATCACACTTAGTCGTTGAATTTAGAATAATTAAGTTGTATCCTGTAACCTCTAAGGACTTGTACTGATTATCTATATAGTTTAATTGGTGTCCGATTTTCTTTATTCTAGAACCTTTAAATTCCTTGTTTTGCCTCGCTTATATGATCACATAAGACAATTATAATCCAATAATCCCACATAGCATAGACTTAGGCCGGGACCCATAGTTGTGGACCTCGAAGAGTGCCGAACACCTTCTCTTTGAGGTAATTTGAGCTGTTACCCAATCTTTGGTGATGTAGACTAGTCAAACAGAGTTATTTGCAAATAGGTGCCCTAACGCACCTTACAATCATTAGGTGGTGACTCTTCTCTTTTAATACCCATTTAAAAGAGATGTCACATGTCGAAACTTGCTTTCGAGAGAAAAAGGGGAACGACAAGGGGTATGAATTATGTTGGTGGTAGCTAGTGGGTTATGTGGCGTTTAAACATAATTTGGTATGTAAGGAGTCTGTATAGGAGGATTTGGTGGGTTTGAAGGGGTTATTAGAGGTATAATCTGCATGGTAGGTACCAAAGTCAGGGTATTGTTGGCTTGGCGAGTAGTAGAAGGAAAGTGGTCGGGAATTAAATCTAGAGAAAGAAAGCGGAGTGGTTGTGGAAGTGTCGTCACAGGCAGATGTGCAAACTCCCGGATGTGTTCTACTTCCTCCCTCAAAGATTTTATCTCTTAGGCCATCACGGCTACATGTATGTCATTCCTTGTATCGTCCTTCTATCCTGATTGCCCCGGGCTATCGGCTATTGCTAGAGCGTGTTCGATCGGGTCATGTCGCAGACATCTTCCCTTTTGATCTTAGGTTGTACGGTGGTTCCGATAGTTTTAGGTCAACACATACCAACTTTTTCTTTGGGGAATAAAAATGAAGTATGAAAAGAAAGGAAAGAAAAAGAACAAAAGTTAGTTTCAGCATTTGCACAAGTAACAGGTACACAGAGCAATTAGTTCACGTTTAGGAAAATGCGTTCTCCTAAAATTCGTGGGACCTCTCTTTGCCGGAGGTTGGCCTAAGTTGCGAATTTTTGACTAATCATTTGATTTGACACATTCAAATCTGAAGCAAATTTTGTTTTCAATCATAGTGTTTGTATTGTAATAAGAAGGAGCAAAGGTTACATCAGTGTTTCCAACATTCATTGAATTGCATGGGCTTAAACAAACTTTCCCTTAGGGAAATGAGAAAGTTTGGGATAAATATACAAAGTGGAAAAAGGGGGAAATCAACCAACTTCTAGTAACCATCCCCAGAATCATTCCCCACCTCTTCTTCTTCTTCTTCTTCTTCTTCTTCTAGTTCTTCCTCCGGATCTTCTTCAAATGCCTCTCCATCATCATTGAACTTAGATCCTTCCTCTGGATCTTTCTCCAATTCTGTCTCGAACTCTCTCTGGATATACTCCACTACTCGGTCATCATCCTCAGTGGGTGACAGCATGTGATCAATTCATCCCGGGACCACTTGGCGATACATGGAGGTAGTCACATGATAGTGTGAAAAAATGTCATGATAGATTTTCAAAGCCGCTACTGTGTCCTCCAGCCAGTCTATTCCTTCCCTGCTTAGTCGGGCTAGCTCGTCTTCTTCGTTGAACCAGACATAATATTCCAAAATGCACCACGCGTTTTGACCCATTGCCATTTCGCCTAGCCATGAAAACTTTCAGTGGACCCATTCTCCGCTTATGTTAGTCAGCATCTCTCTCCACTCTTCATGTCAGTGCGTGGAGACCTAATGTCTCATCCTCTCGTTGTGACTTTGAATCATATTGATGACGCCATAAAGTAGTCAACTGTGGTCTCCCGCTGAAAAAAATGCTCTATGGCCCAGATTTAAAGAAGCAGGTTACAACCCTTGAAGAAATCATATCCCCAAGAACATGTGGACAAAGCCCTGAGAATCTCTGCTAACACCATAGGTACCAAAGTGGCTTGGAGGTTGCCTCGGAATGTTGCCAGAACCACGGGTAGCAAGTTGATATTGATACCTCCTCTTCTTTTTGAGAAGACCAGTAGTCCCAGCTATGCCAAAAAGAAGGTTATGGGTCGGAGACTCTCCCTTTTGCCTGATCACACTAAAATTCTCCCAAGTACCATTCATAGCTTTCACGATCTTGCGAACTTGTCGGACAATTGGTCCAAGCTTATCCATTAATCATCGATATTTCTCAAACCTCGACTGTTTCCCAGACTTAAAGCATCAAGAAAACTGTAACCGGGCATGGTGACCGGTAGTATTGGTTTCCTCCCTGTAAATGGCAGCTCCATGAAACTAGTAACTTTTTACAACCTTGGTGCTAACTTACAATCAGCAAACTTGAACACCACCTTGGCCAGGTCCCAGAACTCTATCAGCAGGCGAGTAAGCACCTATCAGCTCGGATGTTTAGCAAGGTGGTCAGTGCTCCTAAATGTGTCCTGATTTCGTCTCTATGTTCTCAGCGAATATTCTTCCACTATTTAGTTAGTTTGTGTGGTTCTCCCACCACCATATTAATCTCGGAGATGTTTTGGTTTATTTCCATTTCTGAAGTGGGGTAGAAAAATAGGATTTGATAAGCGTTTGCTACGGATCTTGAGTGTCTCGTCATGATTGGTTCGTCTTTCCACATAAGTTATGTCGTTGGGTGCATGACCCGTTGATATTTAGGTGGCTTCCCTAATCGTGTGTCGATGTCAAGGATCGACTCACCTATGATTTATGAAATATGATCTATGTCTGCTAGAGTAGAGTGTTTCCTACTTTGATTTGGACTGAAAACTGCGAGAAGTTATGTCAAGTGACCTAACAAATCCATTCTCTAAAACTAAAGAATTTTGAAAGAAGGTTCGGAGGGGCGTAAAAGACAATCCTCGTGTGCCATTGTGTGTGACAGTGTATGACTAAGACTGGATAAGAAGAAGTGTGATGACAGTATATATGAAGCGTTTAACAAATAGTGATATAGCAATAGCAGTTTAAGATAAGCAGACACACATAATAATGAGCAAGTAAGGCAGGTAAGCATATAATTGCAAATTAAACACAGTTAAAGCAATGTACAAACAATCCTAAGTTCTAGGTCTAGTCTAAGTCTGCTAAGGTCAGAACCTAAGTGTGAATTCCCTAGCAGAGTTGCCATGTTGTTGCACCCTATTTTGCACGAGTCAAAACAAGATTGTTTCCCTGTTGATGATAAAAGAGAGTCGCCACCTAATATTTAAAGGCATATTAAGGTACCTATTTAATTACTAAAGGTCATTTCTTTATTATCCTGCTAACCGATGAGATTGTGGGTAAGGGTTCTTGTTCTTCTAAGGGGAAGGTACTAGGCACTCCTTAAAATCTACCTGAGGTAGCTCCATAGGACTTAGACTAGATTTAAAAGATTTGTTTTTTATCTTATGATTAACTAGTGTTAAAGGGGTACGAATAACTATATATATCTAAATTAGAACTTTCTATTTAAAAAGAAGATGTGTAGATTTGAAATAAGAAAAGTTTGTGGAAGATTCTATATAACTAAAAGAGCTTAAAATACGTGCATGATGTTTGTATTTATGAAACATGTGAGAAAGGGCTAAATTATAAAACGCTTTGTGTTTAAAGAATGTGGCTATTTGTGTAACTCTAATAAAATAAGGGTATTGTAATAAAATGAGTCCAAGATGTACAATAGTTTTCAAATCTCAATTTTTGAAGAAAATATTTAAAGACCCTTTTGCTGGTGGCAGCACTTTGCTTTAGAAAGATTCACTTTTTAGAAGGCTGATTTTGGATCCCTTTTTGGTTTTTGTTGAAAATAGGGGTTGTCGTCCTTGCTAAGCTATTTTGGCTTCAAAGTGTTCATGAAATGTTAGTAAAACATAAGATATTAATAGCGTGAGTAGCAAATGATTAATGAATGAAAACTACTTACTATTAAGCCTAATGTTTCTTTTAATCCTATGTCCTTTAGGGCTTGCCTAAGTTGCTTACATGATTCAAAAGGTAAACTAAAATATTTAATCAGATATGATAAGTGTAATGTCATATACATGTGAGAAATATGAATAACAGAATATAATAAAGTAGTAAGGAGTAAGGAAAGACTCTTGTTTGGGACTGGTAGAGTTAGGTCCAACAAATAGCAGGAACAGACAGCAGTGGGCTTCAGACTATCAAGTGTGCATGTACAAGATTTGGGCTTGAGTTCTTTTGAGAATTCGGCAGGCCCAATGGTTATACATGTCCAAAAAAAAAGAGAAGGTCATTATATTAATACTCTATGTATACAATCATACATGAAATATATAGGTCAATGACTTGAACAAATTATAACAACCAATAATAATTTGAATTATGTAAGTTATACTAATGTGGGGTCAAATATTATAAAGTGATTTACATTGAAATCTTTTCGTTGTCATTAAACACTAACACTAAAAGGAGTAATGAATATCAATAGATTAGAGGCTAAGGGTAGAGTTCCATTCAAGGCTAAGGCCCTCTTTGGATCACTGATACTTCAAAGTTTCAAAGGGTCTCAAGGCCCAGGGCAGTGCTTGTGTCAGGGAGAACAGCCCAACCAAGAGCTAAACTCTACTCCCAAATACCCCTAACTACCCACACTCACTCTTCCCCACAAGTTTAAGTACCAATGAGCACTTTCAAGGTAAATCCCAACACCACAGTAATACCTTATCACATAAGTATATACCTTTCCCGTGATGGATGAAGCAGAACATTATAGGACTACAAGACATCCTATCCACATTGTTATAACCATATTTCAGAGCTAAATGGATTATACACTATGAGTAACATGTTAAGCAAGTTCAAAAGAAATCAACGTCAAACATACATAGAGGCAAGGATATTATCATATTACTGTTAAAGAATCAAACACCTGAGATCATATATCTTAAGAATAGAAAGAGTATATAGTCTAAGTCTGTAACAGTCTATGAACACAGATACATTTTGCCTTAACAACCTTCATTTATACTAACCAAAGATTGATTTTAGCTTAGGTTTTGCCCCCTAGCACACACACAGGTTGACAGTCCTAATTGAAACTCCTAAAATTATTAACAAAGATACACACCAATAGCTTTAATTAAACTTCTAAGGGAGATCAGGAGGAAGCAGGTTAACAATTATAATTAGATCTTATAAAGAGTATTAACAATATTATAGGTTAAACACTATAACTGGTACTTCCTAAAGAGTGCTAATACAGACACAGATCATCAACTTCAATTAGAAATACATACCAATAGCCTCAGTTAGAACATTCAAAGAGTATTGACAGAAATTCGGAATAGTAATCCACAGTCAGGACTCCTACAGGTATTACTAGAGATACCAGACCATAATCAGATTTTCTAAAAGCATTAACATGGTTACAGACTCTCAACCTATAATAGAACTTCTAGAAGTGTTAACAGGATCACAAATTAGCATAGTTGAAATTAGAACTTCTAAAGATATTAACAAGGTCACAGGTTCACAAATTCAATTAAAACTCCTAAAAAGTACTAACAGAATCTAAGGCTGTCAGTCCTGCTTGACTTTTAAAATCAATGACATAATCACTTCTTTCTAAGAGTTTTAGCTTAACACTAATCTCATTGAGAACAAAGCATGTTGTTATATCCAAGCAGTAGCAACAAGAAATTCTCTTTAGAGTTCATAAGCTAAGTTTAATTCATTTAGGAGAGCTTAGTGAAGTTTCTAAATAGTGTAGGCATGTATGGGATCATGAAGGACAAACAAAGGCATTGAAGAATAAAAATGAGTGCAAGATCAAAACCACACACACAAAGAACACTTAGCAGGGGTCATATTATGAAGGTATTACTAACAGTATCACTATATGAGCTTTAGAAAAAGGGTAAGGGTATCATCTCATTGGGAAAACATGTCAAGTGAGTCTAGGGTGGGGTTTCGGATAGTGGAGCTTAGCAGCAGTACTTTAGCTAAACATGTGTGTCATTATAACTCAAATACATCTTATCCATATTTCATGGCTTAAACTAAGTGTAAAAGCAGTCTCAGAACATACACAAAAGTGGTACAAAGATCCAACTAGCTTAGGACATGATTGTATAAACAATCATGAGTTTAATCAGCTAGTTAACAAAATCACATAGGTATGTCAAAGAGATAAAACAGGTTCAACGGTCATAAGCTAATGCATCAAAACTATGGTAACAATCTGGTTTTTTAAACTCTAAACAGGTTCATGCTTCATTTAAGTTTAGGTTATTGAATGAACCATTATAAAATGTAAAATAACATTCAAGATAGATTAGCTTAGCCATAATAATAGAATGTTAAAGAGGTCTGAAACCAGATATTAGGACATTTAAGAAGTTCTTTAGTCTTGCCAAAGTTAACAGCAAATAAGAATCATCAGATGCATACTAGAATCAACATATAATTCTAATTTCAACAACTTAAAGAAGTTCATGATCATAGAATCTAATTAATAGTCATTAACAAACAAATAAGACAGTTAAAGAAACATGAACGCATTGTTAATAACACCATTCAACAAAAGTAATAAAGCAGTTCATGTTCAACAACTTAGACTAGTAAAGGAAGACCAAGGTCAAAGTCTACTGACCTCCATTGGAGCAGCAAACAAAACGAATGTTCAAATTGGCTTTTAGGAAGCCAAAAGCTCAAGCTCCCAATTAGTAACAAATTCAGAAACAAAAAGAAAAAAAAAGCACAAATTGATCAAGAACTCAGACTTTAATTGAAGCTTCCTAAACAACTATATTGTGTATTAGATTCTGAGAAACTAGATGTAGTTGGTAGGTATATCTTGCTGTGTGTGTTGGTAAAAATATTAAAAGCCCCAATTTATAGTGTTTGTTGAAGACTAAGGTTCACAGATTCAAATCGATAGTGGAAGACGACGAAGGAGGGATGATGATAGCAAGGAGGGTGAAATCAGAGTGAAACAGAGGGAAAATGATGAAGAAGTTTATTTGAGAGGAGGATTCAGCCGTTAAAGGTAAAGAACCATCGGACAAAACCTAAAACCTAGAGGTCACTACGTTTGACCTCTGGGTATAAAATCCTCATGATGAATCTCTGAAGGGGCTCCATGCATTATCCAATTTGATGGAGCATACGAGGATTTGAATGATTTGAAGTTGCATCCTTAAGCTAGGGTTTGAAATTTAGGCATTTTGATATTAAGTGACGAAACGAGGAAGAAATCGGCGGGATGCGCGGCTAGGGAGGACAAAAGGGATGATTTGGTTGTTGATTTGTTGATCTTGCACGGATTTATGAAAGGTCTTGTGACTGATGGGGCGAGAGCAGGCGAGAGAGTAGAGAGTAAAAGGGGAAAGGGGGTGGCTGGTCAAGGGAAGAATGAATTAGGGTTTTGGGGGTAGACGAGGTTGGTCACTAGGTTAGAGTGGAAAGGAAAGATCTGGGCTGTTGGATCATTTGATCAATGGCCCTGATAATTCGAGTTTTATAAGATTTTCCTGAGGAATTATGTAAGTCGTTAGATCTATGGATTTCGATGCTGAGAATTAGATCTGGAGGTGTGTTTAAAATTAAAGAAAATTGGAGTTAAAATGTGGGTCGTTGATCAAACGACTGGCAGGTTCTAATTTGCCTAATGGTGATAGCAAGGATCGCCAATTTAGAATGAAGGGGCTATATGGATTGAGTATTTCGAACATGGGCTTGCAAATTGGGCTAAAATTAATTTAAAAGGTAGCCACTTTGTGTTTTATTAAAGCATCGCAATTATAGCCTTTAGCCTTTTAATCCCTTTTGAAATTAAATTAAATAAACTTAATTATTTTCAATAATATATAGTAAATTTATAATTATTAAATGTATTACAAATTATTGTATTTATTTATTCATAAAATACTTTGTTTTTGTTAAACTAGAACACTAGTTTTTAATTATTAGCATAGTAATCTGATTATATAGAAATTAAGAAGTAATCATTAAATTAATTATAAAGCCTATGTGATGTATATAGAAGTTATTTTAATAATCTTAAAATAGTAAGTAAAAGTAGGTGTATTGATTGAAAACATTTTCAAAATATTTATTGTAAATTATTAAGTATAAATAAATAAATTTTAAAAGAGGAGGGGGAGGAGGGGGGGGGGTCAAAATTGGCTGTCAACACCAGTTGCTCCAGCTTAGGAGCAGGTATCAGATGTGGTCGAGTCGGTGGGACCAGCTCAGGCACCAGCTGTGCCCATTGTGATTCCAAACCTTCAGGAGGCTTTGGCCCAGATATTGACTGTATGCACTAGCCTTGCTCAGGCGGTTTCAGTTTTGACCATACTAGCCACTTCTCAAGCCGAGAGAGGTGCTCAGATTCCTACCGCCCGTACCTCAGGGCAGGTAGTTGAGGGACATCAGACACAGGGGTACTACCAGCCTAACCGGTTGCAGCTGCTCGGGCCCAGGTTGGTCCACCTATGAGTGACGAGGAGCAGGAGAGGCTACACAAGTGCCAGTGGATCCTTTGCATGGCGGGTATTCTGGAGACTAGTGGAGTCTCATTTACTACTTTTCAGTTGTCGGGGGCAGCCTTCAAATTGTGTAAGGCCTATGAGTTGAGCAGTTCAGTCGGGTTGCACCACTTACGTGGCATGAGTTCCCAGTTCTCTTCTTAGAGAAGTTTGTTCCATAAACCCGTAGGGAGGAGTTGCGTAAGCAGTTTGAGCGGCTACACTAGGAGGGTATGTCTGTGACCCCGTATGAGATGAGATATTCAGAGTTGGCTTATCATGCGGTATAGTTAGTTCCCACTGAGAGGCAGAGGATTAGGAGGTTCATTGATGGCTTCAACTATGGACTGCGTTTCATTATGACTCAGGAGATTGCATTAAGTGTGAGGTTTGATGATTTGGTTGATATTGCTAGATGCCTAGAGCAGGTTCATAGTTAGGAGCACGAGGAGAGGGAGACCCAGAGGCCTCGTGGTTCGGTGGTTTCAATTGTGTCTCATCTGGAGGACAGTCCCACCACAGCAGGAGTTGTGCTTATATGCCCGCTTAAATGGCTCGTCCGATTCATCGTGGTGCATCAGCAGGTCATGGTTCAAACAGTGCTTTTCTGGGTCAGTCATCTCTTAGTGTCCTCCCAGCTCAGAGTTCATCCTGTGCTCAATCAGTTGAGGGTTCATCTGTACCAGGTTCTTCTAGTAGTTATTCTGGTTCTCGCGGTCCGATTCAGTCCCCGCTGCCATTGATGGATCGCAATTGCTTTGAGTGTGGAGAGTTTGGACATATGAAGAGGTATTGTCCCTATTTTTTAGGAGGTCCAATTCAGTAGAGGGGTCAGGTTATGACTTTCGCACCAGTTACTTCACCACTCGCTCAGCCTGCTCGGGGTGGGGCATAGGCAGCTAGAGGTCGCCCTAGAGGGGGGAGGCCGATCAGGTGGTGGTCAGGCTCGATGCTATACTTTTCTCACCAGGATAGAGGTCGTTGCTTCAGACGCAGTGATCACATGTATTGTTTTAGTGTGCCACAGGGATGCTTCCATATTATTTTACCCTTGTTCCACTTATTCATATGTATCATCGTATTTTGCTCGTAATTCGGATAAGCCGCATGATTCCTTAGTTACACATGTTCATGTGTCTACGTCGGTGGGTGATTCTATTGTTGTGGACCGTGTATATCAATTGTGTGTGGTAACTATTGGGGGTTTGCATATGAGAGTTGATCTCTTATTGCTTAGTATGATTGATTTTGGCGTGATTCTAGGCATAGATTGGTTGTCCCTATGTCATGCTATTGTGGATTATCACGCTAAGACTGTGGCGTTAAAGATGCCAGGATTGCCTAGGATTGAGTGGAGAGGTTCTCTGGATTGTGTTCCCAGTAGGGTGATCTCATATTTGAAGGCCCAATGGATGGTTGGGAAGGTTTGACTGGCATATTTGGCTTTTGTGAGGGATGTTGGTGCTGATACTCCTACTATTGAATCCATTCTGGTAGTGAGAGACTTTTTGGATGCGTTTCCTGCAGACTTGCCGTGCATGCCACCCGACAGGGACATTGATTTATGTATTGACTTGGTACCGGGTTTGTTGCTAGTAAATGTGTTAAAGAACCTGAATTGTTACGTCAATCATTTGAAGTGTCTATGCCCATAGGTGAGTCTGTGGTAGTTAAACAGATATATCGAGGGTGCGATGTAATGATTTATGATCGTCACACCTTAGCTGATTTTAATGAATTAGATATAACAGAATTTGATGTTATTATAGGAATGGACTGACTGGCTTCATATTATGCTAATGTGGGTTATTGGACGAAAGTCGTTCGCTTCAACTTTCCAGGAGAACCCATTATCGAATTAAAGGGAAATGTTGCAGCACCTAAGGAAAGGTTTATTTCTTACCTTAAGGCCCGAAAGATGATCTTGAAAGGATGTATCTATTATTTGGTGCGGGTGTCATTTCTATTCCTCCATATCGTATGGCACCAGCATAGTTGGAGGAATTAAATGAGCAACTTCAGGAGCTTCTTGATAAATGGTTCATTAGGCCTAGTGTGTCATCTTGGGGTGTACCAATTCTGTTTGTGAAGAAGAAGGATGGTACTATGCGGATGTGCATTGATTACAGGCAGTTGAATGAAGTTACAATTAAGAACAAGTATCCTTTGTCGCGCATTGATGACTTATTTGACCAGCTTTAAGGAGCTAGAGTGTTCTCTAAGATTGATTTGTGGTCTGGGTATCACCAGTTGAAGACAGTTGAAGATTCGGGAATCTAATATTCTGAAGATGGCATACAGGACCCTCTATGGTCACTACTAGTTCCTTGTGATGTCTTTTGGGCTGACCGATGCCCTAACAACATTCATGCATCTGATGAATAGTATATTCCAGCCATATCTCTATTCGTTTGTCATAGAATTCATTGATGATATACTAGTGTACCCTAGCAGCCAGGAGGAGCATTCGTAGCATCTAAGGATTGTACTACAAACGTTAAGGGAGTAGAAGCTTTATGCTAAATTCTCTAAGTGTGAGTTTTGGCTAGATTTTATGGCATTCTTAGGGCACGTGGTGTCTAGTGAGAGAATCAATGTAGATTCGAAAAAGATTAAGGCAATTTGGAGTTGGCCCAGACCATCTACATCTACTCAGATTCGGAGTTTTCTTGGCTTCGCCGAATATTTTCTCTTCTTGGTAGAGGGTTTCTCGTCCATTGTTGCACCTTTGACTAGATTGACCCAAAAGGGTACCCCATTTAGGTGGTCTAATAAATGTGAGGAGAGCTTTCAGAAGCTCACGACTACCTTGACCACATCTCCGGTTCTAGTTTTACCTTCAGCCTCGAGTTCATATACGATGTATGTGAAGCTTCTTGGATTTCAATTAGGTGTGTCTTGATGCAGGAGAGTATAGCGATTGCTTATGCCCCACATCAGTTGAAGCCCCATGAGAAGAACTACCTCATTCATGATTTAGAGTTGGCAGCCATTATCCATGCATTAAAGATTTGGAGGCATTATCTCTATGGCGTGTCTTGTGAGGTATTTACAGATCATCGGAGTCAACAACACTTGTTCAAGCAAAATGATCTAAATTTGAGGTAGCAGAGATGGTTGGAGCTGTTAAAAGAGTATGATATTACCATTTTGTATCATCCCGCGAAGGCTAATATGGTGGTCGATGCCTTGAGTAGAAAGGCGGTGAGCATGGGTAGCTTTGCATATATTTCTGTTGGTAAGAGACCGCTTGCATCAGACATTCAGGCCTTGGCCAACAAGTTCGTGAGGTTATATGTTTCAGACCCTAGTCGGGTTCTAGCTTGCATGGTTTCTCGGTTTTCCTTATTTGAGCGCATTAGAGAGCGTCAGTATGATGAACCCCATTTGCTTGTCCTTATGGACATAGTACAACACGATGATGCAATGGAGGTTTCTATTGGAGATGGTGGGGTGTTGTGGAAGCAAGGATGGATTTGTGTGCACAATGTGGATGGGTTACATGAGTTGATTCTTCAGGAGGCCCACAGTTCGCGATGTTCTATTCATCGAGTTCCACAAAGATGTATCAGGACTTGAGGCAGCACTATTGGTGGAGAAGATTGAAGAAAGATAAAGTGGAGTTTGTAGCGCGGTGCTTAAACTGTCAGCAGGTGAAGTACGGGAATCAGAGGCCGAGCGGTTTGCTTCAGAGGCTTTAGTTTCCTGAGTAGAAATGGGAGCGTATTACCATGGACTTTGTTGTTTGGCTTCCACGAACCTTGAAAAACTTTGATGCTATTTGGGTGATTGTGGACCGGTTGACTAAGTCCGCGCATTTTATTCCGGTAGTGACTACCTATTCTTTGGAATGGTTAGTTAAGATTTATATCCGCGAGATTGTTCTCCTTCATAATGTACCGATGTCCATTATTTTTTATCAGGGCACGCAGTTCACTTTACATTTTTGGAGAGCTGTGTAGCGAGAGTTAGGCACTCGGGTTGAGTTGACTACAACATTCCACCCTCATACGGATGGACAGTTTTAGCGCACCATTCAGATATTGGAGGACATGCTACGTGCTTGGGTTATGGATTTTGGGGATCAGTTTCTACCGCTTTCAAAGTTTTCCTATAGCAACAACTACCAATCGAGTATTCAGATGGCTCCTTATGAGGCCTTATATGGGAGGCGGTATCGATCTCCAGTTAGGTGGTTTGATTCGGGGGAGGCCAGGCTGTTGGGCATGGATCTGGTTCAGGATGCCTTGGAGAAGGACAAGTTGATTCAGTATCGGCTTAGCATGACACAATCTAGACAGAAGAGTTACGCCGATTGGACCTCCAATTGGGTGGTTTGATTCGGGGGAGGCCAGGTTGTTGGGCATGGATCTGGTTTAGGATGTATTGGAGAAGGAAAGGTTGATTCAGGATTGGCTTAGCACAACACAATCTAGACAGTAGAGTTACGCCGATCGGAAGGTTCGTGACGTTTTCTATTATGGTGGGAGAGATGGTATTACTCTGAGTTTCCCCATGAAGGGTGTTATGAGATTCGGAAGAAGAGAAATTTGAGCCCTAAGTATATTAGCCCTTTTGAGGTGCTTGAGAGGATTAGAGAGGTGGTGTACATGTTTGCATTGCCACCTAGTCTATCGAGTGTTCACCTAGAGTTTCATGTTTCAATGCTTCGGAAGTATTACAGTAATCCGTCTCATGTTTTGGACTTTAACACAGTTCAGTTAGATAGAGATTTGACTTATGATGTGGAGCCGGTGGCCATTTTGGTTCGGTAGATTCGAAAGTTGAGATCAGAGAATATAGATTCAGTGAAAGTTTAGTGGAGAGGCCAGCCAGCTGAGGAGGCTACTTGGGAGACCGAGCGAGAGATGCGGAGCATCTATCCACACTTATTTGAGACTCCAGGTATGATTCTAGACCCATTCGAGGATGAATGTTTGTTTAAGAGGGGGAGAATGTAACGACCTAGCCAATCGTTTTGAGTATTGCAACCGCATTCCCACATTTATTGCTTATTCTATGTTCATTTTTGGTTATGTGGCTTTTTGGGGTGGTTGGTTTGGTTCCAGAGATATTTCGAAATGAATTGGGATACTTAGTCCCAAGGTTGGAAGCCTTGGTTGAAAAAGTTGACAAGATGTCGATTTATGTGTATACGACTTCGGAATGGAGTTTTTATAGTACCGATAGCTTCGTATGGTGATTGTGGACTTAGAAGTATGTCCAGATATTGATTTGGAGGTCCGTAGGTCATTTTTTCTTAAATTGAAAAAATTTGGAAAGTTGAGAAGTTTGACCGAGAGTTGATTTTGTTGATGTCGGGCTCGGATTTTGGTTTTGGGAGTTGGAATAGGTCCATTGTGTCATTTATGACTTGTGCGCAAAATTTAAGGTCAATTAGAGTTGGTTTGGTGTGTTTCAACATTAGTTTTATAAAATGGGAGTTCAATAGTTTATTAGGCTTGAATTATGGCATGATTCATGTTTTCAATATTGTTTGATGTGATTTGAAGCTTCGACCAAGTTCGTGTCGTGTTTTAGGACCTGTTGGTATGTTTGGGTAGGGTCCTGGGGGCCTCGAGTGTGATTCGGATCATGTTCGACTCATATTTGGACTTGTTGGACTGCTAAAATGGTTATATCTGGTTTCCTTATTCGCGTTCACGAGAGAGGTCTTGCAATCGTGAAGTGTACTTGGGTGACCGGTGAAGTATTTTCATCCCGTTCGTGAGAAGATGAGCGCGTTCGTGAAGCTCTAGTGGGTCTCTGCATCGCGATCGCGAGAAGGGACTCGCGTTCACGTAGAAGGATGAGGCTGGTTGGGCACCAGACATGTAAGCCTTCGTATTCGCGTAGGCATTGGACCAATGGTCGTCGCATTCGCAGGTGAGGACTCGCATTCGCGTAAGAGGAATTAGCAGCTGGGATTTTTGTGCTTCGCGAACGCGAGGCTATTTGCGTGTTCGTGAAGAAAAGCAACTGGGTAGACTATTTAAAAATCCCAAATTGTGGGTTAGAGTATTATTTCATATTTTGACTTGGGGAGCTCGGCTAGGGCAATTCTTGTGAGGAATTTCACTGCAAATCAAGAGGTAAGCTATTTTTGATCACTTTTGTCCAATAATACTGAATACCCATTGATTTTTACACATAGATTATGTATTTTTAAAGTGAAATTTGGAGAATTTTGGACTAGGGATTTTGTTTTCTTCCAAAATCCACTAGGCAAGGTGCCTAGGGTTAATTTTCATAAATATAAACAAGAGTAGTACAACACGGGAGGGGGACACAAACCTTACCTCCGAAAAGATAACGGAAATGCAATTGGTTATCCAAACATGACAACCAAGTGATTCCTGAAAACTATGTGGAGTTAGACCTGTAGAGTCACGACCCGAAATTTTTCACCGACGGGACCGTGATGGCGCCTAACATTTCAGTTGCTAGGAAAGCCAACGTTAGAGAATCATTAACCAATTCCTTATTCCCATTCAGTAATTAATAATAATTAACTAAGATGAAATATATTAAGTACAGAATATCATAAAACTGTATTAATTACTACCACCTGCATCTGGAGTCACAATTCACGAGCATTCTAGAATTTTCTACAAGTATTAGTCTAAAAGAAATACAACTGTCTGAATGAAAGAAACAGTAGAACAGAAAAGATAGACGGGGACTTCAAGGTCTGCGAATGCCGTCAGATCTACCTTGAGTCTCCAGACAGCAGACCAATAGCCAAATCTCGATCAACACAAGACGGTATCAAAATCTGCACAGAAAGTGCAGAGTGCAGTATCAGTACAACCGACCCCATGTACTGGTAAGTGTCGAGCCTAACCTCGACGAAGTAGTGACGAGGCAAAGGCAAGGCACCTACAAATCAACTTGTATAATTTAACAGTGTATATACAAATAACAGAAATGAAGAACTAAACGGGAAATGTCGGGAGGGGAAACATACTAAGGGGAATACAAGATAAGGAACTACAACAGAATGATCACCGGAGCAGTCAATATACCATGAATCAACCGCAATAGTGAATACAGTAAGGAAAAATACACGGCATCACCCTTCGTGCTTTTAATCTTAATCTCACCATAAAAATCAATAGAAATGGCACAGCATCACCCTCCGTGCATTAACTCTCATATCATGGCACGGCATTACCCATTGTGCATTAACACTCACAATGTAGCACGGCATCACCCTTCGTGCATTAATACTCACAATATGGCACGGCATCACCCTTCGTGCATTAACACTCACAATATGGCACGACATCACCCTTCGTTCATTAACACTCACAATATGGCACGACATCACCCTTCGTGCATTAACACTCTCCCTTACCATAATGCAATGCATAAATAACAACAGGGAGATCGAATAACAAGTACAAACATTGCTTCAACATTTGGTTCCATAACATCAATCTCAACTTTAAAATAAAAACTCAATTATCACCAGAAAATCCGTAAACATGATAATGACGATCCATTTAACAACACTAGTATAACACATACCAATTAGGCATAGAAATGAGACAACATAAGAAAACGGAAGAAACATGGAAAAACAGGTAAATTGGCGGCGCATAAGTACTCGCCACCTCACATATACGCCGCTCACATGAATTTCACTTAGCAAGTAATCTAAGGTTCCTAATTCCCTCAAGTCAGGGTTAGACACAACACTTACCTTGCTCTGAAGATCACTTAATTCTCAGTCACAACTTTTTCTTTGGAATTCACCTTCAAACCACTCATATTTATTCAAAAATGACTCAATACTATCAAATATTGCTAAAGGAATCAATTACATTGCATAAATTTAGATTTTCCTAAATTTTCCTCCAAAAAGTCAAAAATCGACCCCGGACCTGGTTGGTCAAAACCCGAGTTTCGGACCAAAATCCATTTACCCATTCACCCCCAAGCCCAAATATATAATTGGTTTTGGAATCCGAGATCAAGTTGAGGTTTAAATCCCCAAATTTCCGAAATCCCTAGTTTCTACCCAAAACCCCTAATTCTACCATGAAAACCTCAGGTTTCTGATTGAAATCTTGTAAAATGTAGTGAAAGATTGAAAGAAACCAGTTTAGAATCACTTACCTATAATTTCGGGAAGATATGGTCTTTGGAAAATCACCTCTTGTGTTTTAGGTCTTGAAAATTTGGAAAATAAATGAAAATTCCCGTCCAAAAGTCATTTTGTTCACCTGCAGATGTCGCATTTGCGACCTGACCTTCGCAAATACGAAGCTCGCAATTGCGAAGGGGCTATCGCAATTGCGAAGCCTTCACAATCCTGCTGCCCTTCGCAAATGCGAGGAAAGTGTCGCAATTGCAATCACTGACCGCACAAATGCGGACAAAAGATCACATTTGCGATCCATACCCCTCCCAGACTCCCTTCGCAAATGCGAAGAAAACTTCGCAATTGCGAACATAGGCTGGCCCAACTGCTCTTCGCATTTGCAATGAGAAGTTCGCAAATGCGACCTCAACAGTGATCGAAAATGCCAACCCTGACCTCGCATTTGCGAGGTCTGAGGCCTGCAACACAGCTGAAGCACACCAACTGTTTTTCTAAGTCCAAATCAATCCGTAGCCTATCCAAAACTCACCCGAGCCCTCGGGGCTCCACACCAAACATGCACGCAAGTCTAAAAATATCATACAAACTTGCTCGCATGATCAAATCGCCAAAATAACACCTAGAACTACGGATGTAGTACCAAATCAAATGAAATTCTCAAGAACACTTCAAAATTTCTATTTTCTCAACTGGACGTCCGAATCACGTCAAATCAACTTCGTTTCTCACCAAATCTCACAGACAAGTCTTAAATATCATAATGAACCTGTACCGGGCTCCGAAACCAAAATACGGACCCGATACTAACAATGCCAAATATCAATCAATTCTTAAAAACGAATAATTTCTAGACTTATGATTTTCATCAAAAATTCATAACTCAAGCTAGGGACATCTGAATTAAATTCCGGGCATACGCCCAGGTCCCATAGTTCGATACGGACCTATCGGGACCGTCAAAGTATGGATCCGGGCCCGTTTACCAAAAATATTGACCGAAGTCAACTAAAAATAACTTTTAAGGCAAAATTTTTTATTTTTATTAGTTTTCAACATAAAAGCTTTTCAAAACCTGTCCGAATTGTGTACGCAAATCGAGGAGGGTAAAAATGAGATTTTTACGGCTTAAGAGCGCAGATTCGAGTTCTAAAACATAAGATGACCTTTTGGGTCATCATATTCTCTACCTCTAAAACAACCGTTCGTCCTCGAACGGACATAGAAAAGTACCTGGGCTGGTGAAAAGGTGGGGATATCTACTCCGCATATCGGACTCGAACTCCCAAGTACTGCCTCAATAGGCTGACCTCTCCATTGCACTCGAACTTAAGTCTAACTCTTTGATCTCAACTGGCGAATTTGACGGGCTAGAATTGCCACCGGCTCCTCCTCGTAAGTCAAATCCTTGTCCAACTGGATAGAGCTGAAATCTAACACATGGGATGGATCACCATGATACTTTCAAAGCATGGACACATGGAATACCGGATGAATAGCTGCTAAACTAGGTGTCAACGCAAGCCTGTAAGCCACTTCGCCCACTCTCCAGAATCTCGAAAGGTCCGGTATACCTAGGGCTCAACTTGACCTTCATTCCTAACCTCATTACACCCTTCATGGGTGATATCCATAGTAACACTCTCTCTCTGACCATGAATGCAACATCACGAACTCTACGGTCGGCATAACACTTTTGCCTGGACTGAGCTGTGCGAAGTCGATCCTGTATAATCTTGACCTTGTCCAAGTCCTCCTGAACTAAATCTGTACCCAATAACCAAGCCTCCCCCGGCTCAAACCACCCAACTGGCGACCTGCACCGTCTACCATATAATGCCTCATAGGTAGCCATCGGAATGCTTGACTGGTAGCTGTTATTGTAGGCAAACTCCGCTAACGGCAAAAACTGATCCCAAGAATCTCCAAAGTCTATTACACAAGCGCAGAGCATATCTTCCAATATCTGAATAGTGCGCTCTGACAGTCCGTCTGTCTGTGGATGAAATGATGTACTCAACTCCACCCGCGTGCCTAACTCATGTTGTACAACCCTCCAGAAATGTGAGGTAAACTACATACCTCGATCTAAAATAATAGGCACGGGCACACCGTGAAGGTGGACAATCTCACGAATTTAAATTTCAGCTAACCTCTCCGAAGAATAGGTAATTGCCACTGGAATGAAATGTGTTGACTTGGTCAACCTGTCCACAATGACCCAAACTGTGTCAAATTTTCTCTGAGTCCGTGGGAGCCCAACAACAAAATCTATAGTGATACGCTCCCACACAGGTATTTCTAACTTCTGAAGCAAACCACCAGGTCTCTTATGCTCGTACTTAACTTGCTGACAATTCAGACACCGAGCTACATATGCAACTATATCCTTTTTCATTCTCCTCCACCAATAATGTTGCCGCAAATCTTGATACATTTTGGCGGTACCTGGATGAATAGAATACCTGGAACTGTGTGCTTCTTCAAGAATTAATTCACGAAGCCCATCCACATTAGGCACACAAATATGACCCTGCATTCATAGAACCCCATCTTTCCCCCACAACAACCAGTTTGGCATCACCGTGCCGCACCGTGTCCTTAAGGACAAGTAAATTAGGATCATCATACTGCCTCTCTGATGCCCTCATATAAAGATGACTGAGTGACTATGCAAGCTAGAACCTGCCTGGGTTCTGAAACATCTAACCTCACGAACTGATTAGCCAAAGTCTGAACATCTGCAGCTAATGGCCTCTCACCAACAGGAATATACGCAAGACTGCCCATACTCACAGCCTTTCTACTCAAAGCATCGGCCACCACATTGGCCTTTTTGGGGTGATGCAAAATGATGATATCATAGTCTTTCAACAACTCCAACCATCTTCTCTGCCTCAAATTAAGATCTTTTTGTTTGAACAGATACTGAAGGTTGCGATGATCAGTAAATACCTCACACGAGACACCGTAGAGGTAATGCCTCCAAATCTTCAGCGCATGAACAATGGCTGCAAATTCTATGTCATGAATATGATAATTCTTCTCGTGAACTTTCAATTTCCACGACGCATATGCAATTACCTTGCCATCTTGCATTAATATTGCACCAAGCCCAATGTGAGATGCGTCATAATATACCGTATACGATCCTGAACCCAAGGGTAATACCAACACTGGCGCCGTAGTCAAAGCGGTCTTGAGCTTCCGAAAGCTCAACTCACACTCGTCTGACCATCCGAATGGGACACTTTTCTGGGTTAATCTGGTCAATGGGCTTGCTATAGATGAAAACCCTTCCACAAACCGACGATAATAATCTGCTAAACCCAGGAAACTCCAGATCTCCGTAACTGAAGTAGGTCTAGGCCAATTCTGAACAGCCTCTATATTCTTAGGATCCACCTTTATGCCTTCTACCGATACCACATGCCCCAAAAAGGCAACTGAGTCTAACCAAAACTCACATTTTGAAAACTTGGCATATAACTGATTATTCTTCAAAGTGTGAAGCACACTTCGAAGATGCTGCTCATGCTCCTCTCAACTGCTGGAGTAAATTAAGATATCATCAATGAATACAACCACAAAAGCGTCCAAATAAGGCTTGAACACCCGATTCATCAAATCCATAAATGTTGTTGGGGCATTTGTCAACCCAAATGATATCACTAAGAATTCGTAATGCCCATACCGAGTTCGAAAAGCTATTTTAGGGATATCAGATGTCCTAATCTTTAACTGATGGTAACTAGACCTCAAATCAATCTTCGAAAATACCTTGGAACCCCGAAGCTGATCAAATAAGTCATCAATTCTTGGCAACGGATATTTATTTTTGATAGTGGCCTTGTTCAACTGCCGATAATCTATACACATCCGCATAGAGCCATCTTTCTTCTTTACAAATAATACCGGTGCACCCCAGGGCGAGACACTTGGTCTAATGAATCCCTGATCAAGCAAGTCTTGTAACTACTTTTTCAATTCTTTCAATTTTGGCGGGGCCATACAGTATAGTGGAATAGAAATGGGCAAAATGCCCGGAGCCAAATCAATACAGAAGTCAATATCTCTGTCGGGTGGCATCCCAGGAAAATCTGTAGGAAATACTTCTGGAAATTCACGAACAACTGGTACTGAGTCCATAGAAGGGACATCCGTACTAGGATTGCGAATATAAGACAAATAGGCTAGACACCCTTTTTTCTACTGTACGCCGAGCTTCCATATAAGAAATAACCCTGCTGGTAGAATGACCAAGATTCCCTCTCCACTCTAATCGAGGCAACCCCTGCAAGCCTAAGGTCACCATCTTGGCGTGGCAATCTAATATAGCATGATAAGGTGACAGCCAATCCATACCCAGTATGACATCAAAATCAACCATGTCAAGAAGTAGAAGATCTACACGAGTCTCAAGACTCCCAATGGTGACCACACATGAACTATAAACGCGATATAGAATAATAGCATCTCCCACTGGTGTGGATACATACATAGGAGCACTCAAAGAATCACGGGGCACAACAAAATAGGAAGCAAAATAGGATGACACATAAGAGTAAGTAGATCACGGATCAAATAGAACTGAAGCATCTCTACTGCAAACTAAAACAGTACCTGTGATAACAGCGTCAGATGACTCAGCCTCAAGTCTGGTTGGGAAGCATAACACTAGGGCTGGGCCCCATCACCCTGAACTATATCCCTGGGATGGCCTTTACCTGGGTGGTCTCCACCTCTAACGGCCTGACCTCCACCTCTAACTGTCTGGCCCCTACCTCTGGCTGCCTGACCCCTGCCTCTGGCTGGCTGAGAAGGTGGTGCAGCAACTGGTGCCGCAACTGGTGCCGGAACCATGGCACGAGAACTCTGATGCTGTGAGCTGCCCGTTTCCCGAGGGAAAAATCTAGCAATGTGCCTCGGATCACCACAAGTATAACATAAACTCGGCTGCTGTGACTGCTAATCCTGAAACTGACCCTGTCGACCCGAATAACAACCCTGATAACTCTGGAGTGGAGGTGCACTAATAGGAGCTGGTGGTCCACTATAGGCTAGCTGGTCAGAATAATTCATATGAGGGCCACGACCACCTGAGGCACCGTGGGATGCCCAAAGCACTGAATGAAATGGCCTGGAAGGATGGCCTCTACCAAAAGTACTCCTGCCTCTAGATGAGGCACCGCTGAACTCACCGGAATGACGAGGTCTCTTGTCAGACCCCTGACCTCCCTGAGTAAGAACCATTTCGACTCGTCTGGCGACATTAGCTGCCGCTTGAAAAGAAATCTCACTCCCAGTCTCCTTAGCAATCTGCAATCTGATAGGCTGAGCAAGTCCATCAATAAACCTCCTCACCCTCTCTCTCTCGGTGGGAAGCAGAAGAATGGCATGACAGGCCAAATCAACAAAATAGGTCTCATACTGAGTAACAGTCATACTGCCCTGTTGGAGACGCTCAAATTGACGGTAGCGCTCCTCTCTCAATGTGATAGGCAGAAACTTCTCTATGAAAAGCTAAGAGAATTGGTCCTAAGTAAAAGCAGGCAACCCAGCTGGTCTGTTCAACAAGTAATTTCTCCACCATTTCTTGACGGAACCAGTCATCTGAAATGCAGCAAAATCAACCCCATTGGTCTCCACTATACCCATGTTTCGTAGAACCTCGTGACAACTGTCAAGATATTCCTGGGGATCCTCTTAAGGAGCGCCACTGAAGTGAATAGGAAAGAGCTCGGTAAACCTATCCAATCTCCATAATACCTCAGAAGACATAGCTGGCCCATCTCCGACCTGTGCCGCAATAACCAGCTAAACTAATCCGACTGGTTGAGCGGCTGGAGCCTGATACCGGGGAGCTATCTGCTCCGGAGCAGGAGTGGTAGGAGTGTGGGCTCCTCTTCCAGCCTAAGAGACTACTGGTGCCATGGTAAATGCGCCAATCTAGGCCACACTCTCTATAAGGCCCACCAAACGGACCAAAGCGTCCTAAGTACTGGGGTAGCAATGAACCCCTCCGGAACTTGAGCTGGTCCAGTAGGAACAGTTTGGGCTGGAACCTCCTCATCAAGCTCTATCTGAGGATCCACTGCTAGGGCTGGTGCTCGGGCTTTAGGCTGAGCCCTGCCCCTGCCACGGCCTCTGGCACGGCCTCGGTCTTAACCTCTGCCCCGCGTAGGAGCTGCCACTGGAGGCTCTGGCTACTGCTTAGCTGAGGAAATGGTACGTGTTCTCGCCATCTGCAAGAGAATAAAAGTAGAAGAGTTCAATAAGTATTGAGAAAGCAAAATCGCACGACAGAGAAGAATAGAAGTGAAACTTGTTCCTAAAATTTATAGCCTCTAGAAGATAAGCACAGACATCTCCGTAACGATCCTCCAGACTCTACTAAGCTTGCTCGTGAATCGTGAGACCTAGGCAACCTAATGCTCTGATACCAATTGTCACGACCCAAAATTTCTCACCGTCGGGACCGTGATGGCGCCTAACATTTCACTTTCTAGGCAAGCTAACATTAGAGAATCATTTCACTATCTGAATGAAAGAAATAGTAGAACAGAAAAGATAGATGGGGACTTCAAGGTCTGCGAATGCCGACAGATCTACCTTGAGTCTCCAGACAGCATACCAATAGCCAAATCTCGATCAACCCAAGCCGGTATCAAAATCTACACAGAAAGTGCAGAGTGCAGTTTCAGTACAACCGACCTCATGTACTGGTAAGTGTCGAGCCTAACCTCGATGAAGTAGTGACAAGGCTAAGGCAAGGCACCTACAAATCAACCTGTACAATCTAACAGTGTATATACAAATAACAGAAATGAAGAACTAAACGGCAAATGTCAGGAGGGGAAACATACTGAGGGGAATACAAGATAAGGGACTACAACAGAATGATCACCGAAGCAGTCAATATACCATGAATTAATAGCAATAGTGAATACAATAAGGAAAAATACACGGCGTCACCCTTCGTGCTTTTACTCTCAATCTCACCATAAAAATTAATAGAAACGGTACAGCATCACCCTCCGTGCATTAACTCTCATATCATGGCACGACATTACCCATCGTGCATTAACACTCACAATGTGGCACGTCATCACCCTTCGTGCATTAACACTCACAATATGGCACGGCATCACCCTTCATGCATTAACACTCACAATATGGCACGACATCACCCTTCGTGCATTAACACTCGCAATATGGCACGACATCACCCTTCGTGCATTAAAACTCTCCCTTACCATAATGCAATGCATAAATAACAACAAGGAGATAGAATAACAAGTACAAACCTTGCTTCAACATTTGGTTCCATAACATCAATCTCAACTTTGAAATAAAAACTCAATTATCACCAGAAAATCCGTAAACATGATAATGACAATCCATTTAACAATACTAGTATAACACATAACAATTAGGCATAGGAATAAGACAACATAAGAAAACGGAAGAAACGTGGAAAAATAGGTAAATTGGCGGCGCATAAGTACTCGTCACCTCACATATACACCGCTCACATGAATTTCACTTAGCAAGTAATCTAAGGTTCCTAATTCCCTCAAGTCAGGGTTAGACACAACACATACCTTGCTCCAAAGGCCACTTAATTCTCAATCACAGCTTTTCCTTTGGAATTCACCTCCAAACCACTCGTATCTATTCAAAAATGACTCAATAATATCAAATATTTCTAAAGGAATCAATAACATTGCATAAATTTAGATTTTCCTAAATTTTCCTCCAAAAAGTCAAAAATCGACCCCGGGCCCGCTTGGTCAAAACCCGAGGTTCGGACCAAAATCCATTTACCCATTAACCCCCGAGCCCGAATATATAATTGGTTTTGGAATTCGACCTCAAATTGAGGTTTAAATCCCCAAATTTTTGAAATCCCTAGTTTCTACCCAAAACCCCTAGTTCTACGACGAAAACCTTAGATTTTTGGTTGAAATCTTATAAAATGTAGTGAAAGATTGAAAGAAACCAGTTTAGAATCACTTACCTATGATTTGGGAAATTGATGGTCTTTGAAAAATTGCCTCTTGTGTTTTAGGTCTTAAAAATTTGGAAAATGAATGAAAATTCCTGTCCAAAAGTCATTTTGTTCAGCTGCAGACGTCGCATTTGCGACCTGAGCTTCGCGTATACGAAGCTCGCAATTGCGAAGGGGCTATCACAACTGCGAAGCCTTCACAATCCTGCTACCCTTTGCAAATGCGAGGAAAGTGTCGCAATTGCGATCACTAAACCTCGCCAATGTGGACAAAAGATCGCATTTGCGATCCATACCCCTCCCAGACTCCCTTCGCAAATGCGAAGAAAAGTTCGCAATTGCGATCACAGGCTGGCCCAGCTTCTCTTCGCATTTGCGATGAGAAGTTCGCAAATGTGACCTCAATAGTGATTGCAAATGCCAACCCTGACCTCGCATTTGCGAAGTCTGAGGCCTGCAACACAGCTGAAGCACACCAGCTATTTTTCTAAGTCCAAATCACTCCGTAGCCTATCCAAAACTCACCCGAGCCCTCAGGGCTCCAAACCAAACATGCATGCAAGTCTAAAAATATCATACAAACTTGCTCGCGCGATCCAATTGCTAAAATAACACATAGAACTACGAATTTAGTACCAAATCAAATGAAATTCTCAAGAACACTTCAAAATTTCTATTTTCTCAACTGGACGTCTGAATCACGTCAAATCAACTCCGTTTCTTACCAAATCTCACAGACAAGTCTTAAATATCATAATGAACATGTACCGGACTCTGGAACCAAAATACAGACCCGATACTAACAATGCCAAATATTAATCAATTCTTGTAGACAAATAATTTCCAGACTTTTAATTTTCATCAAAAATTTGTAACTCAAGCTAGGGACCTCTGAATTAAATCCAGGCATACGCCTAGGTCCCATAATCCGATAGGACCTACCAAGACCGTCAAAGCACGGATCCGAGCCCGTTTATCAAAAATATTGACCAAAGTCAACTAAATCAACTTTTAAGACAAAAATTCTTATTTATATTAGTTTTCAACATAAAAGCTTTTTGGAAACCTGCCTGGACTATGCACGCAAATCGAGGAGGGTAAAAATGAGATTTTTATGACTTAAGAGTGCATATTTAAGTTATAAAATATAAGATGACCTTTTGGGTCATCACATGTAGTGAAGTGCCAATTGCCTATCCATAATTGATAGGCAATTTGGTATACAAAAACAAGGTGAAGTGAGTCTAGGTCAACCATACAAAAAAGCACAAGTGAACCTAAAATAACTAGGTAAGATATTTGGAAGGACATCTTCCAAAAACAAAAGGACCTACATCTAAAAAGTAGGTTGATTCTCCCTTTGGACTAAGGCAAAAAACAGGTGAGTATGCTAGAAGTTGTCTTCAACTTAGCTTTGACAATGAGAGCATAGAAAGCCAAGTTGAAGACAGTTGTTACTGAGATCCATTTAGATGACTTAACTTGCTGCCTCTGAATAGTGAAGTTGACAGAAGAGATTGAGCCTTGGCTTGTTGTCTTCATCCAAAAAACATAGGAGTATAAGAAGAGAACTGGTAGCAGCGGGGAGCTACTGTTGGAGCTATTGCAATATGTAACCTTCTACATTTGGAGGCTAATAATAGTAGTGGCATATTGGACAGTTAGGTTTGAGCCCCTAAGTGTGTCCTGATCAAACCTCGGCACTTGAACACTGAGAGTGATGCTGCTGCAGACAAAGGACAGTAGTACAGGTGGCAGATGGAATATCCTGTCCTGACCTTCAGACTTGTACATGTGGTCATGAACTTGGGAGTAGGTCAGTTAGACTGTTAATGACTGAATCCTGGAGCTGGAACTGCTGCAGGCAAGTTGGAATGATAAGATATGAGGGCAGGTGTTGCAGCTACATTGAAGACAACTGCTCAGTCCAATGTGTCCAGTTGGTTGCCCATTCTGTTAAAACATGTGTGCATGTCTTTGAGAAGTTGATATGCCTTAACCTTTTCATGTGTTCCCAGAAGAATGAGCAATAAAAGTGTTGATACCACACACTGAGAACACCTCAATAGGTTAGGCCTATCCACCATATTGGTACCTGCACATATAAACAAACATGTTAGTGTAAAATAAGGGATCTTGCTCTTCTCATTAAGAGGAAGGGCCTGATGTTTCGCCTCTATATCTATGGACTATGGATTGGATAGTAAGATTTGGGGGTTTGAGGGTCTATTTATGGTCGGAATTTGATGATATTGGTATGGTTAGACTCGTTATTGAATGGGTGTTCGGATTTTGTGACTTTTATCAGGTTCCGAAGGATGGGCCAGGGGTTGAGTTTTTGTGTTGACATTTTGAATTTGGTGAAAGAACATAGCTTTATCGTATGTGATAGATTCCTATAGCTTGTATTGATTATATTAAGTTGTTTGTGACTAGATTTGAGTCGTTTGAAGGCCGATTTGCGAGGCAAGGGTTTCTTGGAGCATTGAGCTGCACACTTTGAGGTCAGTAACACTTCTAAACTTGGTATTAAGGGCGTGAATCCTTGGAATACGTGTTATATGGTTGGTGTTGGGGTGACTCACATGCTAGGTGACGGGAGTGTGGGTGTGCACCGTGTTAATTATGACTCAGTTGATTCTGTGTAGTTATGTAGTCTTGTTTCTACCCGTGTAATTCCTACGTGTTAGAGTTATTGAGTTGTGATCCATATTAGAAATCATGTTTACGCTATGTGCTTATTCTGTTGGGACCCACTGAGGTCATTTCTGCCATTGAGTTATTTGCTTAAGTTGCAATTATGTACTAAGTCATATTTATTCATTTGCATATCATATCTCGGTCTCTGTTATCATTTACTGTTACATCATGTTATCATTGTTCGGTCTAAGTGGTATGAGATTTGTGAGCCCATGAGACTAGAGAGATTGATGACTGACTTGGGACCTGAGAGCCGGATTTTGAGTGATATTTATGGGATTGGGCTGCCCTAATTTTCTTATCTACTATTATGGGATCGGGATGCATGTCATAGTAGGCCATATTGTCTTTATATTAGTGCTTGGGCAGGATTCGCCCCTCCGAAGTTTGATATAATAGCATTGAGTGCAGGTACCGTACAATGCTGAGTGATTGTGCTGATGAGTGGGAGTTTGAGACAAACAGATTGAGTACTCTGAGAGTGTGAGTACCTAAGAGTATCATTGTGATGCATTACATTTAACATGCATATTTGACTTGTAGGCATAGAAATGTAGCATTCCTCATGCTAGTTGTACTTGGCATATTTTATCAGTGTTTAACTTAAATTATTGACCTTTAAAGTATGCCTACATTTATGTACTGTGTACTAGCTGAATATGGAAGTTCCCTGAGTTATTACTATCATTATCTTGTTATATAAGTGTTGTCATTGTTTTGATTCAGACTGTATATTTCTTAGCTCGTCACTGCTTTCACCCAAAAGTTAGTCCTGTTACTTATTGAGTATATTGGGTAGGTTGTACTCATACTATACTCTGCACTTTGTGTACAGATCCAGGTGCATCTAGATGTGGTGATTTCTAGACGTGGTATTAGTACCTGCTTGGAGACCTTAAGGTAGCTTCTATGACGCCCACAGACCTTTACCCTCCTTTCTTTCATTTTATTTCAGTACTATTCTAGTTTCTCAGACAGTTGTACTAGAGTTTTAGACTAAATGATATTAGTAGCTCATGTACTCGGTGAGACCAGGATTTTGGGATTTGTTGTCGTTGAGTTTCAGTTGTTTTTATCAGTTATCTATGAGGTTTTCCACTGTTGATGTAACGACCCGACCGGTCGTTTTGAGCTCTAGCACGTCGTTTGGCAGTTTGAGGTAATGAGTAGATTCACTTCAGGTATTATGACTTGTACGCATGGTTGGAATTTAAATTCGGGAAGGTCGGAATGGATTTAGAAAGAGAATTCTCATATCGGAAGCTTAAAGTTGGAAGAATCTGACTAAGGGTAGATTTTGAGTTAACGACCTCAGAATCAAAATTTGAAGGTTCCAACAGGTTTGTATGATGATTACGGACTTGGTCATATACTCGGATCGGGTTTAAGATGGCCCGGAAGTGTTTCGGCACCTATTGTGGAAGGTTGGTATTTTGAAAGAATTTCATAAATTTGGGTGGAAGTGCATTTAAATGTTATTGATGTCCGTTTGGGCTTCCGAGTCTAGGAATAGCTCCTTATGGTGATTCTGATATTGGGAGCACGTCCGGGAGTAGATTTGGAGGTCCATAAGTCATTTTGGGGTCATTTGGCGAAAGTTAGAAATTTGAAGGTTTTTGAGAAGTTTGACCGGAAGTGGACATTTTGATATCGGGGTCGAATTTTGATTCTGGAAGTTGGAGTAGGTCTGTAATGTCGAATGTGACTTGTGTGCAAAATATGACGTCAATCGGACGTGATTTTATAGGTTCGGCATCGAATGTAGAAGTTTGAAGTTCTAAAGTTCATTAAGCTTGAATTGAGGTGCGATTTGTTGTTTCAGCATCGTTTGATGTGATTGGAATACTCGACTAAGTCTGTATGGTGTTTTAGGATGTGTTGGTATAATTGGTTGAGGCCCCGAGGTCCTCGGGTGGATTCCGGATGGTAAACGAATCGAGTTTGGGCTTGGAGGAATGCTGGAGCAACTGTCATCTGGTGTAACCGCACCTGCGAGGTTTTGGCCGCAGGTGCGAAGCCGCAAAAGCGGCCAGGAGGGTCGCAGAAGCAGTTCTGGGCGACCAGGGCAGGAGCGCAGGTGCGAGAAAATGTCCGCTCCTGCAAAGCCGCAGATGCGTAGGGGAGGTCGCGAAGCGGAATTGGCCAAAAAGGCTTGGGGTCACAGAAGCGGACATTTGCACGCAAGTGTGTGAGTGCAGAAGCGCTATTTGGGTCGCAAAAGGGGAGGCTGATGGGTTGAGTTAGAGCCGTACCTGTAAAGGATTTTCTGTAGGTGCGGAGCTGCAGGAGCGGCTATTGGACCACAGGTGCGAAGATTGGGCTGGGTAGTGTGCTTCATTAAAACGAGGGTTTGGCTCAATTTCACTTCATTTCGTCCTTGGGAGCCGATTTCGGAGCACCTTTTGGACTGCCATCTTCATCAACTATAATGAGGTAAGTGCTTTCTTCACATTGTGGTTTAAACACATGATTTATATATGGATTTAAGCATAGCAACTTGTAGAAAATGGGATTTTTGGTAGGAAACCTAGAATTTGGTATTTTTGTATTTTGACCACGGAATTAGACATGAAATTGGGAACAAATCATATATTTGAGTTCATAAGGTTATGGGTAATGTTTATCTTTGAAAATTTTGGAATCCGGGCACGTGGGCCCGAGGGTGATTTCTATCGACTTCTCGAGCGGAGTTAGGAATTGTTATGAATTGGATTGTACTAGGTATTAGAGTGCATATTTATGGATTCATATGTTTATTGACTAGTTTTGGAGTGTTGGGCATCGGTTCGAGTTATTAGAAAGGTGTTTGAGCCAGTTTTGGGACTTCGGAGCAAGGTGAGTCTCCTTTCTAACCTTGTAAGAAGGAATTAATCCCATAGGTGAATTGAATTTATGTGTACTCTTACTTGCGGGGGCTACGTACGCACAAAGTGACGAGAGTCCGTACGTTGCTACTAGTTATGCCTATGTCCGGGTAGTTTTATGCTTACACCATTCCTTGTTGATACTATTATTTGATTTTTTTATTAATTGCCTTGAAAAGAGTTGAAATTGAGGATTTTGAGATTTGAAGGTTTTCACTTAAATTTTGTACTTTTGAAAAGAATTGAGGAATATTGTAATAACTTGAGAAATCTATGTGCAACCGCTTCGCAATTTATATTCCGCGAGCGGAGTAAATTTCTACTACTCTCATAGGAGCGGGCCGATCGCCTCGGCAGGTTAATAGATGTATCTATGGTTCGTGTCGTTCGACCCTCGACAGTGCACAATTTATATTTATATGTTGGATCGGGCAGTACGTCCTCGGCATTGTTTGTGCATGATAACTCTTTGGAATTAAGAATATAAGTTTCTGCCTTATTGGCTTGAGGTATAAGTTATTAAATGACGAAACCAAAAATGGAGATTTCCTAAATAATAAAAGACATGTTTACTTACTTCTTTATTTTTGAGCCTTCAGTTGTTTCATATAATTCATGATTAATTACAATATTGGCATTTTATTGATAGCCCATAGTGAGTGTCGGAGTCGACTCCCCGTCACTGCTTCTTCGAGGTTAGATGGGATACGTACTGGGTACGTATTAATTTATGTACTCATACTACACTTGCTGCACATTTTTCTGCAAGTGCATTTATGTTTAGCAGCCCTGTGAGAGTTAAGGCGGGTATGCATGCAGAGACTTAGGTGAGCTGCACACTTATTACGGCCTGCAGACAGCAGAGTCTCCTTCAGAGTATTAGTATTTCTCCTGTCTAATTTGTATTCCGGGCAGATGCTTTATTTTATTGTACATTCTTAGATGATGCTCATGCGTTTGTGACACCGGGATTTGGGGCGACTATGGGTTGCACTGTATTGAAATTATTGTAAAATGGTATTATTTATTCTGTAAATTCAATATTTTACTTTTTAATTAAAGGAAAATGAATTTCTGAAATAATAAAATGAGAACAAAGTTAAGTATTTATTGTTGGCTTGCCTAACAGCGGTGTCCGTCGCAATCACAATCTTTAATGGATTTTGGATTGTGACAACATGGTATGAGATCACTAGGTTCACATAGGTCTCACGAGTCATGAGCAAGTCTAGTAGAGTCTCGCGGATCGGTACGGAGATGTCTATACTTATCTTCGAGAGGCTACAAAGATTTTAGGAGCACTTCCCTTCTTGTTTCCACATTCTGTGATTTGATTCTTTTGAGGCTTATGCCTTCATTTCTTTCCAATTCAATCTTATGCGACGCGAGGCGCTTGCTATAAATCAAGAATTGAGGAATTGTAATGGTACTGCAGAGGTGGTGTAGGATATTTCTACCTGCGTATTTGATTGGTCTATTACCGTTGCCTTGCGGAGGAACGTTCTGTCATTTCAGCTCAGTATCAGTACTACCTAAGGTTTCGATATTTGGCAATGATTGTTATGACGGTTCATGCATTGCTATCGCACAGTGTTAGTGTAATGGTAGGATGCTTGTCTATGCGTCAAAGCAGTGAGCGACTTGGAAGGAGGTTTACAGTGCATGATTCAGAGATTCAGTATTTTATTTTCGGCAGAGGAAGGGCAATCGGACTAGGAATGCTCAGGTTCGGGTTGATGGAGTAGCGAGGCTTGGTATTTTCAAGCATGGTAGAGTTCTCAATTGAGATGTGGTGTCATCATCCTTGTTGAGGGTGTTAAGGTTCGCCGATATTATGGCCTTCTTTAATTTACCTTCATGGCAGGGTATCGGGAAATGGTGTCTGAGATGCGGTTGTCAGAGATGGCGGTGTGTAGCGGTTTCGGGATAGAGTTAGCATTTTTAATGTTGATGGCTCGAGAAAGATGATCTTCGGGGAGTCTTAGGGTTGGTAGCAAATGGTCAGATCAAGTGCCGCAGAGATGGATGATGCTTTGAGGCGGTATCTGGCCAGCAAAGGATAAGGAAGAATGTGTGGGAGGCATGTTGCGGTGGTTAAATTTCTAGAGGGCCAGGGGTAAGAAGCAGGAGTCAGGTAGCCGCTTAAAGGAGAGGGTTTGACTAAAGTGGGAGAATGGCAGAGAAGCATATGGGTCCCATGGTAGGATAGTTTCATTCCTTGAGCAAAGTTTAGAGTGAGTTGGGGATTCATGGTGGGCAGTGACTAGGTCTACGGACTTAATTTGGAATGTTGGCTGCTATGCTGGGAAAGGTTGGATAAGACAAAAGGAGTTACTTGATGTGAAGTGGGATGCAATGCGACTTCGGATTGGAATGTATTGTCGCACCTGTAGTTAATGTCAATGGGGAGTGGACGGCTTTG
Source organism: Nicotiana tomentosiformis (assembly GCF_000390325.3). Taxonomy (NCBI): domain Eukaryota; kingdom Viridiplantae; phylum Streptophyta; class Magnoliopsida; order Solanales; family Solanaceae; genus Nicotiana; species Nicotiana tomentosiformis. The sequence continues at coordinate 35,237,188 of NC_090822.1, forward strand.
TATAGTTGGTTTCGTAGTAATTGTACCTAGTGCAGCGTCGTTGGATGATGTCGGCATGGAGATTCCACAGGTGGGCTGTCTCCTGTGAGGAGATTAGCGGTTGTGTGGTGTCGATGAAGCTTATACGAAGAATTTTACTGGCTATCCCGTAAGCGGTCGAATATGTAAATGCGGCTAGTGATTCAGAGTGTTCATGAAATGGTTAACAGGAAGATTTTGAGGAATTTGGCTGGTCGATTGTGCGAGGTCATGTCAATGAAGAAGCAGGAATCTTGGTAGGTTCCAGGGTTATGAAATTGTAACTTCAAGCTAAGTGGGAGAGCCCCACCGTCTATGATTGGATTGCATGGTTGTCTACTTATGAGGTTTTTGGTTATCGCCATATTGGTGAGTCATTACGACTAAAGGAAGAAACCATCAATGGTAATTTGAGCAAAGGATTTGGGGAATATGTACTATAGTTGGCCTTATCGATTCATGTTCAAGCTTTGGGAAGACTCAGAATTTATGCTTCGTATAGAGGTAAGTTACAAGGAAGACGATTCAGCCGGGGTGCTTTTTTGAGGGGGTTTTCATATGCTAGCAGGGCCTTAGAGTTTGATTATATTTGGGACCAAGTCAGAGTGGGTGACTCTCATCAACGGTCCTAGCGGATTCAAAAGTTAAAGTGCGGTGCCTAAGGATCTCGAGTCCGTAGTGTGGTTAGATATCGAGCTTTGCAGTGGGTTATGAAAGGGGCTTGGAGTTTTCCATGCCATGTTCGGTCCGCGGTGTAGCATTGGAGGAATGGGGGAAGGTGACTTCGGATCTATGGAGGGATTTATCAAAATAAGTATACCAATTGAAGATGCGAGTGTTACACAAGGAGAGTATGAGATAGTTTGTGGGTTTTAGGGACTGAGTATTCTCGTCAAATAAGGTCACTCAAGATGAGTGCGGATTTGAGTCCCCTATGTTTGAATGGAGCTACTACTATTCCTATGTTTGGATTGACATGATGGTGGCAATGATCAGTTCTTTCAGCGTGTTAAGTTACACATGTGATTGTGGCAGTGCGCGCGAGGCTTGAAGGCCGCCGTAATTGATTTTGTATGGAGGCATTCGAGTATTATGGCCTGCTATGTGTAGATGGATCTCGGGAGAATTATGGTGGGTTAGACCACAACTCGAGGTTTGTATTTCCTTCAGTTATGGGAATTGGAATTGGAGGATCAAGGTTTCTGTTTGGTGTAGGCAGAAATGTTACGAGCTTGGGTTAGCAGGAAGAGATTCAGATGTTAGAGTAAGCTGGTATTGTCTTTAGCGTCACCTGAGATCAGTGTCCTATGTAAGAGGCTTTGTGTTCTGATTGGCGGATCCATGATTTATTTTACATCATTGATATGGCTGGTGGTATGGATGTGCAGACTTGTTACATGGTGCGGACGATTGTGGGAGCGTATCCCACGGAAGGATCATATAAGTGTGACATGTAGTCACTTAGTCGATTAAAGACTAAAATCAAGTATGGAGATTGTGGTAATATCGCTAGTGTGAGAATTTATGCTTGAAGGGCGCTCGGTTCATCTAGTGGTGGACTGTGGAAGTTTGTTCCGAATTTGACGGTTGTTCTTATGCATCATGGGAAAGAGGGGTGTTGTGGAGCCCTGAAAGATTATTGGCCCTATGCAGTACGATCGGAATCAACTTGAGGTCTGTGGATGGATCAAATTGTGGATGTGGGTTTTGTATCAGGTCGGATGTGTTCATTTCAGCATAGCATTGTTTATGGAGGAGTATTCAGATGTTGGATGTTATTTCGTCGTTGGGTATTTCATGTAATGCTTCATTGTGCCTCGTAGGTTGTGAGGCGGTTTGATCATTCACACTCATATTGAGATCCCGTGTGGTTTGTGGTGTTATGAGTGCATGATGGCTCTCGAGATGCAGGTCATTTATTGCACCATAGTTATGCTTGAGTTTCGTAGCGTATGGCGCTATCCGTCTCCCTGAGATTTGTATATCGCACTTCGCGTGCTTATGGTCGATATTCGAGTATTTCGTAGTTATGAGCATTTTAGCTCGGTAAGTATTTTCTTATAGATTATTATGTGTGGATCGGGTGGCACGCCGCCACGGGTATATTGTTTGGATCGGGTGGCATACCGCCACAGGTATCATGGATGGATCGAGTTGCACACCGCAACGGTATCATGGTTGGATCGGGTTGCATGCCGCAACAATGTGATGTTGAGTACAGTTCCCTATACCTAATCTTGTGTGTTTATTTCTCAATTTCTGAGGAAGGTTCATACTATTTTTTCAGTTGTTTAATTAGTCGTGTGGGTTGCGTAGTTCTTTCCAGAGTTCATTTTCTTTATGTATTACATTCGAGTTTGTAGCTTTTTGGCACATTGTGGCATTATATGAGACTTTTGGCAGTGCTTGAGGTGTCTTATTGCCTAAGCAGCTATACTAGGTTAGACGAGATTATTGGACCTGGGATCAGTGCGATCGGATTTACATGCAGTATAGTTGAGAGAAAATATCGTTATTTGGTTCATAATGAGGTAATGGCTTTTATCTAGAGGGGAGACTCAATGATTTGTTGACTCGGGAGTTGGTTATAAATTTCTACACATCTCTTTCGTCGTGGATGTATTGCAAGAGTTATAACAAGAATTATATGTGTCATGGGGTGTGTTGTGGGCATCAGATTCGTGGAATTGTGGCTATTATTGCAAGAGGGTGTTATTATGGTCAGGTGAATTATGCAGTGCATGGTGTGGATTCAGAACAGGTATACAATCATGTATTGGTACATCGTGTGGTGATGGGTACGATGGTTGTATGTTGGAACGGACGTGGTACAGGATTTCAGGTGTTGGAATTTGGCTTTAGGGCTTATTTGACTAAATAAAAAGGAGGAATTGCAGGTTTACTTGAGCTGATGTGCTCAACTGGATTGTGGAAGCACAGGTAGGTGCATGAGGTGTTAAACGATGATCTCAGACAACTCCAAAGCAGTTCTTAGCACATTCGAGGACGAACATATGTTTAAGTGGGAGAGAATGTAACGATCCGACCGGTCGTTTTGTGCTTTAGCACGTCGTTCGGCAGTTTGATGTCATGACTAGATTCACTTCAGGTATTATGACTTGTACGCATTGTTGGAATTTAAATTCCGGAAGCTCGGAATGGATTTGGAAAGAGAATTCTCATATCGGAAGCTTAATGACCTCGAAATCGAAATTTGAAGGTTCCAACAAGTTCGTATGATGATTATGGACTTGGGCGTATGTTCGGATCGGTTTTGGATGACCCGGGAGCGTTTCGGCACCTATTGTGGAAGGTTGGCATTTTGAAAACATTTTATAAATTTGGGTGGAAGTGCATTTCAATGTTATCGATGTCCGTTTGGGATTCCGAGTTTGGGAATAGCTCTGTATGGTGATTCTAGTATTGGGAGCGCGTCCGGAAGTAGATTTGGAGGTCTGTAAGTCATTTTTGGGTCATTTGGCAAAAGTTAGAAATTTGAAGCTTTTTGAGAAGTTTGATCGGAAGTGTACTTTTTGATATCGGGGTCGAATTTTGATTCTGGAAGTTGGACTAGGTCTGTAATGTCGAATGTGACTTGTGTGGAAAATTTGAGGTCAATCGGATATGATTTGATAGGTTTCGGCATCGAATATAGAAGTTTGGAGTTCTAAAGTTCATTAAGCTTGAATTGGGGTGCGATTCGTGCTTTCAGCATTGTTTGATGTGATTTGAATGCTCGACTGAAGCTGTATAGTGTTTTAGGATGTGTTGGTATAATTGGTTGAGGTCCCGAGGGCCTCGGGTGGATTCCGTATGGTAAACAGATCGAGTTTGGGCATGGAGAAATGTTGGAGCAGCTGTCATCTGGTGTAACCGCACCTACGAAGTTTTAGCCGCAGGTGCGCAGCCGCAAAAGCAGCCAGGAAGGTCGCAGAAGCGTTTCTGGGCGAGCTGGACAGGAGCACAGGTGTGAGGAAATATCCGCACCTGCGAAGCCGCAGATGCGGAGGGGAGGTCGCAGAAGCGGAATTGGCCAAGAAGGCCTGAGGCCGCAGAAGCGGTCATTAGCACGCAGGTGCGTGAGCGCAAAAGCGAAAGTGCAGAAGCGCTATTTGGGCTGCAAAAGTGAAGGGTGCTGGGTTGAGTTAGAGCCGTACCTGCAAAGGATTTTCCGCAGGTGCGGAGCTGTAGGAGCGACTATTGGACCGCAGGTGCGAAGATCGGGCTGGGCAATGTGCTTCTTTAAAACGAGGGTTTGACTCAATTTCACTTCATTTCGTCCTTGGGAGCTGATTTTGGAGCACTGTTGGAGTGCCATCTTCATCAACTATAATGGAGTAAGTACTTTCTTCACATTGTGAGTTAAATACATGATTTATATACGGATTTAAGCATGGAAACTTGTAGAAAATGGGATTTTTGGTAGGAAACCTAGAATTTGGTATTTTTGGATTTTGACCATGGAATTGGGAACAAATCATATATTTGAATTCATAAGGTTATGGGAAATGTTTATCTTCAAAATTATTCAGAATTCGGGCACGTGGGCCCGAGGGTGATTTCTATCGGCTTCTCGAGCGGAGTTAGGAATTGTTATGAATTGGATTATAATAGGTATTAGAGTGCATATTTATAGATTTGCATGTTTATTGACTAGTTTTGGAGTGTTGGGCATCGATTCGAGTTGCTAGAAAGGTGTTGGAGCCGGTTTTGGGACTTCAGAGCGAGGTAAGTCTCCTTTCTAACCTTGTAAGAGGGAATTAACCCCATAGGTGAATTGAATTTATGTGTACTCTTACTTGGGGGAGCTACGTATGTACGAAGTGACGAGAGTCCATACGTATCTACTAGTTATGCCTATGTCCGAGTAGTTTTAGGCTTACACCATGCCTTGTTGATACTATTTTTTTATTGTGTTTATTAATTGCCTTGAAAAGAGTTAAAATTGAGGATTTCGTGATTTCAAAGTTTTCACTTAAATTTTATACTTTTGAAAAGAATTGAGGAATATTGTAATAACTTGAGAAATCTATGTGCAACAGCTTCGCAATTAATATTTTGCGAGCGGAGTAAATTTCTACTACTCTCATGGGAGCGGGCCGATCGCCTAGATGCATCTATGGTTCGCGCTGTTCGACCCTCGACAGTGCACAATTTACATTTATAGGTTGGATCGGACAGTACGTCCTCGGCATTGTTTGCGCATGATAACTCTTTGGAATTAAGAATATATGTTTTTTCTTCATTGGCTTGAGGTATAAGTTATTAAATGACGAAGCCAGAAATGGAGATTTCCTAAATAATAAAAGACATGTTTACTTACTTCTTGATTTTTGAGCCTTCAGTTGTTTCATATAATTCATGATTAATTATAATATTGGCATTTTATTGATAGCCCATAGTGAGTGTCAGAGTCGACTCCTCGTTACTGCTTATTCGAGGTTAGACGGGATACTTACTGGGTATGTGTTGATTTATGTACTCATACTACACTTACTGTATATTTTTGTGCAAGTGCATTTATGTTTAGCAGCTCTGTGAGAGTTGAGGCGGGTATGCATGTGGAGACTTAGGTGAGCTGCACTCCTTATTACGGCCCGCAGCCAGCAGAGTCTCCTTCAGAGTATTTGTATTTCTCCTGTCCAATTTTTATTCCGGGCAGATACTGTATTTTATTGTATATTCTTAGATGATGCCCATGCTCTTGTGACATCGGATTTTGGAGAGACTATGGGTTGCACTGTATTGAAATTATTGTAAAATGTTATTTTTTATTCTGTATATTCAATCTTTTACTGTTTAATTAAAGGAAAATAAAATTTCTGAAATAATAAAATGAGAACAAAGTTAAGTATTTATTGTTGGCTTGTCTGACAGTAGTATCTGACGCCATCACGACCTTTAATGAATTTTGGGTCGTGACAGTTGAACTTGTTAAAATCATATTTTAAATTCAAATGTGTAGTCACTATGTGATTGTCTAGTAATGTGATAGGCGCCATCACGACAGGTTGGAATTTTGGGTTGTGACGATCACCTGATTTTCCAAATCAAAATAGAGGGCAACAAAACTTTCAACAATATCAACAGCAGCCTCAAAAAGCTCATCAACAAAGCGTTGAAGACATGATGTACTAATTCATTAAGACTACTAACGAGAAGGTTGAAAGTCAACATTCAGCTATAAAGAATTTAAAAATTCAGGTAAGTCAATTAGCAGCTCTCATGCATGGACAACTTCAAGGTGCTCTACCAAGTAACACTGAGAAAAAATCCAAAAATATATCTCAAATCCATCTCTCTACGGTTAGGTAAAGCTCTTGATGATCCATATGCAGATAAAGAAGGAAAGCCACAAGAAGTGGAACAGATAAATAAAGTGAGAATAAAAGAAGAAAAAGATAACGGGGAAAAAGTGTAAGAAAATGAATTGATGACAAATCCTCACTCTATACCCCTCCCTTTTCCATAAAAAATGAAATGAGAAAAACTTGACAAATAATTTTCAAAGTTTCAGGATATCTTGAAACCACTTTATATTAATATACCTTTTATAGAAGCTTTAATGCAAAGCCCATCTTATACTAAATTTGTAAAAGAAATTTTTTCTAGTAAAAGGATATTACAAGAAGTATCTGTGGTTAAGCTTACAGAAAAATATAGTGCTATACTTCAAAATAAGTTTTCACATAAACTTGATGATCCAGGTAATTTTACAATTACTTGCACTTTGGGAGGTGCTCACTTTGAAAAAGCATTAAGTGATTCATGTGCTTCTATAAATCTAATTCCTTTTTCAATTTTTAAAAAATTAAAACTTGTATCACTGCAATTGGCTGATTAAAGTACTAAAAAATCAAAAGAAATTATTGAAAATATTCTAGTTAGAGTTGACAAATTTATATTCCCAATAGATTTTATATTACTTGAAATGGAAGAAAATACTGAGTTACCATTGATTTTAGGTAGACTATTTCTTGCAATAGGAAGAGCAATTATTGATGTCCATCAAGAACAATTGATTTTGCGAGTTGATGAGGAAAGAGTAATTTTTGACATGCAAAAATTAATAAAGTTTCCCGAGGATGAGTCATTATCTTCTTATTTTCAAATTGACTTGATAAATGACCTTGCAGATGAATACAAAGACGATCAGTTGATTACTAACTCATTAGAAAGATGTCTGACCAGGTCAGTTACCACAAGTGATGATAATCCTACAATTAGAAAAGAAGTTGAAATATTAGAAAAAGAATCAGAAAGTCTCACAAGAAGAAGTTCAATAAAAAAATTGAACTCAAAAATTTTTCTTCTCATTTGAAATATATTTTTCTTGAATCTGAATTATTTTCAGTAATCATTTCATCTTCTTTGACTATAGAACATGAAGAAAAGCTGATTGAAGTCTTGAGGAAACATAAAAGAGCTTTAGGGTGGACAATAGCTGCCATCAAAGGAATCAATCCAGCTATTTGTATGCATAGTATCCACATGGAAGAAAATCACAAACCAATAGTCCAACCCAAAGGAGACTGAATCCAGCAATGCAAGAAGATGTCAAGAAAGAAGTGGTGACACTTTTAGCATCATGTATTATCTATCCGATATCTGACAGCCCTTAGGTAAGTCTTGTGCAGGTAGTACTAAAGAAGTGAGGTATGACAGTAATAAAAAAATAAAAATAATTAACTTATACCTACTGGAACAATCACAAGATGGAGAGTCTGTATTGATTATAGACGACTTAATGAGGCTACAAGAAAATTATATCATTTTTCTTTGCCTTTTATTGACCAAATACTTGAAAGAGTCGCAGGTCATGATTTTTACTATTTTCTTGATGGATATTCTGGGTATAATCAGATACTAATTGCTCTCAAAGATCAGGAGAAAACCACATTTACATGCCCCCAAGGTACGTATGCTTACTGTAGAATGCCATTTGGACTATGTAACATTCCTGCTACATTTCAGCGTTGCATGTCAGTAATTTTCTTAGCCATGACTGAAAAGTTTCTTGAAATCTTCATGGATGATTTTATACTTTTTGGCAAGACATTTGAAGATTGTCTCTATCATTTAACTTGGTGCTTAAAAGATATGAAGAGACAAATTTAATTCTTAACTGAGAAAAATATCACTTTGTGGTAATAGAGGGAATTATTTTAGGACATAAAATCACTGCTAAAGGAATAGAAGTTGATAAAGCTAAAATTGATCTTATAGTAGGATTACCCCCTCCTACCACTGTTAAAGGTATTAAAAGTTTCTTAGGGCATGCGGGTTTTTATAGAAGGTTCATAAAAGATTTCGAAACCTCTGACTAACTTAGTGATGAAAGATGTGAAGTTTGAATTTTCAGATAATTGCATGAAAGCATTTGAGTTTCTCAAGAAACATATGACTAATGCTCCAATTGTTGTTTCTACTGATTGGATCCAGTCATTTGAAGAAATGCGTGATGCACGTGATACAACAATTGGAGCTATATTGGGACAAACGAGAGAAAAGATTGTCAGACCTATTTACTACACCAGTAGAACCCTCAATGAAGCTCAATAAATTATGTCACAACAGAGAAGGAGCTATTCGCAATTGTATTTTCATTTGACATATTCCATTCCTAATTGATAGGAATGAAGGTTAGAGTATTTACTGACCATGCTGCTTTAAAGTACCTCGTAGCAAAGAAAGATGCTAGACCCAAATTGCTAAGATGGATACTTCTTTTGTAAGAATTTTATCTTAAAATAAAAGATAGGAAAGGCTTAGAAAATCAGTTAGCTGACCATTTTTCACGATTAGAAAATCCTTCAACTGAGACAACAAATATCAAGGAGGAATTTTCTGATGAACATATTTATACAATTACCACTGTTACAAATCGGCCACCTTGGTTCGCTGACATTGCCAACTACTTAGTTTGAGGATGGATCCCAAAATATTTGTCTTATGAACAAAGAAAAAAACTCCAAAAAAAAATAAGATATTATTTTTAGGAATATCCTTATTTAAATTTTGTGCAGATGGCATGATCTGGAAATGTATGCCAGAAACAGAAATAAACAATATCCTAAGCCACTGTTATGATGGAGTTGTAGGAGAACACTATAGAGAAAGAAAAACAGCCGCAAAAGTACTTGAAGCTGGTTTTTTATAGTCCACTATGTTCAAAGATACAAGAAATTATGTCACCACTTGTGACAAATGCTAGAGAAGTGGTAACATTTCAAAAAGGGATGAGATGCTTCTTAACTCTATTCTTATATGTGAAATATTTAATATTTGGAGCATTGATTTCATGGGTCCTTTTCCTCCATCAAATGGTTGTGAATATATTTTAGCAGCTATTGATTATGTTTCAAAATAGGTAGAAGCAATAGCTACTAAAACATTATGCTCATGTTGTTTGTGTTTTTCTCAAGAAAAATATTTTTTTTCTCGATTTGGAACTCATGTGTTATCATAATTGATAAGGGAACTTATTTTATAAACAAAAAGTTTGCAAATTTGTTATTAAAATATGGATTAACTCATAACACATGGACTCCATATCATGCTCAAACGAGCGGGCAAGTAGACGTTTCCCATAGAGAATTGAAAAGAATTTTAGAAATATACGTTGGATCTTCTCGAAAAGATTGGTCTTTTAAATTAGATGATGCTTTATGGGCATACCGAACTGCTTTCAAAACTCCAACAGGCACATCCCCTTATAGATTAGTTTTTGGAAAAGCTTGTCATTTACCTGTGGAATTAGAATATAAAGTATATTGGATTATGAATCTGTTGAATCTAAATTTGTCAGATGCAGGTAAAAATCGTCTACTTCAGCTAGATGAATTAGAGGAATTCAGACTTAAAGCATATGAAAATGCTAAATTATAAAAAGAAAAGACGAAAAGATGGCATGATAACCTCATTCGCCATAAGGATTTTAAAGTTGGAGACCAAGTTCTTTTGTACAATAGCTGATTGAGATTACTTCTAGAAAAATTAAGTCACGTTGGTCTGGACCGTACATCATAACAAAAGTAACCCCCTATGGTGCCGTTGAAATACAATATATGGATAGGAGGAAAAAAATTAAAGTGAATGGTCATCGTTTGAAGCCTTATGTCACCAAAACACTTTGACAAACAGGCTTCAACAATCATTTGTGCTTAAAAAATATATATATTACTAAGTCGAGCTAACGACATTAAACTCAGAATTATCTCTACTTTTTTTAAAATAAAATAATAATAATAACTATATAAAATATTTTCTTTTCAGTAATCATCATATGCTCAAGTCATACGAAAAGAATAATATATATATATATATTATTTTTTTTGCTTAAAAGAAGTTTTCCTTTTTAAGCTTTAATAAGCCAACTAAGGGGAACTTTTTTTAGGAGTGTGAAATTTGTGTTAACGTGGAGGCCTAAGAGCCTTTACTTCTTAAAAATAAAGTTACAGTTACATGTTGTTCTATTTAATAATATGATGTGATATGGTAAGTTGAAATGATGAAATTTATAGTTACCATTAACTATATATTTTTATTAAATTGATATGTTACAAATATGGATATGTTTTTAGACCTTTGGAGGATGAAACTAAAAATCTATTTATTTTTTACAAAGGCATTAACTATACCTTACGTCCATTTACAGCATATGCACTACATCTTTCATATTTTATATATCTTTATATTCTAATCTTACTACATATATAATAAATTTATATATATATATATATATATATATATATATATATATAAAGAAAACTATTGATAGTAACTAAAAATAAACAATATCTTACCTTTATTGCTGAAGCCATAAACATTTTGTTTCCGATCTTTAGGAATGAGAAGGAGGCTATACTTTAGAGACAATGCTATAGCTTTGGAAGGAGATTATCATCCCAAAACCTGTATACACGCCATTTACACCATTTACATTGTTCAAGGAAAACCAAAACCCCATATAACGAATACTATGTAATAGGTCATTGGTAAAATCTTTTCGCAACCTATTTGCTCGTCACTCTCTCCTATATAACATTCTTCACCCTCAATTAAAAAGAAAACAGAGTCAGAACAGCTCATCTCATTCACTCTATTCACCTCACATCATTTTTTCTTCTCTGTTTCACTTCTGAAAAATGGCACAACAAAATAGAAGGTGTGACAAAACATAATATCTCTTTTGAAGCTGATGCATGTGAGAGAGCAGCAGTAACCCATCATCTCGTAGAGGAACGCCTACTTGATTTTACTGAAGAAGATGGAGAACAATCCTACCTATTCTTACTTTGATTGAATCATTTGGATGGACCGAGCTTGTTCGAAATCCTTGGCCAGTAGTATTAATGCTCGTTCGCGAGTTTTATGCTAATATGAATATGACTGTAACGACCCGGCCGGTCGTTTTGAGTATTTCGGGCTCATTCCCTTAGTTATTGCCTCCTCTATGTTATATTATGGTTATGTGACTTGCCGGGGTAGTTGGTTTGGTTTCGGGTGAGTTTCAGAGTGAAATGGGATACTTAGTCCCTAAGTTAGGGCTTAAGTTGGAAGAGTTGACCGAAGTTTAACTTTTGTGTAGACGACTCCGTAATGAAGTTTTGACGATTTCGATAACTTCCTATGGTGATTTTGGACTTAGGAGCGTGTCCGGATATTGATATGGAGGTCTGTAGGTCGTTTCGGCTTAAATTGGCGTAAGTTAGAAAGTTGAAGGTTTGAAGGTTGAGAAGATTGACCGGGAGTGACTTTATTGATATCAGGGTCGGATTCCAATTACGGAAGTTAGAATAGGTCTGTTTTGTCAATTAAGACTTGTGTGCAAAATTTGAGGTCAATCGGAGTTGTTTTGGTATGAATCGGCGCTATTTTTGAAAGTCGGATGTTCATAGTTGTAATAGGCTTAAATTGGATATAGATTCGTAGAATCAATGTTGTTTGATGTGATTTTTGGCCTCGAGTAGGTTAGAACTTGTTGGCATATTCAAACTGTATCCTGGGGCCCGGGTGTGAATCAGATTAAAATCGGGATAATTTTGGACTTAATGGAATGTTGAAGCTGCTCAGGTTCTGGTCCAATCACATCTACGCACTTTGGGCCGAAAGTGCGGCACCGTAGAAGCGGCCTGTGAGCCACATAAGCGAAGGTTGGTCTGGCTAGCTGGGACCGCAGAAGCGGACGCGTAGAAGCGGCTGGCCTCCACAGAAGCGTAAGCGCACAAGTGAGTAGGGGTCCGCAAGTGTGTTATTTCAGGTTACTAAGTGAGGGCCCCACCTGTGATAGAAGTTCCGCAGGTGCGAAGCCCCAGATGAGGTTGAGGGCTCGCAGATGCGAGATCACTAGGCTGAAAAGGGTGAGTTCGATTCATTCTTCCTCTTTTAACCTCGAGAGCTCGGTTTGTGGCGATGTTTAGAGGGATTTTCAAGGAATTGTTCGAGGTAAGTGATTTTAACTCGGATTTGGCTATTATAGATGAATCCATCGTTGTTTTTGTCATTGAAATAGTATTTTGGGTTGGAAAATTTGGCAAAAACTTTTTGAAACTCCATAGACTATATTTTAAGGGTTTTAAGGTCGATATGAGATCAAAACTGAGTAATTTTTGTATGGTTGGACTCGTTATCGAATGGGTGTTCGGATTTTATAAGTTTGGTCAGGTTCAGAGATGCGAGTCTCGAGTTGACTTTTTATTTTTTTTTAAAGATTGCAACTTAATTAATCGGAATAGTTTCCAATGGTTTGTATTTATGGTATAAAGTTATTTTGGCTAGATTCGAGTCGTTTGGAGTTGGATAATCGCGGAAAGAGCTTAATAGCGAATTGAGTTAGCGTGTTTTGAGGTAAGTCTCTTGCCTAACTTTGTGTGGAAAAATTTTTCCTTAGGAATGGTGTTGTTTTGCGTTAATTGTGATATGTGAAGGCCGTGTACGCAAGGTGCGAGTGGGTACACAGGCTAAATTTGGTAATTGACCGGTTAGAGTGATGTAGATTCTTTTCATGCCTTTAATTGAATTGTCATAACATGTTATCTTTATCATCGTTAATCTATTCTTACGTGATTTACTTGACATTGTAAATACTTGTCTCATCTCTACTTGTTAGTTGCCTTTACATGCTTAGTTGAAGTTATTGTTCTCTCGTTTCCTTATTAATTATTTAGCAATCGAGTTACCTTACTTGAATTTGTTGTTTCGTGGAATATCTTATTGTTGAATTATGGTGTTGAAGTTGGCCGTGATTCACATTGAGGCATAGTTGTAAATTATTGAAATACCATTCTTGTTGATATATTCAGTTTTAGTTGTTATTATTGAGACTTTTGTACATATTGTGGTTAAGCCATGGACTATTTATTGTGGAAATATTATTGTTGTTGACTACTTTGGCAAGTTGTGGTTTTGAGCATTGCAGGTGCGATTTGTTATATGTTGTGATATTAATACGTATGCAGTGGCATAAGGATTGGGGTTGATACGCATGTGGTGAGATAAGATGGGCTTGATATGCGCGTTGCTAGTAGGGGAACTACTTGAAGCCACGCTATGTGATAAGGTGGGCTAAAACGTGGGTAGCTATTTCGGGAAAATAATTTTCAAAAACTAAATGCAAGGCTCCTGCGATGCAATAAGGAAAGATTGTGATTTGATTTGTGAAATGAGACCATGAGGCAGTACTCAGTAGTGATTCTTGTTGATACCTTTCATTTACATCAATTGTGTTTTGGTTGCATCATTTCCTTGGCATTCTTATTATGTGTTTCTTCTGCGATGTCTTAATTGCCTTAATTTCAGTGTATCTATTCTTGTTATATTTCTTCATTGTATCATGTCCATTATTTTCATTATTATATTGTACTATACCTGTTCAGTTTCTCTATTTATTCTAGTGGGATTCTTGACCTGACATCGTCTTTACTTTACCGAGGTTATGCTTGATACTTACTGGGTACTATTGTGGTGTATTCATACTACGCTTTTGCACATCTTTTTGTGCAGATCCAGGTACTTTATACCAGCCTAGGAACCTTTGAGTTGAGCTTGGATCGGAGACTTCAAGGTATACTTGTCGGCGTCCGCAGGCCTCGGAGTCACCCTCTATCTAGTTTCTATTTCATTCTCCTTTTTTATAGATAATGTTGTATATGGATGTTCAATATACTCGTGTAGAGCTTGTGACTCGGTATCAACATATTTTGGGTATTATGTTCAGTTGTATTGCAGAGTCCTTTGTATGATAGCTATTGTTTTAAATTGAAAGTTTTATTTCTATTTTTCTTAAATTATTCATGTATGTTAGGCTTAACTAGTTTTAAAGACTAGGTTCCATGATGACATCCTACATCGGAAAATTGGGGTTGTGCCATGGTGGTATCAGAGCTCTAGGTTAATAGGTATTAAGAGTCATAAAAAGATTTAGTAGAGTCTCACAGATCGGTACAGAGACGTTTGTACTTATCTTTGAAAGGCTATGGAACTGTTAGGAAACTTGACTTCTTTGATTCCTTATCTTGCGAAGTTGTTGACTTTGAAATTCTGAATCTTTGTCTTTCTATTCTCTCATAGATGGTGAGGGCACGCACCGCTGGGTGAGATGATCAGACATCCGCGCCCCCTGCTAGAGCCGCGAGAGGCCGATGAAGAGGCTGAGGAGGGGCACATGGTGCAGCCAGAGCACTTGCCCGAGCTTTGACAGAGGAGCCACCAATAGCTCCAGTTGGGGGGCAGGCCCCTGAGGCGCCTGTTGCTCCCCCTGCACTTCAGGAGACCCTCACACAGTTCTTGGGCATGTTTGGTACTCTAGCTCAGGCGGGGTTGATTCCACTTGCACCAGCCATATCTCAGGCTGTGGGAGAAGCTTAGACTCCCGCAGCCTGTACCCTAGAGCAGAGGGTCCATGTTGACCAGGTCCCAGAGGTTATACCGGTACAGTCGGTTATTCCAGTTCAACCCTAGGTTAGGGCAGCAACATCTGAGGAGGAGGAGCTCAGACTCGAGAGGTAGAAGAAGTACCACCCTCCTATTTTTAGCGGTCTAGCTACAGAGGATGCACATGGTTTTCTAGAGAAGTGCCACCGTATTCTCTGTACCATGGGTATTGTGGAGATGAGCCGGGTTTCTTTCACTACTTTTCAGCCGTCGGGACCAGCGTACTTATGGTGGTGGGCTTATGAGGAGGGTAGTCCAGCCGAGGTAGCTTCACTCACATGGGCTCAGTTGCGCTAGTGTGCTATGACCGTATCAGAGTATGATGTCAGATTCAATGAGTTGTCTAGGCATGCACCTGTCTTGGTTTCCACAGTCAGAGAGCGAGTCTGTCTATTTATCAAGGGGCTCAACTATGATATTAGATTCAGCATGGCTCGAGAGTTGGAGATTGATATCAGCAGATGGTAGAGATCGCACAGAGATTGGAGGGTATGCGGGGCCAGGAGAGAGAAAGGACAGGGAGGCTAAGAGGCCTCGAGATTCTGGAGGATATAGTGGTGTTCGTACCCGATTTTCAACCCGTCATGGTAGAGTCTATGTGAGCCGTCCATTTCATTCAGCATTTTCATCTTCCAGTGGTACTCCGGCCACTCCCAGGTCTCAGGTTTCCTATTCTGCACTGCCACTGTCTAGTGCACCTCCTGCACGGGGTGCTTTCAGCGGTCATTCCAACCGACCAGGCCCGAGCCGGTTTTAGCAGCTGTGTTCTACGAGAGGTTGATTTGAGTGTGGTGATACTCGTCATGTGGTGAGGGACTGCCCCAGACTCAAGAGGGGTGCACCTCCACAGACTACTTAGGCTCCACGTATTCCACATGGTCCCCAGACTTCTTAGGTCATGATTACCGCACCAGTTGTTGCTCCACCTGCACAGCCAGCTAGAGGTGGAGGTCAGGCGGGTAGGGGTCACCCTAAAGGGGGAGGCCAGGCCAGATGTTATGCTTTTCCGGGAAGGACGGAGGTGGTTGGATCAGACGCAATTATCACATGTATTGTTATGGTTTTCCATAGACATGCATCAGTCTTATTTGATCTAGGCTCCACTTATTCATACGTATCATCTTACTTTGCTCCGTATTTGGGTATATCTTGTGATTTTTTGAGTTCTCCAGTTTATGTGTTCATGCATGTAGGAGATTCTATTGTTGTTGACTGTGTGTATCAGTCGTGTTAGGTTGTTATTGGCGGTTTTGAGACCAAAGTTGATCTATTATTTCTTAATATGGTGGACTTTGATGTTATTTTTGGCATGGACTGCTTGTCGCTCTATCATCCTATTCTTGATTGTCACGCCAAGACGGTGACTTTGGCTATGCCAGGTTTATCGCGGTTGGAGTGGAGGGGTACTTTGGATTATGTTCCTAGTAGGGTTGTGTCATTCCTTAAGGCACATCAGATGGTTGGGAAAGGATGTAATTCATAGCTAGCCTTTGTGAGAGATATCAGTGTTGATGCCCCTACCGTTGAGTTAGTTCCGGTAGTGAGAGACTATACATATGTATTTCTGGCAGATCGTCTGGGCATGCCGCCCGATAGGGATATTGATTTTGGTATTGACTTGTTGCTGGTCAATCAGCACATTTCTATTCCACAATACCGTATGGCCCCAGCGAAGTTGAAAGAGTTAAAGGATCAGTTGCAAAAGTTGGTTGGAAAGGGTTTCATTCGGCCTAGTATGTCACCTTGGGGTGCTCTGGTCTTATTTGTGAAGAAGAAGGATGGCTCCATGCGCATGTGTATTGACCAACGACAGTTGAACAAGGTTACAATGAATAATAGATATCCATTACCATACATTGATCTGCTACAAGGTACCAGAGTGTTCTAAAAGATTGATTTGCGGTTAGGGTATCATCAGCCGAAGATTCGGGATTCGGATATTCCGAAGACTACTTTTAGGACTCGATATGGTCACTACGAGTTCCTTGTGATGTTATTTGGGCTGACCAACACCCCAACAACATTCATGCACTTGATGAATAGTGTATTCCAGCCATATCTTAATTCATTCATCATTGTGGTTACTAACAACATCTTGGAGTACTCCCGAAGCCGGGAGGATCACAAGCAGCACCTGAGGATTGTGCTCCAGACCTTGAGAGAAAAGAAGTTGTGTGCAAAAATTTTAAAGTGTGAATTCTAGCTTGATTCAGTGGCATTTTTGGGTCATGTGGTTTCGAGCGAGAGGATCAAGGTAGATCTGAAGAAGATTGAAGCAATGTAGAGTTGGCCCAGACCGTCGTCAGCTAATGAGATCCAGAGTTTTCTTGGTTTTCCCGGGTATTATTATCGTTTCGTAGAAGATTTCTCATCTATTGATGCACCTATGACAAGATTGACCCAGAATGGTGCTCCTTTTAGATGGACCAAGGAGTAAGGAGAGCTTTCAAAAGCTCAAGACTGCTTTGACTACAGCCCCAATATTGGTGTTGCCTATGAGTTCGGGGTCTTACTCTGTGTACTGTGATGCACCGCGTGTGGGCCTTGGAGCGATGTTGATGCAAGAAAGTAGGGTGATTGCCTACGCGTCTAGGTAGCCGAAGGTGCATGAGAAGAATTATCATGTTCACGACCTAGAATTAATAGCTATTGTTCATGCCTTGAAGATTTGGCGGAACTATTTGTATGGTTTCCCCTGTGAGGTCTATACCAACCACCGAAGCCTATAGCATATGTTCAAACAGAAGGATCTTAACTTGCGGCAGTGGAGATGGTTAGAGTTGCTTAAGGACTATGATATCACTATTCTATTTCATCCCGGGAAGGCCAATATGATGGTCGATGCCTTGAGTCAAAAGGCGGAGAACTTGGGCAGTTTAGCATACCTACCGGCAGCAGAGAGGCCATTAGCATTGGATGTTCAAGACTTGGCCAACTAGCTTGTTATATTGCATGTTTCGGACCCAAATCGAATTCTCACTTACGTGGTTTCTCGGTCTTCTCAATATGAACACATTAGAGAGTGTCGCTATGACGATCCATATTTGCTTGTCCTTAAGGACACGGTACAGCACGACGAGGCCAAGGAGGTTTTATCAGATATGACGATGTGTTGTGGATGCAGGGCCGATTATGCGTGCCCAATGTAGATGGGCTACGTGAGTTGATTCTTCAGAAGGCCCACAGTTCGCGGTACTTCATTCATCCGTGTGCCGCTAAGATGTACCAGGATTTCAGGCAGCACTTTTGGTGGAGGAGAATGAAGAAAGACAGAGTGGAGTATGTTGCTCGGTGCCTAAATTGTCAGCAAGTGAAGTATGAGAACCAGAGGTCAGGTGGGTTACTTCAGAGACTTGAGATTCCTGAGTGAAAGTGAGAGCGAGTTACTATAGATTTTGTTGTTTGATTCCCACAGACTCAGAAGAAATTTGACACAGTATGGGTGATTGTGGATAAGTTGACCATGTCGGCTCATTTAATTTTGGTGGTGACTAATTATTCTTTAGAGCAGCTGACTCAGGCCTACATTCGCGAGATTGTCCGACTTCATGATGTGCCAGTATCCATCATCTCTGACCGGGGTACGCCGTTTACATCGCGCTTCTAGAGAGCTGTTCAACATGATTTAGGCATACAGGTTGAGTTTGAGTGCAGCAATCCACACTCAAACGTACAAACAGTCCGAGCACACCATTCAGATATTGGATGATATGCTTCGTGCCTGTGTTATGGAGTTCGGGGGTTCTTTTGATTAGTTCTTGCCGCTTGTGGAGTTTTCCTACAATAGCAGCTACCAATCGAGTATTCAGATAGCTCCTTATGAGGCCCTATATGGGAGACATTGTCGTTCTATAATTGGTTGGTTTGAGCCGGGAGAGGCTAAGTTATTAGGCCCGAATTTGGTTCGAGATGCCTTGGAGAAGTTCAAGTTGATCCAGGATCGGCTTCGTACATCCCAATCTAGATAGAAGCGTTATATGGAACGGAAGGTTCGTGATGTTGCATTCATGGTTGGAGAGCGAGTCTTGCTCCAGGTTTCTCCCATAAAGGGTGTTATGCGGTTCGGGAAGAATGGCAAGTTGAGCCCTAGGTATATCGGACCTTTTGATATTCTTGAGAGGATTGGTGGGGTGGCCTACAAGCTTTCCTTGCCACCTAGTCTAGCTGTAGTTTATCTGGTATTCCATATTTCTATGCTCCGGAAGTATCATTGTGATCCGTCGCACGTGTTAGATTTCAAAACAGTCCAATTGAACAAGGATTTGTCTTATGTTGAAGAGCCAGTGGCCATCTTAGAAAGGCAGGTCCGAAAGTTGAGGTCAATGAGCATTGCTTCAGTGAAGGTTTGGTGGAGGGTCCAACCAGTCGAGTAGGCGACTTGGGAGACCAAGCATGATATGCGTAGAGGTTATCCTTATCATTCCATCACTTCAGGTATGTCTCTATACTCGTTCGAGGACGAACGTTTGTTTTAAAGGGGGGAGGATGTAGCGACCCGGCCGGTCGTTTTGAGTATTTCAGTCCCGTTCCCCTCTATGTTATGCCTCCTCTATGTTATATTGTGGTTATGTGACTTACCGGGGTGGTTGGTTTTATTTTCGGGTGAGTTTCGGTGTGAAATGGGACACTTAGTCCCGAAGTTGGGGGCTTAAGTTAAAAGAGCTAATAGGAGTTTGACTTTTGGGTAGACGACTCTGTAATAGAGTTTTGACGGTTTTGATAACTTCGTATGGTGATTTTGGACTTAGGGGTGTGTCCGAATATTGATCTGGAGGTCCGTAGGTCGTTTCGACTTGAATTGGCAAAAGTTAGAAAGTTGAAGGTTTGGAAGTTTGACCGGGAGTTCACTTTATTGATAGCGGGTTGGATTATGATTCTGAAAGTTAGAATAGGTCCGTTGTGTTATTTAAGACTTGTGTGCAAAAATTGAGGTCAATCGGAGTTGTTCTAGTATGAATCAGCATTAGTTTTGGAAGTCGGATGTTCATAGTTTCAATAGGCTTGAATTGGGTTACGATTCATAGAATCAATGTTGTTTAATGTGATTTTTGGCCTCAAGTAGGTCTGTTATGTCTTTTAGAACTTATTGGTATATTCAGATGGGGTCCCGGGTGTGAATCAGATTGCAATCAGGATAATTTTGGACTTAATGGAATGCTGAAGATGCTGAGGTTCTGGTGCAATCGCACCTGCGCACTTTGGCATGCAGGTGCGGCACTGCAGAAGCGGCCTGTGACCCGTAGAAGTGAAGGATGTCCTGGCCAGCTGGGACCGCAGGTGCGGTCAGCTATCCGCAGAAGCGATTGGCCTCTGCATAAGCGTAAGGGCTGATGCGCTTAGGGCCGCAGGTGCGATATTTCAGGGGCCTAAGTGAGGACCTGTGATGAAAGTTCCGCAGGTACGGAGCCGCAGATGCGGTTGAGGGGTCGCAAAAGCAAGATCACTGGGTAGAAAAGGGTTAGTTCAAGGGTTTTCATTCATTCTTCATCTTTTGACCTAGAGAGCTCAGTTTGTGGCAATATTTAGAGGGATTTTGAAGGAATTGATTGGGGTAAGTGATTCTAACTCGGATTTGGCTATACATGAAGTCATCGTTGTTTTTGTTATTTATCTAGTGTTATGAGTTGAAACATTTGGGGAAAATTTGTGAAACTTCATAGACTATATTTTGAGGATTTGAAGGTCGATTTGAGATTGGAATTGAGTAATTTTTGTATGATTGGTCTCGATATAGAATGAGTGTTTGGATTTTATAAGTTTGGTCGGGTTCCGAGAAGCAAGCTTGGGGTTGACTTTTTGAGTTGACTTTTTATTTTTCTTTAAATATTTCAACTTTATTGTTCGGAATAGTTTTGTATGGTTAGTATTTATGGTATAAAGTTATTTCGGCTAGGTTCGAGCCATTCAGAGTTAGATAATCGCGAAAAGGGCTTACTAGCGGATTGAGTTAGCACATTTTGAGGTAAGTGTCTTGCCTAACTTTATGTGGAGAAATTATACCTTCGGATTGGTGTTGTTTTGTGCTAATTGTGATATGTGAAGGACGTGTACGCAAGGTAACGAGTGGGTACACGGGCGAAATGTGGTAATTGACCGGTTAGAGTTATGTAGATTCTTTTCATGCCTTTAATTGAATTGTCATAACATGTTATCTTCATCACTGTCAATCTATTCTTACGTGATTTACTTGACATTGTGAATACTTGTCTAATCTTAACTTGTTATTTGCCTTTACATGCTTAGTTGAAGTTATTGTTCTCTCATTTCCTTATTAATTATTTAACCGTCGAGTTACCTTACTTGAAGTTGTTATTTCTTGGAATATCTTATTGTTGAATTATGGTGTTGAGGTTATATTGTCCACGATTCACATTGAGGCAAAATTGTAAATTATTTAAATACCAATCTTGTTGAGATATTCACTTTCGGTTTCTATTGTGGAGACTTTTGTACATATTGTGGTTGAGTCATGGTCTATTTATTGTGGAAACATTATTGTTGTTGACTACTTTGGCAAGTTGTAGTTTTGGGCCCTTGAGGTGGGATTTGTGATATATTGTGATATTGATATGCATGCGATGGTATACGGATTGAGGTTGATACGCATGCAGTTAGATAAGGTGGGCTTGATACGCGTGTTGCTAGTAGGGGAACTACTTGAAGCCACGCGGTGTGATAAGGTGGGCTAAAACGCGAGTAGCAATTTCGTGAAAATGATTTTCAAAAACTATATGCAAGGCTCCCGCGGTGGTATATGGAAAGATTGTGAATTGATTTGTGAAATGAGACTGCGAGGCGGTACCTCGGTAGTGATTCTTGTTGATACTTTTCATTTACATCACTTGTGTTTCGTTTGCATCATTTCCTTGGCATTCTTATTATGTGTTTCTTCCTTGATGTCTTAATTGCCTTAATTTCAGTGTAGCTATTCTTGTTATATTTCTTCATTGTATCATGTCCATTATTTCCATTATTATATTGTACTATACCTGTTCATTTTCTCTATTTATTCCAGTAAGTGTCTTGACCTGACCTCGTCACTACTCTACCGAGGTTTGGTTTGATACTTATTGGGTACCGTTATAGTGTATTCATACTATGCTTCTGTACATTTTTTGTACAGATCCAGGTACTTCATACTAGCCTAGGCACCTTTGAGTTGAGCTTGGATCGGAGACTTCAAGGTATACCTGTTGGCGTCCGCAGGCCTCAGAGTCACCCTCTATCTAGTTTCTATTGCATTCTCCTTGTTTGTAGATATTGTTGTATAGGGATGTTCAGTATACTCGTATAGATCTTGTGACTTTGTATCAACATATTTTGGGTGTTATGTTGAGTTGTATTGCGGAGTCCTTTTTATGATAGCTATTGGTTTAAATTGGAAGTTTTATTTCTATTTTCAATTAAATTCTTCATGTATGTTAGGCTTACCTAGTCTTAGAGAATAGATTCCATCACGACATTCTATGAAGGGAGATTGGGGTCATGACAGTGACAACTAATACTTCCACTGTCAGGAGACGAAAGATTCTTTTTGGTCTGGAATTCATCAATATGTTATATGAAACTCCAATTTTTAGAAGATGTGCCTTTGCAAACAATAATTTGAAACCCAATTACGTGTGAGATTGGTCCAACACTCTGCCCTCTTAGAATTGAATGGCATGTTGATACTTATCTTCAGAGAGATTGGTTTCCAACTAGAAATCTCAGTACAACAGCAAAGGTATTGATGATATTCTTGAGTTCTAGATTAGAACCAAATAAAAATACCTATGAAATACGACCCAGGAGAGCTGCTATGAAGCGTTGTCGAACCAAAAAATCAATGAAATCTTTGTATTTTGGTTCTACTATCATCCAGTTGATCCGTCACGATCCAAAACCCACTATATGCCGTGATGGCGCCCAACGTCGCTGTTAGGCAAGCCAACGATGAACCATCTAAATAATTGTTCATTTTATTTCTTTTGAGATCATAAGTTTTATTAAGTAAAGAAATTAATGCATTTAAAATCATAAGTGCATACATTATTAGTAAGACATAAAGTAAAAGGTTATTAGTAAGACATAAAGTAAAAGGTGGCAATATTAAAGAAAACCCATTAACATCAACAAGAATATCCCAAAACCCGACATCACAAGTGTATGAGCATTTACTAAGAAATACAATAATAATACAATATTTGTCTCGAATGTTAATTAGACAGGATAAAATAAATAACTATGATGGAGACTCAGTGGGTTGCGACACGTAGCATGGAATGCAGCTCGCCATAAAGTCCCCTCAGCAACTGCGCCTACGCTCCAAGATGACCACCAAATGAACCTGTCAGATCCTGCACATTTACTGCAGAAGTGTAGCATGAGTATGTAAATCGACGCGTACCCAATAAGTATCTAGTCTAACCCCGGAAAAATAGTGACGAGGGATCAATATCGACACTTATTAGTGGTCCAATAAATATATTAAAATAATTTATAAACATATATGAAACATAACAATAATAATGAGGTAAGATTTATAACTAATTTAATCCTCAACCTGACGACGATATAAATTTCTCAAATCTCAAATACTATCTCAACAAATGGAAGAATCAAAGGATACCTCAAACGGGTAAGGGACATCAAGTTCTATCTCAAACAAAACAAGGCATATCATGTAACTGCCAGATCTCAATCAAGGGAAACCCAATCAATATTCGGACTCCTAGCGGTATCACGCACGATTATGTCAAGGTCGTACGGGCTGATCCAGAATAGTGTGTACACTGTCGAGGGTCGATCGGCGCGAACCGTAGATGCATCTCAAATATACTGGCGAGATGTTCGGCCCGATCCACAGGAAGAGAAGAAACTTATCGAATTGCGAGCCATGTGTTTGCAACTCAAGAACATGAACATAAAGTAAGTATAACTGTAACCAGCGATCAAATATCCTGCCAAACCCCTTAAGGTAATGAGGTTCATTCTAACATTATCTCTAATCAAATTACACTTACAAGCTTTTGGTAATTAAACTACAAGTTGAGTTCAGGTAATACAAACATCGCATGATAAAGTCCTAAGTCTACCTAGACATAAGTATGATTTTAGCTACGTACAGACTCTCGTCGCCTCGTACGTACGTAACTCCCAAAACAAGTAGCACGTAACAAATACAGTACCTACTAGGTAGTTTTCCCCTCACAAGGTTAGACAGGAGACTCACCTCGCTCTGAAATATGATAACCGGTTCCAACGCCTCTCTAACATCTCAAATTGATGCCAAACGATCTGAAACTAATCAAACAATATGCAATACAATCAAAATATACTCCAATACTCATAATTTAACCATTTATAACAATTCCCAACTCCGTACAAAAAGTCAACCCTCGGGCCCACATACCTGGATTTCGAAAATTATCAAAAATAAATATTATCCATAATTTACATATTCTATATACATAAAATCATCCAATTTCGTCCATGAATTGACCCTCAAATCAAGGATTTATCATTTCTCAACTTTGGGGCTCAAAATCTCAATTTCTACAATCCAAACACGGATAAAAATAATAACCAACCAAAATTATCATGGAAATACATCGAAATAAAGGTTATATATTTACTTCCTTGTTGAGACAAGAACAACGCAACAAAAATCACCTCAAACAGGGCTCTAGAACTCAAGATATGCTCAAAATACTAAAATGCACGGTCTGCCCATTTACAACACTTGCCAGGTGATTTATGTTCTTTGCCTTCGCAATACATCTTCGCATTTGCAAATAGAAAATTTTAGCGTTGACCAGTCATCCCAGAATTCCTTCTTCGCGTTCGCGGGACCACTCTCACGTTCGCACCAGAAACCAGCAATCTTTCCCGACACGTAAATGTGAATAACTCCCATACGACCCCGGAATTCGATGATTCTTGTTGATATGGTTCTATAATTACGATACGGATATAATGGTTCAATCTTATCACAAATCAAAGGTCGTTTTCTCAATATAGTACCCTTTATGCCCAAATAAACTACGTTGAAACATCAAATAAGAGCATGACACAACCCAAACCCATCTGAAACAGACCCGAGGACCCCGGGACCCCGTTCAATCACACCAACTAGTTCTAAAACATAGAACGAACCTACTCGAGGCCTCAAATCACACCAAACCACATCAAAACTATGAATCTCACATCCATTCAAGCCTAATAAACTTTTAAAGTTCTAAAACTCATGTCGAACCATGCCAAATCAACCCGTAATGACCTCAAATTTTTCATGCAAGTCCAAATGACACAACAGACATATACCAACTCCCAAAATCACAATCCAGACCTGATATAAACAAAGTCAACTCTCAATTAAACCTAATAACCTTCCAAATCTTCAATCTTCCAACATTCGTCAAAAAGCATCAAATCAACCTACAGACCTCCAAATCCAAATTCAGACATACGCCTAAGTCCAAAATGACCCTCCGGGCCTAACAAAATCGTCAAAACTCCTATCCGAGGTCGTTTAGTCAAAAGTTAAACCTTGGTTAACTCTTTCAACTTAAAGCTTCTGAATTAAAAAATATTCTTCCAAATCAAGTCTGAACTTCTCGTAAATCGAAACCAACCAAGCGTGCAAGTCATAATACATGAAGTGAAGTAACTAAGATCTTATACCACCAAACGACATGCTAGATCTCAAAATTACCAGTCGGGTCATTACATTTTCCCTCACTTAAACATTCGTTCATCCTCGAATGTGCCAAGAACCGTCCCTGAGTTACCCAAAATCACAGTTTAACACCTCGTGCACCTACTCGTGCCACCACAAAACCACATGAGCACATTAGCTCAATCTAGACTAAAGGTCTTTCCTGCTACCCCAACCCATACGAACACCACCTCAATCTCAACATGTTGTACCAAAACATGATCAAGCACCCATGCTAAAATAACACCAATGCACCGCATAATTCGTGTGCCCACAATAACATCCTCCAACCACAATAGCTGCAAATTCATGAACCCGATGTCTGTAACATACCCCATAGCACATACAAGCCTTGTTCCAACCCTTGCAATATTGTAACGATAAAAGGGATGTTTAGAAACTCATAACCACCTGCCAAATCAATAACTCATAGATTCTTTCCGCTTCACAAGAACCATTGCCTCATTCTAAACTGATTAGTGACATTTTCCCTCTAATATATATTATACAAATTCGATTGCACTGATTTTAGGTCCAACAACCTTGTCTCACCCATTACAAGCTACTCGGGAAATAAGCCACCTCAAACACCATCTAAAATCTCATACAATGCCATTAATGCGCCAATAGGATACAACTCGAATATGACCAATAAGGAAAAATGAACTTTGGTAAAGAACAACCCAGTCCGCATAACATTCAAATCAACCAGACAAACGCTATAAACCTATCTCAAGTGTAAGAAACAAAACACACAAATTAAGTATAAGGAACCGTACTCCACATCTCACTGTTGCGGCATGCAACCCGATCTAAACATCATACTCGTGGCGGCGTGCCACCCGATCCACACATAATAATCAATAAGGAAATACCCATCGAGCCAAAATGCCCATACCCACTTAATGCTCGAATATAGATCACAAGCACGCCAAGTGCATAAACACAACCCTGGGGAGACAAATAGCACCATGTGTTACAAAATACTAAGCATGACTAAGGTGAAATAAACAACTTGCGTCTTGAGGACCATCTCGCTCATATAACACCACAAGCTACATAAGATCACAACACACGTGTGAATAATCAAGCGGTCTCACAACTCACATGGAATAAAAAAGTAGCATCTGAAATAGACAAAGGCAGGAATAATATCCACCACGCCCGAAGACCCATCCATAAGCAATGTTATGCCGAATAAGCATATCTGTTCTGGTATAGAACATACATTCTCATTAGGCCTACCCATTCACCTCGCATCCGATTTCGGTCATCCCAAAATTGGTTAATGACCTTCTAAAGATCAATAATGACCCTATCCATGACACATACAATCTGGAACAACTTTCACAATCCGCAACCAAGGGAATAGAGCGTCTCACATACATAAACTCTCCCATCAGCGATAGTACCAGAATCTCCATACCTGATTTCAACTCTGCCACTTAAATAGCTGATACGTCACACTTATAGGGTCATCCTATGGGACATACTCCCACAACCTTCAACACCGGGTAGCAAAATCTGCACATCTATGGCTATCAACCATACTATTTCTGTAATGCAATTCAAGAATCTGTGATTTAATACACAATGCCTCTTTTATGGAACACTATTCTCGGACGACACAAAAATAGTGCCAACATACTCTAAACACCTAAGATTGCTCCCCAGCTCTTCCGGGCTCGTGACATTCCTGTCAAAATTGGATCGCAACCTGGATCCTCAAGTTCCAATTCCATACTGCTCACTGCACCTATCATGCTTCTACACGAAAGTACAAGAATCTCTCCATAACTCATGAACCACCAGTAGAATAAACACTTCGCCAGCTAGAAACCTTTCACTTAACTCATCTTTGAAGAAGAACCGCAACACACAACAAACTTCCCATAACTACAGAAAATGCAAACCTCAAGTTATGTTTTAAATCGCCATGACTCTTTCAGGACCCATTTACACATAACAAAACCATCTGAATCAAATACCTCCAAATCAATCAGATTACGGAGACTGTAAAGCCCGCATGTTTAGCCACGAATAACATGTATATCCTTACCACACCGAAGGAACCGATCCTTCCCTTAACTATGCCGATCCAGACCACTACTAGACTAACTCAGCTTCTTCCGATTTACTCTTAACTTGCCTTCGAAATAATACCTCTATTCAAGCACATGAAGGACCTCAATCAACATTCATCCCGAGTGACTAAAATCATGAGACCACGTTATCTTAACATCCATAAGACATTTATACCCCCCCCCCCCCCATGCACTCAATAGTATCTACAATTGATACACCTGCATTGATTAGATCTTCTGCGAATCCGAAACTATTTCTCCCATTTCTCTAACACTGCACTACAGACCCAATTATAACATAGAATACTCCAAGTATCCTTCACACTCTGCTGCAAAACCCAATCTTCAGCCACATAACAAACCCATAAATCCTTAAACACCACACTTTAAATCTTGAATTCACTAGGACCATTATTGAAAGTCGCTCACTCTAATCCAGTCTAAATTATTTAACCAAATAATATGCTCTGTTAGCACATGAGCACTCCAATGAAGCAACCAGATGAATCATTTCCCTTGCACATCACATCCACCAGAAGTATAAAATTTGAATCATTCCACAACCCTCACATATCAATAAGGTTACACATCGCACACATCCATCAAATCCATTGCATGAATTACCCCTGATATTTTCTTCCCTTAGTAATAACTAATCCAACAACATATCGATTACCCTAATCTGCCAAGGCACATAACCATGTGACCCAATCATAGACGGTAGGCTCCCCCATTTAGCTTTAAGTGACAATCATATAAATCTAGAACCCACAATGACTCTGCCTTCTTAGTTACCATGATTTCACACCGTTACTCAGCCAAATTCTCACAAGCTTTTGTTGCACGAATCGTGACATACCCTAAATTACCAGCCCCAAACGCACACACAACCTCCTAGGAGTCGCAACATCTTCTTCACGTGATCCAAGCCCATATCGTAGTACATGACTCCCGTTAGATAGAAAGTAGAACCCTTCATAGGAACTTTATCAGAAAACACGCAACTTCTAACCTGCTCACAGGAGATAGCCCACCTGTTTAATTCCATATCGACATTTTCCAACGACATTGCCCTAGTTAAAACCACCACGAAATCAAGAAATCCCCCTGAGCCCACACTCACTCACCATATGTAAGAGTCTGTTCATTTCCATTAAGCACCCACTAAAGATCCAACAATGCATTCCTGAACTCGAAGTCATGTTGCATCTCAAAATAATGATCAAGCATTCACGTTCTTCTACTTTCCAGGCAAACTCTTCCCTTCACGTTCAAACTTCCTAAGTACAGAAACCACTTCCCTAAACAGAATACACAGACTTAGTCATTTGTCAACCATGACCCTAATCACTCTAAACTTTCCTAAAGCATGTGGCCATCCTACAACCTAATATCCAAATGATACACTTCCACTCCCATTCCGGATAACCCATCTTCCTAAGAAACTACTCGATCTCTGTTGCTCGTACTT
Source organism: Nicotiana tomentosiformis (assembly GCF_000390325.3). Lineage (NCBI taxonomy): Eukaryota > Viridiplantae > Streptophyta > Magnoliopsida > Solanales > Solanaceae > Nicotiana > Nicotiana tomentosiformis. The sequence continues at coordinate 35,266,394 of NC_090822.1, forward strand.
GATCTTCTAAAACTTCAACCACCGCAAGACATAATCCTCCATGTCCTTTCTCATCCTTCGCTACTAACAATGTTGTTTTAAATCATGATCCATCTTTGTAGCACCCGCACAAATAAATTACCATCAACTTTAAGCCTCTTTAAGATCATTTTCCTCGAGCCATTGACACTAGAAACACCTATTGGACCCTAAAGTTGCAACACATTATCATTCCCGATAACCGCGTTTTAGATACCATTTCACAATATCGTGCCCCAAAGGAAAACAAATGAAGACCATCATACTGACGAACCTTAATGCGTCCAAACAAGAACGAAAACACCATAACGCAAACAAGATTTTGGCCAAGTTCAAAAATATTCAATCTCGCTACCCCGCCAACCATGAACATCCATAGTCCAATTGTCTCTCCTCTACTGGGATTAAATGTTGAACCTTTAAACCATCAATTAAATAATCCTCCTCTTAAGTCATTCACTAATGCAACACATAATAAAGCATCCTACTATTTACACCAGCACTGCGCGATAACAATGCATAAACATCACAATACACTGTGCATAGCCTCGACCTGACAACGACATAAATTTCTCAAATCTCAAATACTATCTCAACAAATAGAACAATCAAAATCTACCTCAAATGGGTAAGGGACATCAAGCACTATCACAAACAAACAAGGCATATCATGTAACTGCCAGATCTCAATCAAGGGGAATCTCATGAATATTCAGACTGTTAATGGTATCATGCACGATTATGCCGAGGTCGTACGGGCCAATCCAGAATAGTGTGTATACTGCCGAGGGTCGACCGGCGAGAACCATAGATGCATCTCAAATATACTACCATGGCATTCTACCCAATACACAAGAAGAGAGGAAACTTATCGAATTGCAAACCACGTGTTTGCAACACAAAAACATGAACATAAAGTAAGCATAACTATTACCAATGATCAAATATCCCACGAAACACCTCAAGGTAATGAGGTTTGTTCTAACATGATCTCTAATCAAATTACATTTACATGTTTTTGGTAATTAAACTAATAAGTTGAGCTCAGGTAATACAAATATCGCATGATAAAGTCCTAAGTCTACCCGGACATTCGCATGATTTTTGCTATGTATGGACTCCCGTCACCTCAAACGTACGTAACTCCAAAAAAAGTAGCACGTAACAAATACAGTACCTACGTGGTAGTTTCCTCCTCACAAGGTTAGACAAGAGACTTACCTCACTCTGAAATTCGATAACCAGCTCCAACGCCTCTCTAACAACTCAAACTGATGTCAAACGATCCGAAACTAATCAAACAACGTGCAAACCAATCAAAATATAGTCCAATACTCGTAACGTAATAGTCTACAACAATTCTCAACTCCGTTCAAAAATAAATGTTACCCATAACTTATATAGTCTATATATAGAAAATCATCAAATTTTGTCCATGAATTGACCCTCAAATCAAGGATTTATCATTTCTCAACTTTGGGGCTCAAAATCCCAATTTCTACAATTTAAACATGGATAAAAATAATAACTAATAGAAATAATCACGGAAATGTTACGCCCCAAATCTAAAGAGGCGTGGCCGGCACCCGGTGCCATACTCTGCCCGAGTGTACCACTCAGTAACTGTGAACTCTAGAGGGATAACCCTCAACTTAGGCCAATGAAGCCATATTCTGAATCATCTGAAAATAAAGTCTACAACCAGCAATACCAAACTAAACATCTACATAGGGCTGGTAAAGCCACAATACTGATATAAAAAATGTACATGACTCATCTACAAGCCTCTAGGGATAACCGAACTGTATCATGGTCAGGACATAGCCGCGACCTACCGATCAAACTTGTATATATAAACTGGACTCCAAGGTATAGACATGGTAACTCCGAGGAAGTATAGCTTACTAACCAATCTTATGTTTGATTTTGTCTACAGGGAAGGTCTATCCAGTTGTCTATCAGGACATGCAGGCATGAAATGCAGCATCCCCAGCAAAAGGGTCGTCAGTACGAAATAATGTACCGAGTATGTAAGGCAACAGAATAACTAAAAGTTAAAACTAAACTGATAATATAATAACTGAAAGTACCTGAGAGTCAAATATAATTGAAGATATGCTTACCTGCTGGTACTGACTCATCTCTCTCAATATAGTAAGTAAAATAGTTGTCCGGCCCTATAAGGCTCGGTATTTGTAACTACTCTTCCGTAGTAGACTCGCTCATAGGTGCTCGGCCATGCTAGGCTTTGTATCACGGTCATTCTGGGATCGCTCATAGGCGATCGACCATAGTAGGCTTGGTATATAACTTACCATCTGATCAGAGGTTGCCCAATAGGGGCCTGCCCATCGATTACAGCTCGATGGAGATGAAAATACTATAATACTGTATATATATAGACATTGTGCTCTCTTGGATGAAAGAAGACAAAACTAAATTGAATATGATGTCCCAATAAGGGAGAATGTTGTAACTTATGAGACTAGGAAAATGCACATAAATTTAGGAATATGAACTTCATTTTATGTCTCGTTATCAAACACATGTAGTTACTGGATCATGCCAAAATGAAGGAAAGGTTTAGTCTTAACATACCTTATCACAATCTTCCCAATCACCAAGTCAAACTCGCCAATTCATACCCTAATCTACAACAACGATAATAGAACTATCATTAAGTTACGAAAGGTACAACTATTGCACAACGAACGACAAGCTTATTTTTTATTAAAACGAGCAGCATCTCCCCTATAATCCTTACTTCCTACAAATTCATGATAACACCAACAACACAAGAACACAACAATAAAAACATATATATATATATATATATATATATATATATATATATATATATATATATATATATATATTATTTTCCAGCCTTATATACACCATAAAATACTACAAAACAGTAGTAGTGTCAAACCACTCGAAAATGTTACGACGAACGATATGGTGTTTATCCACACCCTTTCTCCTTCAAAATGCCATAAAACAGTAGCAAAACACGCAATCCAATAGCAACACAAAACAGTCCGCTACAAGTAAATCACTCGAACTCACGGCTTCCGATCACCGTCCCGTGAGTCCTTACAATTATTGAACGACTTTCCACACTTATCCAGCAGAAAAAAATAGATGAAAGAGAGAAGTAAACTTACCTTATTTGTTTAATAACTCAGTACCTATCTTGGTTCTTCAAACTCTAGATTTTACCTTCAACTAGAACTTGAAAAGGAAAGAAAATCAATTAGGCTTTGTGGGAAATATTTGGGAGGATGTTCGCAAGGGTTTAGGTCTGGTTATTGTGTTATGTAATGGGTGTTATATTTCAGGAGATAAGACCTCAAATTGGGATCTTTGGACGACCCAAAATAGCCTCTTTTTGGACTCTCATTTAAGCAAGTAGGTGACACACCTACTTGTCACCTAGCAGCCTACGTAGTCTCGCAAAAACGGATATATCTCTTTACTCTAATGTCTTATTTACAAACGGTTTAATGAGTTAGACAATAGACTCATACAGATTCAATTTCATGGGTGGAACACCCCGTAAATCTAAGTATATTTTGGGAAAAGCTCATCTACATTTGACCTAAGTTTCAACATATTTATGAATGTAACTTGTGATGACCTTTTCCAACTTTTGTTCCATAACTCGCTTGACTTCAAAACATAACACACGACTATCTTACAAATAAAATAACTCATAACATAATCTCCATATAATGTTAAGCACCCTAGTCTCACCTCAAAAGTACATGTTATTACATCCCAGCTTGTCGACTTTCGACGAAACTTATTTGTTTCGATTCGTTTAGCTTCTAAGCCTTCCAGCACTCTTGGTACTTGGTATTAGTGATCTTAGATATTTGTAAGATCCATGGTAATATGATTAACTTACTTTATGTACTTTCAACAATGATCTCATTTCTGAGATTACGTCAGTTGACTTACCACGTACTCTCACGTACGAAAATATGGGGTGTAATATCATACCCCCTCCCCCCCCTCCCGGAACATTTGTCCTCGAATGTTGTCTGATGTGCTTATCAGTCTCATAACGAATAGTTGTTATGAATATTTTAATATTGTCCTTGCTATCTAGGCAACTATTCTATGAATAAATCCTAAGGCTAGGTCATTCCCCCCTATAGGCCTCTTTCTCACACCACGACTTGTTGTCAGAATTCTTCCAATCTCGATATTGTTACGACCTTCTATCATGCAGCCTATACGACTTTGTCCTTGTATGTGCGCCTATGCGACTCTTGTGTCCTTTTTCCTTCAGCTTTTAGCCAATCTCTAGGCCTCACTTTGGGAATATATATAGAACTATGACAAGTTGTTCCTCCTGGTATATATAGGTGTATTGAAGTTCTTCGCTCGGTACTTTGTTGAACTTACGATTGTTGCTATATCTTATTTTATAGCCTTGTATATCTATCCTTATGGCTTTACTACGTCTAGGTAGGTTATACCTTACCATAACACTTACTTCGATTTATTATTACCAAGGTTTGCTACCCAACTCCAGGGTACTCTCTTGTTGCTTATCCTATATGTATAAATCTATGTCCTTTAGTTCTTCCTCATTACTGTTCATCTTAAGAATGACGGCCTAATCTCATCTCATACTTTTGAACTTTTTTCCGCCTATTGTTGATTCACCTTAATGTTGATACATAATCTACCTCTGATAACTTGAAACCTCTTACGTAATACATTGTCACTAAGGCTCACGTCTCGTAGGGGAACATCTGAAGTTATTGAGATCCACCTAGGGACGATACTATACTTCAATAACCATATTTTATCGCATCCCAATGTGATTCATCTTATGGGGGTATTCTAATCTCATGTAATTCATGAAATCCCTTCACTTTGAAGAATTACTCAATCGAAAGCCTAAATGTCATCCTCTTAACATTTATCATAATTACACAATTATTCTACTACCAAGCTAGCATTCCCTCTTTTCTAAATGCTCCTAGTCTTAAACTACTCTGAGTTCATTCAAGGTGTTCTGAGTTTTTTTTCTATAACTTACGGAAACCATCAGCTATGTTGTTTTGATGTGTTTAATCCCGAGGGCTTACCTATTCTGGTCACCTTCTCACTTACATTTTCTTATCCTTACTCTTGTCTACCTAAAACCTTGTCGCTCTACTATACTTTAGCTTGTGACCTACACATATCTATTTATACTACTCGCAACCTTCCTTTAACTTGATAGCACCACAGATTTTCTTATGTTATTCTGGAACCTCAAGCGAGACATCATGTCGTCTCTAACTCTTCTTTACTCTCTTAACTAGACCTCTCGATACCTAGAAACTATAGGCTAGAATATAGGCCACTAACGACACAACTATCATTTGTGGATACTGAATCACAGTACTTCTAACCCTCTATTTGAAGTATGTACTATTCACAATCTTCTGCACTTGAGTATCTCGTACCTTCTTCACCTTTACCTTACTTACCTTTAAATCTAGTATCGTATTTTCTATCTTTTTCATAACTACCCTTCAACATAGGTGGAATTCATATCCACAACTTGAAGCTCTACTATAATACTTGGACCTCTGGTGCATAAATAATCCAACGGGAGCTTCATACTTACTCCTTATGAGGCTGGTACTTTTCTAAATGGCTTTATCATAGAGACATTATGGAATATGACTGTTGTACTATCTCTATTGTACCTGTAATATTAAGAGTGATTTTGCAATGTTCTGAATCATGATTTCTATAATTATCTTGGTCTAATAATATTCACTTACCTGATGTAACTCGTTAGTTTCCTCTTCTCTCTCAGCCTTTAAGTAGGCTTAAGCTATCGTCCGATCTACGGCTTAGGGTATTAGTTATTACTTTCGCCCTTGGTGGACGCTATGGAACATACATAATATAATCTTCTAACAATTCAAGCCTTTGTCTGTGAGGTGGACTCAATTCTTTCTTTTAACTTATACCGGAGTCTCCTATAGCTGTAGGAATGTCAATATATATGCTGCATGGATAATACTCAGAAATGTTAAGTGCGGTCATAACGTAACTAAATCTAGGTCATTGATCGAATAATTCCTTTTGTGCCTTCTCAACTTTATTTAAAAGTAAGCACTTACTTTTCCTGGTCGTTCTGCCACTTGTTGCATAAGTACTTCGCTTATCTTACTGCCCACACCTATTGAAATTTCGTCAACTCATATAATCTCGAATATTACTTTTCTTCCCGTTCATTAGCCACGATAGGTGCCACTTTCTTATGGAGTGTATACTATGTTGTAGTGAGACTGTTGTTATAAGAACATTTCCTCTTTAGGTCACTATGCTTAGCTTGAAGCCTTCTTCCTTATTTTCTCAGCTAGTCTTTCTTTATAGTGCTTAGGGAAGACCCTCTGACTCTTGTAAAGCTGCGAGTTTATTACATTGTATACCCCACTGAATTTCTGATGTTCTTACTCGCCTATCATTATCCTTAGTTACTTACCTCCATGCCCTTGTGCTCGTAGGGTTGCTTCTGAACTGGAATTTCGATTGTCTCCCTATTGGAACTCTCTTTTATTTAAATAATAGTTATATGGTACCTTTTACTACCCCAATCTCCTATCTGAATATTTCTCAAGGATTACGATGTCGTATCTGCGAGATTGAACTTCCTATGCTAGGTTTGACTACGTTTATCTTGCATAATCTACTGATTTATCTGAGACCTATTGTCTAGTCATAACTAGGCTCTTCCTGAATCAATTAGCCACTCATCGGTCCATGCTCATATATATATATATGAAGATTACCCCCTTTAGGGGAGTACTAGCATTTAATTCTATGAAGATTTACCTATTTATGGTATACCTCTTCATCTTTGGCGTCTTTTCACGTCTTCGATGACTCTTACTCTACTTGTGGTAACCCTTCTCTACCAGGGATAACTGAATTCCTTACGTACAAGGGTGACACCTAATGTAACTGTCACACTTAGTCCCTTAAGCTTAAATCTGCTCAAAGTTTTTGCTTTGGCGGAGCGTTTTCCTGAATGACATTTAAAGGTTATTCTTTTGTTGTCCATTTTATTATTGCTGGAATGCGATCTTTGAAATTCTCTTGATGTCGATTATTATCACATCATTCGATCCCTAATTGATGTTCAATTTATCTTGTTCACTAGCCCGTGCTGATTTCTCTTACTCTATGGGTCTAAATTTTGTTCTGGTAATCACGTTGGACTCACCAAGCCATTTATCATAATGAGGATATGACTTTTGGCCTATACTCTTTTATTGTCTCAAGGCCTATCACCTCTTGTCTTTTCCTTCACTTGACTATAGACTCTGTCATCATATCATATTTTGATTTACCGTTATCACCCATTTATCACATCTTACTCATAATACTTTATTTACTCTCTTCTTATTCTCATGCAAATACTTTCATCTATTACTTTATTCTGAAAACTTCAACAAAATATTCTTTCGCTTTTAGCTCCACTTGCTCTATTCACTAGATCTTCGGGTCGCCTAACATTCTCTCTTTACTAGGGACGGGAGCCATACAAAGGTAAATATTTATCCCTTCTACGATTCTACTGCTTGTCTTCTGAAATTTTTCTGGACATTCTAGTGTTCATATCTAAATGTACTATTCTAGAGTGTACCATCGAGGTGTCTCACATGGAGAACTATTATCATGTTTGCACTGTCCTTCAGAAATGTTAGCTAATGATAACAATTCACCCACCATTTTGGGTTATTCTAACCCCAGCTGGATTCTGATATCCCATATTTCTCTTAAACTACAAATGTTAGCTCCCATATGGCATAACTGAGATGGGTTGTGGCCAATTGTATATACCTTTGTTACTGTTGAAGGTAACTTAGAATGCTTATATTTCTCTGCCGGAAATGTAAATACTAATAATCTCCACTAACTGAGTATCTCGTACCCTCCTTCACCTTGCTTCTGTTAATTGTTGAAAGTTTTATCTCCCTTCTGATTTTCTTATTTCTTTTTACCATATAGGTGGATAGAAATTCATGTATTAGGTTCCTTATCAAGAAGCTTACACGTTTTAGTACACACATGATCTGCTGAAGACCTCATATTTACTCATCGTAAGCATGATACAAAATCGAGTTCTTCTGACTCAACTCTTCCACTTTCTTCTAACTCAACTCTTCCACAGCCACATTCAATCTCTTACCAACTATCTTTCTGGATGTAGGTATCATTGCATTACAAATAAAATAAAATTTAGGAGTTTGAATTCTTAAAACTGAGCTATACCACACGGTCTAGAGTAAGAAGAAAGAGTGACAGTTCTAAATGCCATGTAGCCTCCTGCTTATAAGTGTTGTGTGCAACACGCCCATAAATATGACTCTACTAGACACGACTTGTAGACTCCCTAGGATAGAACTGCTCTGATACCAAGTTTGTCACGCCCCAAACCTGAAGAGGCATGGATGGCACCCGATGCCATACTCAGCCCGAGCGTACCACTCAGTAACTGTGAACTCTAGAGGAGTAACCCTCAACTTAGGCCGATGAAGCCATATTGTAAAACATCTTAAAATAACCTCTACAACCAGCAATACCAAACTAAACATCTACATAGGGCTGGTAAAACTACAATACTGATATAAAAAATATACAAGAGTCGTCTACAAGCCTCTAGGGATAACTGAACTGTATCATGGTAAGGACAGGGCCTCGACCTACACATCAAACCTGTACATATAAACTGGACTCCAAGGTATAGACCTGGTAACTCCGAGGAAGTGGTGCTTACCAACCAAGATGATGTTTGATTTTGTCTACTGGCAAGGTCTATCCAGTTGTCTATCAGGACCTGCACGCATGATATGCAGCGTCCCCGGCAAAAAGGATGTCAGTACGAAATAAAGTACCGAGTATGTAAGGCAACAAAATAACTGAAAGCTGAAACTGAACTGGTAATATAATAACTGAAAGAACCTGGAAGTCAAATATAATTGAAGATATGCTTACCGGCTGGTACTGAACCATCTCTCTTAATATAGCAAGTAAAATAGTTTTCCGGCCCTATAAGGCTCGGTATGTGTAAATGCTCTGCCGTAGTAGGCTCGCTCATAGGCGCTCGACCATATTAGGTTTCTTATCTCGGCCATTCTGGGGTCACTCATAGGCGCTCGGCCATAGTAGGCTCGGTATATAACTTACCATCTGATCAGAGGTTGCCTAATAGGGGCATGCCCATCAATTATAGCTCGATGGTGGTTAAAATACTGTAATACTGTATATATATACTCTCTGCTCTCTTGGCTGAAAGAAGACAAAACTAAACTGAATATGAAGTCCCGATAAGGGATAATACTGTAACTTATGAGACTAGGACAATGTACATAGATTTAGGAATATGAACTTCTCTTTATGTCTCGTTATCAAACACATGTAGTTACTGGATCATGCCAAAATGAAGGAAAGGTTTAGCCTTAACATACCTTATGACAATCTTCCCAATCACCAAGTCGAAGTTGCCTCTTCGTACCTTAGTCTACAACAACGATAATAATACTATCATTATGTTACGAAAGGTACAACTATTGCACAACGAACGACAAGCTTATTTTGTATTAAAACGGGCAGCATCTCCCCTATAATCCTTACTTCCTCCAAATTCAAGATAACACCAACACAAGAACACAACAATAACAACATATATAAATTATGTTCCAACTTTATATACACCATAAAATACTACAAAACAGCCCAACACGCCCCAATCTCTTCATACACAAAACGACCAATGTAGTAGTCTCAAACCACCTGAAAATGATACGACGAATGACCAGCCCACCACCCTATATTTATGTGGTGTTTCTCCACACCCTTTATCCTCCAAAACTCCAAAAAATAGTAGCAAAACACGTAATCCAACAGCAACACAATCCACAAAACAGTCTGCTACAAGTGAATAACTCGAGCTCTCGGCTTTCGACCACCGTCCCGTGAGTCCATACAATTATAGAACCACATTCCACACATATCCAGCAGAAACAAATAGATGAAAGAGATTAGTAAACTTACCTTATTTGTTGAATAACTCAGATCCTATCTTGGTTCTTCAAACTCTAGGTTTTACCTCCAACTAGAACTTGAAAAGGAGAGAAAATCAATTAGGCTTTGTGGGAAATATTTGGGAGGAGGTTCGTAGGGGTTTAGATCTGGTTATTGTATTATGTAATGGGTGTTATATTGCAGGATATAATTCCTTAAATTGGTCTCTTTGGACAACCCGAAATAGCCTCTTTTTGGACTTTCATTTAAGCAAGTAGGTGACACAACTATTTGTCACCTAGCAACCTGCACAGTCTCACAAAAAAATGCATATATATCTCTACTTTGATGTCATATTGACAAAAGGTTTAATGCGTTAGAAAATAGACACATAGAGCTTCAATTTGATGGGTGGAACACCTCGTAACTCTAAGTATATTTTGAGAAAAGCGCAGCTATATTTGCCCTGCGTTTTAACACATTTATGAATATAACTTGTGATGACCTTATCCATCTTTTGTTCCACAGCTTGCTTGACTTCAAAACATAACACACAACTTCCTTACGACTAAAATAACTCATAATATAATCTCCATAAAATTTTAAGCACCCCAATCTCACCTCAAAAGTACATGTTATAACATCCCAGCTTGTCGACTTTCGACGAAACTTATTTTTTTCGATTCGTTTGGATTCTAAGCCTTCCAACACTCTTGGTACTTGGTATTAGTGATCTTAGATATTTGTAACCTCCATGGTAACATGATTAATTTACTTTATGTACTTTCAATGATGATCTAATTTCTAAACTTACATCAGTTGACTTACGACGTATTCTCACATATGAAAATATGGGGTGTAATAGGAAAAACATAAATTAAGGTTATATATTTATCCCCTTGTTGAGATGAGAACAACACCATAAAAATCACCTCAAACGGATCTATAGAACTTAAGATATGCTCAACATACTAAAATGCTCGGTCTGCCTATTTAATAAACTGCCCAGGTGATTTTTGTTCTTGGCCTTCGCGAGACACTTTCGCGTTCGTGAATAGCAAATTTTTGCATTAACCGGTCAACCCAAAATTCCTTTTTCGCATTCGCAGGACCACTCTCGCGTTCGCGAAGAACAAAAGTTCGCACCAGAAACCAGCAATCTTTTCTGACACGGAAATGTGCATAACTCTCTCATACGACCTCGGAATTCAATGGTTCTTGGTGCTATGGTTTCCTAAATATGATACGGATATAATGGCTCAATCTAATCACATATCAAAGGTCGTTTTTCCAATACGGTACCCTTTATGCCCAAAGAAACGACGATGAAACATCAAATAAGAGCGCGACACAACCCAAACCCATCTGAAACACACCTGAGGCCCACGGGACCCATCCAATTGCACCAACCAGTCCCAAAATATAACACACCTATTCGAGGCATCAAACCGCACCAAACAACATCAAAACTATGAATCACACATCAATTCAAGCCTAATCAATTAATGAACGTTTAATCTTCTAAAACTTATGTCGAACCATGCCAAATCAACCTGGAATGACCTCAAATTTTACATGCAAGTCCCAAATGACATAACGGCCCTATACCAACCCCTGAAACCATAATCCGGACCCGATATCAACAAAGCCAACTCTCGGTTAAACTTATCAACCTTTCAAACCTTCAATCTTCTAACTTTCACCAAAAAGCATCAAATCAACCTACGGACCCCCAAATTCAAATCTGGACATACACCTAAATCCAAATTCATCCACCGGATCTAACAAAATTGTTAAAACTCCAATCTGAGGTCATTTATTCAAAAGTCAAACCTTAGTCAACTCTTTCAACTTAAAGCTTTCGAATTGAAAATTATTCTTCCAAATCAACTTCGAACTTCTCAAAAATCGAAACCAGCCATGCGTGCAAGTCATAATACATGAAGTGAAGCTACTCAAGGTCTCAAACCGCCGAATGATGTGCTAGAGCTAAAAATAATCGGTCGGGTTGTTACATGATCAATATGTTTGGAAACCCACAAGCTCTGAACTTTGGATTTATTCCAACATCCAACACTGGAATAGAGACACTACGCACACTCGGCCCATATGTTGGACCAATTGGTGAACCAGGAAGACGACAACAAGGGATAGGTGAATTTGTTGCATACTTCGATAGATTGGAGGAATAAATTGATAGGCTCTACACTCATCAGCAACGGTTTCGGGAAGAATTGGCTATGGTTCGAGCAGTGAAAACATATCATCTCTTTTGTACTACCACCATATTGTACTCTTGTGGATGTGATATAAATAATGTGATAAATGCACTGAATTTGGCTAATATCCCTACAATCCCTCCTTTTACTGTCCAGAATATGAATTTGAACTTTCCTGCAGGACATGAGAATGTACAACCACCATCATTGGGATATCAAGTTTTTAATGGAGAAGTCGCAGCTGAAATAGCACCACTACCAGGTGCTCATGGAGAATATATAGTTGCACCTGGATTTTATTGATTCAGGATTTGCTAGTGGAGTAAATTTGGAAACGGCATTTGAGAAACTTGTCGAGGTGGCAGAAAAGGAAGGACCTAGTGGTGAGATGGCTGACTTCCAGAACCATACCAATATCTTTGGTGAAAATGGTAGCAGCAGCAGCAGCATAAATAAGGAGTAGCGACCCAACAACCCCCAGCTGAGTCTTACCTTTGGGACAATGTAAGCTTTAAGTGTGGAGGAGGTAACATCTTTTTGTGAACATCTTTTTATGTCCCATTGGTTTATAGTTTAAAGTTTTTTATTTTTTTGTTTTTGTTTTTGAACGTGGACTACAAGAGGAGTAGAGGAAAGATTTTTTTGTTTTTGTTTTACCTGCTCTTTCATATAGAGTCCAAAAGCTAGAAAGCAGGCCATAAACTAGCTAGAACCATCTAATATAAGTGATATATAATGTACTGATGCAAATTATAATATTAGTTCTAATTTGGAGATGAATGCTTAGTGATTTTCATTGAAGTGATTGCAAAATTGTTGATTAAAGGCTCTTACTAAAGAAAATATTTTCTTGCTAGGTGTAAACTATTATAAGTTTATCAATGATTAAGAACATAACTAAGGTTAAATCTTCTGCTAAAGTATTCTCCATATTATTTGTGAAATTTTTCTCATTAAATGATTCTAGTAATGTTTAAAATAATGTCAAGGTATATTTAATTTAGGCATTCTCTGCAATATTATTTCTGGTACATTTCTTTTTCTAATAAAATAGCATTCAATTGATGGTATACTTTGGGCTGAATTGTTCATTTTGAATCTCATCATGGGTTGAACTAATAGAGAAAGATAAAATGATACCATGAGGTCAATAAATTCATGTTTAATGTCTTGAAAATGATGAATTAAAATTCTCTGTGACATGTCATCTTTAATTGTTATTGGTGTAAAATTGTTTACACTCATGCTTGTTTGGATTTATTTCATTTTCTAGAATCATCAGAACGCTGTCATATAGTTCTTAAGCTGATAACTTTTGACTAATGCACCATAAAGAAGAATCTGATAACTTTTTATTTTTAAAATAGTCAAGACAGAGCTGAAGCAGAAAGAAATAAAAAAGAGAAGCAAAGAATGAAAATATCACTTGTTGTCTTAAAATATTTTCTGGAATAAGTCCTTTACTCTTGAATTTTGACCCTATTATCCTTGTGTAAAGTTTAGCTATAAAGTACTAAAGTATTTGATTTTAATTAATTTAATTTAATCATTTGAAGTGTTGAAAATTACTAGAACTTCCCATATTTTGTTTATTGAGACGAAATTCTAAACTGCACTGATCTAGAAAATGAATAGGCTTTCTTCAAATCCCATATAGCTAAATACTTGAGTCACTAAAATACATAAATCCCTAGTGTCCCTATTTGAGCCTGAACAAATTCTTTGAAAGAAACTTTTTTCTGCACGATTATATTGACATAACTATACCTATGTATTTCACAAATTTATATTGAAAAAATGATAAGTGTCTACGAGCGTATTATGAATTGCATGCTCAGGTTGCTCAACTTTCGCCTAGGAAAGGCTATTGAAATACAAATTCAAAAAAAGTGAATACAAAAGCAGCCAGGAAAAAAAAAAAGGGGGGGGGGGGGGGGGGGGGTTATATATATATATATATATTTCTAATAAACATATGTGAAATAGATTACATCTACTTGTGTGAGTAAGAGTTGGAAAATGAAGAGGAGCACAAAACAGTTTGTACATCATTCCAATTGGTAAGAAAAGCAGATCAGTCACTATAAAAAAAATATCATTTTTCCTATCAAAGCACTTATCCTACATTACAAGGCAATAAAAGTCCTAAAAGATTCTATGATCAGTACTAGTCTACATTAGTGGAGATTTACAAACATGGCATGCCTATGGTCATTCAACATGCACTATTTTATGATTATCATAAACAAAGTTGATTGATGAATTTTTTTTGTATGTAAAAGTTGATTTTATGCAGGATAATAAACACATGACCAAGAGGGGGAAATCAATTCTAGAAAATTTATTAAAATAGCAGATAATATCAATTTTTTTTGTAAAAATTCAAAATAAAAAAAAAAGATGCTTTCTACTAACAACTAGCTTGATTTGTTTTCTTGAAAAGGAAGAATTCAGAAATTTTCTCGAGAAGAAAATGCAAAGTGTGGGGAAGTTTAATAAGATAAATATACCATGCATAATATGAGTTGTTATTGAATTCTTAATATTAATATTGTTATTTTCTTGTAGGTAATATCAAAATATAAATAATAAAAATAAATAAATAAGAAAAAGAAGAAAGTTAAAAATGGAAAATATTGGAAAGAAGCTAGCAGAAGCATTAGCAAATTGGAGAAAACTCCATGTGTACACGTGATGTACACCATTTCTTATCAATGATCATTTACTTGTTGGCAAGTTGAAAGACAAAGTTTGTTGAAACTTTGTTGTACACGGGCAAAAGCAATGGAAAGAAAATCTATAACTACCGTCATTTTTAAGTTGTTGTACACGGACTTTGACGGAGGAAGGAAGCAAGTAAGTTGTTTCTATTTTTTGAAGTCTTCATTTATCAGTTTTTCAGTTATCAATATTGAAAATTATTTGGTTTCTCCTTTTAATTAAATAGCGAAAATTATTCTTCTTGAATATTTCTTTCTATTTTCTTATTTAATGGACAAGAATATTTCCATTAGTAATACTAACTTCAGTATGGAGTAACTTTCTTTTGTGTTGTGAGAATGACGTATCTTAATATTTCTATATAATTAGTAAATATTATTCCTCAATTTCTTAAGATCCAAAGAGACTTTATTTGGGGTACCACTGTGAAAAAAAAGAAAATGCATAATATATTGGGACACCGTTACTAAACCAAAAGAACTTGGAGGCTTAGGCATTAGGAAAGCCAAGCCAAAAAATATGGCTCTATTAACTAGTCTAGCATGGAGAATTCTTAACAATCCTTTAGCACTTTGGGCTAAAGTCTTGATTAGCAAATATGGAAAGAAATGAAATATAAAATCGACTTCCCACACATGGAACAGCCTCCTTGAGGGATGCTTCTACTGCAATAAGGGTATTAGATGGACGGTAGATAAGAAGTCCTCTTTAAACCTTAGACACAATGTTACATGGCCCTTAACTCTAACGACCCGACCGATCATTTTACTTTCTAGGTCTCGGTTTCCCTAAGTAAGATTTTCTGTATGCGCTTTTACTATTTTATGACTTGCGGAGATGGTTGGTTTAGGTTTGGTAGGGTTCGGGTTGAAATCGGAACACTTAGTTCCTTAATATTGGCCTAAGATGGCCAAGTTTGACTTGAGTCGACATTTTTAGTAAACGACCTCAAAACCGAGATTTGATGGTTCCAATATGTTCGTATGATGATTTTAGACTTGGATGTAGGTTCGCATCGGGTTTCGAGTGATCCGGGAGCGTTTCAGCGCTTAATGTTGAAAGTTGGCACATTGAAGGTTTTCTAGTTCTTTAAATTTGGTTTGGAGTAGACTTTATTGTTATCAACCTCCGTTTGAGATTCCGAGCCTGGGAATAGGTGTGTATGGTAAATTATGACTTGTACGCAAAATTTGGTACTATTCTGAGTTGTCTAAGTATAATTCGACGCGTTCGGAGTTAGTCGAAGAAGTTTAAAGTTCATAAGTTGATCAATTTGGTTTTGGGGTGTGATTCTTGGTTTCAATGTTATTTTATGCATTTTGAGGGTTCGAGCAGGTCCGTATTATATTTATAGACTTGTTGGTACAGTTGAACGGGGTCCCGGGTGGCTCGGATGTGTTTCGTACCGCTAGGAGCTTAGTCCAAAACTACTGCATTGCTGGTACTAGTTTCCTCCTTCGCGAACGCAGAGTTCCTCATGCGTTCGGGATGAAGGATTTGGGAAGTGGGGTTATTTGTTCTTCTCGTTCACGATCAGGAAGTCACGTTCACGGAGTTTTGAGGTTTGAGGCCTAAGCGTTCGCGAAGGCCCTCTCGCGTCGTGTAAAAGAAAGGGACCTGGGAGGGGTCAGCACCCATTACCCTTAGCCTTCATGAAGGTGTAGTCGCGTTCGCGATGCTCAGGTGGGGCAAGCCTTCGCAATCGCGAGACTGCCCTCGCGTCGGCGATGAAGGTTTCCTGGGCCTGGGGGAGCTTTGCCTTCACGATCATGAGGCTTCTGCCGCGATCTCAAAGAAGGATCGTTGGGCAGTGGACTTTATTAAAAACGGGACTTTGGCCTATTTTGTTCATTTCTCTCATGTTGTGGCCGATTTTGGAATTTTTTAGAGAGGGATTTTCATCTAGCACCTTGATGTAAGTATATTATATCGAATGTGAGTTTAGTATCTAGATTATGGGTAGATTTTAACATGAAAATTGTTGAATTTTTGGATTTTGTTGAAAAACCTAGATTTTGATAAAAATGGGATTAGACCACGAAAATGATTATGGAATTGGTTAGAAATTAGTTATTGTGTTCGTTAGGTTAAGGGTAACATTTATTTATAAACATTTTCGGAATCCGAGCACGTGGGCTCTAAGATGAATTTTAAGAACCTTTCAAAGTGGGTTGGATAATTACTCTAATAGTTAAATTATGAACTATGGAGCAAATATTGATTAGTTTGTACAACTTTTATCTAGTTTTGGATTGCTCGGCACTGGCTTGAGGCTTTAGTGTGATTTGTAGACCGGGAAGTGGATTTAAAAAATGAGGTAAGTCTCTTGCCTAACCTTGTAAGAAGAAATTAATCTCGTAGGTGTTTAAATTATTATTTGCTACTAATTGTGGGTGCTACGTACGTACGAAGTGACGAGAGTCTATACGTAGCTAAAATTCATGATATGTACGGGTAGACATGGGACTTTATCATGCAATACTTGCACTATTTGAACTTAACTTGTTAGTTTAATTACTTGTATTAATATGTAAAATTTGGTTAAAAATTATGTTAGACCGAGCTTCATTACTTGGAGATTTGGTGGAATGATAAATTATTGATGGAAAATTCATAATTCCTTTATGGGCTTACCTTGGGTTATAAACACGAAATTCCTAGTCCGAAGAGTTTCCCTATTCCTGTGGATAGGGCCAAACACATCGGCGATATTTATATATAGTCATGATAGGACCGGGTTGTATGGCCTTGGTAGTGTATGTACACGATTGTTATAGATCGGGTCGTACGACCTCGGCATAACTCATACGTGTTGTCGCTAGGAGTCCGGTTATACTCGATATATTCTTCATAACTCTAGAAGTTGTAGTTACTTGTTGGCCCTCACTTGTTGAGATTAGCATGTGATATTTGGGGACTTTTAATTTGTTATTTGGTTAAAGCATCACTTATTTATTGCCTCTTATTTAAGTATTATTATTGTATTTCATGCCTATTTATTATTCTTCCACTTATGTATATTGACCACTAGTAAGAGTCGATGTCGATCCCTTGTCACTACTTCTTCGAGGTTAGACTAGATACTTACTAGGTACGCATTATTTACATACTCACGCTCCACTTCTACATAAATTGTGTAAGTTCTGAGGCTGTCACGACCCATTTCTCCCTCCGTAAGTCGTCGTGACGGTACCTAATCGCTACGACTAGGTAAGCCTAATAATTTCGAAGTAACAGAAATAAAGCAGCAATTTAACCACTAAACTTCAATAGATACTATATACGGATTAAAAAATACCGGTCGGCATGTACAAAAACACCAGCAATCGAATATAACAATATTCCCAAAACCCGGTAATCACGAGTCACAAGCTCTACGAAATTGTCTAACCGTTTTCTATACATAGTGTATAAAGGAAATAAGGGAGGAAAACAACATAAGGGATAGAGGGGGACTCCGAGGATCTGCGGGCGCGGGCAGATGTACCTTGAAATCTCCAGTAAGTTGCAACGACTGCACTAATGATGAGGCGGGTAAGATGTACCTAGATCTGCACACGAAAAACATGTGCAGGAAAGGGCGTGAGTACACCACAATGGTACCCAGTAAGTGCCAAGCCTAACCTCGGTCGAGTAGTGACAAGGTCAGGTCAGGGCCCTATCGGAACATACATACATATATATATATATATATATATATATATATATAATAAGGCAAAGCAAAAATGAAATATCGCGGTAATAAAGACTGAAATGTAACAAGGAAGAAATCACGGAAAAACAACATCTCAGTACACAGCAAATCAATAGGGGATCTCCCGAGATACCGTATCGTAGTCCCAAACATAAATGTATAGAGGGATCTCCCGGAATACCGTTCCGTAGTCCCAAAGTAAATATGTAAGATAGGGGAAATCGCCCGAAATACCGTTCCGTAGTCCTAAAGTAAATACGCAAGATATACCTGGATCTGCACACGAAAAACATGTGCAGGAAAGGGCGTGAGTACACCACAATGGTACCCAGTAAGTGCCAAGCCTAACCTCGGTCGAGTAGTGACAAGGTCAGGTCAGGGCCCTACCGGAACACACACACACACACACACACACACACACACACACACACACACACATATATATATATATATATATATATATATATATATATATATATATATATAAGGCAAAGCAAAAATGAAATATCGCGGTAATAAAGACTGAAATGTAACAAGGAAGAAATCACGGAAAAACAACAGCTCAGTACACAGCAAATCAATAGGGGATCTCCCGAGATACTGTATCGTAGTCCCAAACATAAATGTATAGGGGGATCTCCCGGAATACCGTTCCGTAGTCCCAAAGTAAATATGCAAGATAGGGGGAATCGCCCGAAATACCGTTCCGTAGTCCTAAAGTAAATACGCAATACAAGGGGATCTCCCGGAATACCGTTCCGTAGTCCCAAAGTAAGTATGCCGCCAAACATTAGAATTAAATAGTTACGGCATGAAGTCTTACAATTAATCCTAAATACAAGTTAAGGAAAGTAGGTTAAACCACTAAACATGATGCACGTAGTTCAAGTAAAATAGTTAAAGCAAGTAGGCATGTTTTTTCTTAGTCTAACAGGATACTATACATGCTAATAAGTTCAAATAAGAGGAAAGACATGTTACTATTTAGTGAAAATTGGGTTTTTACAATAATTAGCCCGTGTACGTACTCTTCACCTCACGTATACGGCTCTCATATATCAAAACAATACCAAATCCTATGGGGAGTTCCCCCACACAAGGTTAGACTAGTGACTTACCTCGAACCAAGCTCAAATCAACCCGAAATAATGCTCTTTCCACGAATATCCGACTCTGAATGGCCCAAATCTAGCCAAAACCAATTACATAACATAAATATAACTACAAGAAACTAATCTAGCGAACGAAATCAAAGTTAAAGCAAGAAATTAAAAAATCGCTCAAAAAGCCTCCCCGGGCCCACGTCTCGAAATCGAGTAATAGTTACCAAATAAGAACATCCATTCACTCACGAGTTCACTCGTACAAAAATTATCCAAATCCGACGCCTAAATCCCACTCAAAACTCATAATTTCGTTTGGGAAACTTTTCCCCCATTTTTCCAACTTCCTCACTCAAATTCCTTAATTAGATGAAGAATACAACAATGGATTAATGGAAAATAACCAAAACCGGGTTAGGAATCATTACCCAATAACTTCCTCTGAAAATCCTTCAAACATTCGCCAAAATCCGAGCTCTCCAAGTCCCAAAATGAAAATGAAATCAAACCCTCGAAATTTCTCCTTTTCTGCCCAGCGATTTCGCTTCTGCGAAGGGATAACTGCATCTGCAGTACCGCACCTGCGGAAAACTCAACGCAGGTGCGGATTTCACTTAAGTCCGCATTTGTGATAAGGTGGCCTCCTGCGTGTGTGCACCTATGGAGAATGATCCGCTTCTGCGGTCTCCCTTTGCACCTGCGCTCCACAACTGCACCTGCGGGCATCGCAGATGCGGAAGGTTACCTCACAGCTGCAATCCATAGGCTCTTCCTCACAAACCGCGTCTGCGACCTTAGGCTCGCTTCTGCGGGGCCGCACCTGCGGACTTCCCACCACAGGTGCAAAAAACACCAGAACCAGCAATCTCAGAAATCTCCTAAGTCCAATTTTCATCCGTTAAGTACCCAAAACTCACCCGAGGCCCCCAGGACCTCAACCAAACATACCAACCAATCCTAAAACACCATAAGAATTTAGTTGAACCTTCAAATCACTCAAAATAACATCAAAACACCTATTCACATGGATTCAAGCCTAATGAACTTTGAAATTTCTAAATTCTACAAACGATGTCGAAACATATCAAATCTCGTCCGAATGACCTCAAATTTTACACACAAGTCAAAAATGACACTAAAAACCTACTTCAACTTCCGGAAATTCCATTCTGAACCCGATATCAAAATTTTCACCGATATCAAAATTTTCACCGCCGACCAAAATCTCCAAAATTCCTACTTTTCGCCAATTGAAGTCTAATTCTACTACGGACCTCCAAATCACATTGCGGACGCGCTCTTAAGTCCAAAATCACCTAACATAACTAACGGAACCATCAAAATTCAAATCCGAAATCCTTATACACAAGTCGACGTTCGATCGACTTTTCCAACTTAAACTTCCAATTTAGAGACAAAGTGTCTCAATTCGCTCCAAAAACCAAAACGAACCCTCCCGGCAAGACGCAATAGCAGAAATAGGTACGGGGAAAGCAGTTAATAGGGCATCGAGGCTCTAACTCTAAAAATGACCGCCTGGATCGTTACAGAGGCAGGTACATCTGGTGTTTGTTCAGGCGTGCATCCACATTACCCGGAGGCCTAGTAGTGAGCTTCTTCTCATGCTCCGTTATGCAGCAACTGGAGCCTCCTCTTGTTATATTTATTTCTGTCTCTTCTGTTTCAGACAGTAGTTTTAGGGAGTTTTGTATATTCTATTAGATGCTCGTGCACTTGTGACACTGAATTTTGGGGATTTCTAGTATATATTCATGATTTTGTCTATAAATTTTACCACTTCACCCTTATATTTATTTTTATTCCTAATATTACTACGGACATTTATCCTTAGCTCTTTATTAAATAAAAATCAATATCTTTAAAAATACTAAAATGAATAAGTCAATAGATAGTTCACTGTTAGCTTGTCTAGCGGCGATGTTAGGAGTCATCACGTTTTATAGTGGGAATTGGGTCGTGACATTAACTAAAGAGGAGAGCAACTTCAGTATTAAGGAAATTGGTGGCAAAGGATACTGGGACCTAGGGAAAATCTCTTTTGAGCTTCCAAATACTATTATTAATAACATAAAAACCATTGATCTAAATACTACATCAATCACAACCAATACACTCCTATGGAGCCTGAATAATAGTGGCATATTCAGTGTGAAACTCTTGTTACAAATTATTGGAGGTGCATGGCTTTGATTTACAATATTCTAACTGGATATGGGAGCTTAATTGCCCCAACAAAATCAAGTTTTTTCTATGGAAGCGCAACCGTAACAGGATTCCAACCCGTGAATACCTCTACAAATGTGGAATAAATATCGACCCAATATGTCTAGTATGTAAGTGCTCAAAAGAATCTGTCGGCCACATTTTTTGGGAATGCTATATTGCAAAATCCTTCTAGGAATCCATTGGATGGAAAACAACTCCACTAATTGGCCCATTACACTAGCTAGATCACTTTAAAAATGCCCACATAACTCTGTATAACCAACGAATCACTTGGGAAGAGGCATTCCCATTCAGTCTCTGGATTATTTGGAACGATAGAAACCTTAACAACCAAAATAATACGAACCTAGGCATCAATATCAAAAGGATCCTCAACCTCACACTTGAATACAAATATCTTCCAGCAAAACCTCTAGCATACACACTCAAAAAGGATATTAACGTTAATTGGTATGCTCCTCCGAAGGAATGGTACAAGATAAAATTGACGATGCTTTCAACAACTTCTATCTACGAGGAGAGATAGGAGGAGTAATATGTATAACGACCGGACCGGTCGTTTTGAGTTCTAGCATGTTGTTCGGCAATTTGAGGCGTTGAGTAGCTTCACTTCATGTTCTATGAATTGTACGCATGGTTAGAATTGAATTTCGGAAAGTTCGAAGTTGATTCGGATAGAAAGTTCTCAATTCAGAAGCTTTAAGTTGGAAGAGTTGATCAAGGTTTGACTTTTGAGTAAACGACATCGGAATCAGGATTTTAAAGTTCATCAGGTTTGTATGATGATTGATTTGAAGGTTTTAACAGGTTCGTATGATTATCTCGGATTTGGACATACGTTCGAGATGAGTATTGGGTGGTCCGAGAGCATTTCAGCGCTTATTGTGGAAAGTTGGCAATTCGAAGGTTTTAGAATTTTTTAAGTTTGGTTTGAAGTGGACTTTGGTGTTAAGAATGCCAGTTTGGAGTTCTGGGACTTGGATAGGTTCGTATCGTGATTTATGACTTGTACGTAAAGTTTGGCGTCATTCAGAATGTTTAAATGTAATTGTGACGCGTTCATCGAAGTTTGAATATTTGAAAGTTAAAAGGACGATTTGATCGTCGATTTATCATTTTGATGTTGTTTGGTGTAATTTGAGACCTCGAGTATATTCGTGTTATGTTTTAGGACTGGTTTGTGTAATTGGACGGGGTCCCAAGGGCCTCGGGTGTGTTTCGGATGTGTTTGGGTTGTATCACGCTCTTATTTGACATAAAGGGTACCATATTGAGAAAAAAAATTATTTATGATTATATTGATCCATTAGATCCGTATCGTAATTATGGAACCATAGCAACAAGAATTGTCGAATTGCGAGGGTGTATGAGAGAGTTATGCCTATTTCTGTGTCGAGAAAGATTGCCGGTTTCTGGTGCGGATTTTATTCTACGCGAATGCGAGGGTAGTCCCGCGAACGCGAAGAAGTTGGGTTGACCGATCAACGTAAAAAATTTCTCTTCGCGAACGCGAAGGTGTCCCACGAGGGCGAAGAACAAAAATCGCCTGGACATTGTTTCAAATGGACAGACCGTGCATTTTAGTAGTTTGAGCATATCTTGAGTTCTAGAGCTCCGTTTGAGGTGATATTTGCGGCGTTGTTCTCGTCTAAACAAGGGGGTAAATATCTGACCTTTATTGTGATGTTTTTCCATGATTATTTTCGTTGGTTATCATTTTTATACGTATTTGGATCGTAGAAATTGAGGTTGCGAGCCCCAAAATTATGAGATGGTAAATCCTTGATTTGAGGGTCAATTCATGGACGAAATTGGATGATTTTCAGAATATAAACTATATAAGCTATGAGTAATAATTATTTTTGATAATTTTCGAAATCCAGACAGGTGGGCCCGGGGGTTGACTTTGTTGATTTTTCTTGAGGAGTTGGAAATTTATTTCTAATTGTTAAATTACGAGTATTTAAGTATATTTTGATTGGTTTGCCCATTGTTCGATTAGTTTCAGATCGTTTGGTATCGGTTTGAGGTGTTAGAAAGGCGTTGAAGCTGGTTATTAGATTTCAGAACGAGGTAAGTCTCCTGACAAACCTTGTGAGGGAAAAATTACCCTATAGGTGTTATATTTGTTATGTGCTATATGTTGTGGGAGCTACGCATGTATGAGGTGACGAGTATCCATGCGTATGCTAGAATTCCTGATTATTTCTAGGTAGACTTAAACTCATGCCATGCGTTAATTATATTATTTGTGTTATTCTTGCTTGTTCAATTGCTTTAATTCGCATTATGACCTGAGACTAGACTCGCGTAAAGTAATGGACTCGCTATTTTAGATACTTGACAAGCTACTTGTTCAGCCGTAGAAATTTTACTTCCCTTACTTATTTCTTCCGCGTTGTACGTATCCATCAGAAAATTTTCTTGAATCTCATCACTCACACGTATATTTGTAAGTAGAGTCAAAAACCCGTAAAAGCTTCATATTCTAATGGGATCAGGTCGTTCGCCTCAGAAACTTCATGAAATCCTCTTATGGGATCGGGTCGTTCGCCTCGGCATTATCATGTAACATACTCTTATGGGATCAGGCCGTTCGTCTCGGCAGTATCATATTCTTATGGGATCAGGCCATTCGCCTCGACACTACCACACTCTTACGGGATCGGGTTGTTCGCCTCGGCAGTATCATATTCTTATGGGATCGGGTCGTTCGCCTCGGCAGTACCACACTCTTATGTGATTAGGCAGCTCGCCTTGGCAGTATTATATTCTTATGGGATCGGGCCGTTCGCCTCGGTAGTACCACACTCTTATGGGATCATGCCGTTTGCCTCAGCAGTATCATATTCTTATGGGATCGGGCCATTTACCACGGCAATACCACACTCTTATGGGATCGGGCCATTTGCCTCAGCAACATCATATTCTTATGGGATCGGGCCATTTGTCCCGGCGGTATCATATTCCTATAGGATCAGGACGTTCGCCTCGACAGTACCACACTCTTATGGGATCGGGTCATTTGCCTCGGCAGTATAATATTCTTATGAGAACAGGTCGGTCGCCTCGGTAGTGCCACACTCTTATGGGATCGGGCTGTTCGCATCGGCAGTATCATATTCTTATGGGATCTGGTCGCTCGCCTCGGCAGTACCACACTCTTATATGATTGGGCCGTTCACCTTGGCAGTATTATATTCTTATGGGATCGGGCTGTTCGCCTCGGCAATACCACACTCTTATGGGATCAGGTCGTTCGCCTCGGCAGTATCATATTCTTATGGGATTGGGCCATTCGCCTCGGCACTACCACACTCTTATGGGATTGGGCCATTCTCCTTGGCAGCATCATATTCTTATGAGATCGGGTCGTTTGCCTCGGCAGTACCACACTCTTATGGGATCGTGTCATTTGCCTCGGCAGTATCATATTCTTATGGGATCGGGTTATTCGCCTTGGCAGTACCACACTCTTATGGGATCGGGTTATTTGCCTCGACAGTATCATATTCTTATGGGAACGGGTCGTTCGCCTCGGCAGTGCCACACTCTTATGGAATCGGGTCGTTCGTCTCGGCAGTATCATATTCTTATGGGATCGAGCTGTTTGCCTCGGCAGTACCACACTCTTATGGGATCGGGTTGTTCGCCTCGGCAGTATTATATTTTTATGGGATCCGGCCGTTCCCTATTGCAGTACCACACTCTTATGGGATCGAGTTGTTCGCCTCGGCAGTATCAGGTATCATATTCTTATGGGATCGGGTCGTTCGCCTAGACATTTCTATAAAACAACTCTTATGGGATTGGGCCGCTTTCCTCGGCAGAATCGTGCGAAATACTTGATAAGAAGTCCACGTATTCATGAATTTTCCAAACTTGATATGTGACAGTTGATATGGTGTTGACCATTATGTACTCCATTTGAGAGGTATCCAGTGTTTAAAGACTTTTGTTCACTGTTCAGTTGTAGACCGTATTATATGCCTTTACATGTACTCATTGTTACCTACCATGTTTCATATTTGCCTACTTTACTATATTTGATTTGCTGGAGTACTAGTAAGTGTCAATGTCGATCCCTCGTCACTACTTCTTCGGGGTTAGGCTAGATACTTACTGGGTACACGTTGATTTTTGTACTCATGCTGCATTACTGCACTAAATCTGCAGGATTTGACAGGTTCATTTGGTGGTCCTTTGGGCGTAGAGGGGCATCTACGGAGGATACTCTATGGTGAGTTGTATTCCACGCTACGATTCGCAACATATAGAATTTTCATGACAATTATTTGCTTTATCATGTCTACCTTGTATTCCAAACAGATGATGTTTTGTTATTGTACTTTCTAGTAGATTCTCATGCACTTATGACAACGGGTTTTGGGGTGTTCTAGAATTTGTTTATGATTTTGCTTACCATTGAGACACTTCCACTTTATATTTTACTTAAATCATACGTATGTATGAATTTTGATTCATCGATCTCTCTATCTAATAAGATTCTTGATTTCAAAAATAATAAAATGAACAATTAAGTTGGTAGTTTATCGTTGGCTTGCGTAACAACAAAGTTGGGTGCCATCACGGCCTATAGTGGGTTTTGGGTTGTGACAATACGCAATGCCAAAGGACAATGGATTGTAGCATACCACAGAAAAAACCCATACTATAGAACCATTGCATGTGTAATTACAAGCCCTACAACAAGCACTCCAAGTCAGAGTCAGTGAAAAGCTCGTACCCCTGAAAGTGGGGACGGATGAGTCAGAAGTAATACGACTGCTTGATTATGATTACCCTACTTACTCCAAATTAATCTGTTAATACGGGTGGTTAATAGAGCAAGCAATGCAGATGGAGGAGGTCGTGCTGAGGCATAACTTTCGCGAAGCAAACAACGTTGCATATCTTTTGGCTAAGGAAGCACTCAAGCAGCCTAGATCAAATAGTTTATGTGTTTTTGAAAGACCTCCTGATTTTGTGGTAGATGCCTACCATAAAGACCAGGAAGGTTTTCAGAGTGTAAGTAATATCGAATAGTCTATGTTTTAAGTTGGCTGCTCTAGGAATTGAAAATGCCTTAAGAGGCATAACTGTAGCCCACCGTGGCAGTAGTGAAGATGATAGTGCATTAGCACCAAATGTTACCTAGTTATTATAAATAAATAAAATTATCTTTCCTTCTAAAAAGAGGAGTTATTTAATTTGTTAACATCTATCTATTTCGTACTACATATTTATTTCTTACTAATTTTGTAATCGAGAAAGGCGGAAGAAGTAATATAGTTAATTATTTTATTGATAGATATTAACTTTTATTTAGTGGCATCTAGCTCTTATATATTAAAATTGATTCTACACTTATTTGTAATCGAAAGAAGCGAAATTGTAATAATCAGTAATAAAATATAGGGTAACCGAATGGGACTTACCAAAAGAGTATATTTTAGTTCAAGTATATATTTCTGGTTCTTTAATATTACCATTTTGACGATTAATTTGTATAACCGAGAGGAGTACAATTAATTGTTCAACTATACTAATAACGTTTAAATATAATCGTGAGAGGCATTTATACATTTATGAGAAATAAAAATTGTGAAATAAATATATCTACTATATAATAAAAATATTAAGTGAAGTCGGGATCCCAACACCTTTTTATTATATTTGTGAAAAACAAAATATTTTCTATTGCTCTATTCATGCATTTTTAGTTAGTTCACAATTCAACTCTTTCTGATTTTCTCAAATAGTAATTAAAACAACAAACGTCTGTAGAATAGATAAATCAATCCATGTGGGTTCGACATCTTTCTATGCTATTATTTGACAGAGTACGAGTTAAAAATTTTACATACACCATATGCTCGTCAATATGGTATGGAGGAATATAAATAGACTGATTTTCGGAACCAAATCAATACAAAATTCAATATTTCTATCAGGTGGTATGCCCGATAGGTCTGCAGGAAACGCCTCTGAAAATTCTCTCACTACTACTATTGAATCCATAGAAGAAACCGCCGCAATAGAATCCCTAATGTAAGCCAAATATGCTAAATGATTTTTCTCAACCATGCATTGAGCCTTCATAAATGAAATCAACAAATTCGTAGACTGGCCAAGGGTTTCTCTCCACTCTAGTCTATGCAACCTTGGCATAGCTAAAGTTACAGTCTTGGTGTGACAATTTGAGATAACATGATATGGGACAACAAATTTATACCAAGAATAACCTCAAAATTTACCATATCTAACAGTAAGAGATCAACTATGGTATCAAAACCATTAATAGTAACAATACAACACCGGTACACCTAATCAACAGTTATAGAGTCCAAACCAGTGTAAACACAGAAACAGAAATATTAAGAGAATCACGAAGCATACTCAAGTGCGACAAAAAATATAAAAATACATATAAATAAGTAAGTAGAACTTGTATCAAACAACACTGAATCATCTCTATCCTAACTGATATAATACTTGCGATGACTGTATCAGACGACTGCTCCTCAGGCCAACCAGGTAATGTATAATAACGGGTTTTGTCACCACCAACATGTTCTCCTCCCATAGGACGACCTCTACATGGCTGACCTCCACCTCTAGTTGGTTGAACCCTACCTCTAGCTAGGTAGGCGGGTAGTGTGGCAACTAGTACTGGAACTATGGACAGGGTACTTTGCTGTGGCGTACTATTCTGAAATCTGGGGCAAACCCTCTTGATATGACTTGCATCTCCGCACTCAAAGAAACCTTCGACTCACATGGCTGCTAAATCTGAAGCTGTCCTTGGCGACCCGAATGACCACTATAGAAACTCTGTATAGGGTACATTGATATGACCCTGAGCTGGAGGTGCATTGTATGGTGTTTGGCCTAGGCAAGAACCATAAGTACCTTGGCTAACTGATTACCATGAGAAACCTAGAGTGCTGACTGAACCGGCCTGTTAGCATGGCCTCTACCATACTTACCCTTGCCTCAAGACGAGGCACCAATGAAACCACCAAAATGACGAGGACATTTAATAGATATCGCCTCTCTCCCCTGGACACGAATGCGCTCGATCCTCCTAGATATATCATCTTCCTGAGTGAATGAAGTCTCGGTATCGACCTCTCTAAACATCTGAAGTCTAATACAATAAGTAAGCCCCTCTATGAACCTCTGTACCTTCTCCCTCTTAGTTGGGATCAAGATAGCTGCATGATAAGACAAATCAACAAACCTTGTCTCATATTGAGTGATTGTCACACCACCATGTTGAAGGGACTCAAACTGGCTTCCTAGCTCATCCCTCTAAGCGAGTGGAATGAACTTTTCCGATAAAAACTGTGAAAACTTAGCCCAAGTAAGAGGAGGTGACCCTATGCCACTACCTCTTAGTCGAACCCTGCATCTGAAATATGGTGAAGTCCACTCAATTGGACTCTACCAACACCAAATTGCGAGAATCTCATGACATCGGTCTAAAGAGCTCCTAGGCATCCTCTGAAGGCGCACCACTGACGTAAGCAGGAAATAACTTCTGAAACCTATCCATCTTTTTCAGCTCATCAGTTGTCATTGCGGGCCTAACCTTAGGTTGCGCTACAACAATATGTTGAATCACACCAATTGGTAACACATTTAGGGTCTGATATCTATGAGCCATCTTCTCTGGAGTATGGGTAGCGGGAGTCAGATATCCTCTCCTAAACTGAGAAGAGGTTGGTGTCATAGGAAGTACACCTGCCTGAGCCATGCTCTCCATAAGATCAATCATACGGACCAAGGCATTCTGAAGGACTGGGTTTGCAATAAACCCCTCTAGAACCTGTGCTGGCCCTACCAGCTTAACCTAATATGGAATCTATTTATCATCTGAGCTATTTGTGGCTCAACTAACTCTACTCTGGCATGATCTTGAGTAGCTATAGGTGTCGCCACACGTGCTTTAGGCTGGGCCCCTACCCCTCCCCCTCCCCCCGCCTCTACCCCTAGTAGGGGCTACCGCCTGGGGCTTTGTCTCCTCATCGGCTACGGT
Organism: Nicotiana tomentosiformis; assembly: GCF_000390325.3. Classification (NCBI taxonomy): domain Eukaryota; kingdom Viridiplantae; phylum Streptophyta; class Magnoliopsida; order Solanales; family Solanaceae; genus Nicotiana; species Nicotiana tomentosiformis. The sequence continues at coordinate 35,296,484 of NC_090822.1, forward strand.
TAAAGCACGTGTACTCACCATCTGTGAGAGAAAGAAAGTGAAGCTTTCTAAAAAGCTTATAACCTCTCGAAGATAAGTACAAACATTTTCGTATTGATCCTCGAGACTCTACGAAGCTTGATCAAGACCCGTGAGACCTATGTAATCTAAGGGGTTGTGATGGATCCTAACACTGCTTGCTAGGCAAGACAGCACTTAACAACAATAAAAGAAGCAAAACTAACATATAACTACGTAATATCATAAATATGAGTAAAAGCTCTATAATACATAACGATTCTAAAACCAAAATAATTGTCATAAACACCTTCCAATGCTAGTGTCACTGAGTACATGAGCTTCTAGGAGAACCAAATACAATGTCCAAAATGAAGTACAATACACTTGGATACAATTAAACAGTAACAAATGATAAGGAAAGTGACTCTAGAGTCTGCGAACGGTGTGCAACACTTCCTCCAGTGTAATGACTCGGCTGGTTGTTTTGTGTATTTTGAGCCTCGTTCCCTTAGTTTATTATTCTTGTATATGTATTTGTGGTTATGTGACTTGTGTATGGTTGGTTTGGTTTTGGGGAGGTTTTGGAGCGAATTAAAATATTTAGTTCCATGGTTGGAAGCTTAAGTTATAAGAGTTGATCGAGGATTGACTTTGGTTTAAACAACCTCGCATTGTTGACTTGATGGTTCCAATAGGTTAGTATGTTAATTTTGGACTTAGGAATATGTCTGAATTTGGATTTGGAGGTTCCTAGGTTGGTTTGGCTCTAATTGGCAAAAGTTGGGAAATTGAAAGTTTGGAAGGTCCATATATTTGACAGGGAGTTGACTTTGTGGCGATCGGGGTCGGATTGTTGTTACGGCACTTGAAACATGTTCCTTATGCCATTTGGGACATGTGTGAAAAATTTGGGGTTATTCTGAGTTGGTTAGACGTGGTTCAGCATGAGTTTTGAAAGTTGGAAGTTGATTAGTTCATTAAGCTTGAATTAAGGTATGATTCATTGTTTTGATATTACTATGTGTGATTTGAGACCTCGAGTAGGTCCGTGTTATACTTTGAGACTGGTTGATATGTTTGGATGGGGTCCCGAGAGGCTCAGGACTATTTCGAATGGATTTTAGATCATTTGGGTTTGGTTGAACTGCTGAAGAGTTGTTGGTGTCTAGTGTGCTTCACGATCACAGAGTAGGTCTCGCGATTGTGAAGGCTTATTTTGGGACAGTTGATTTTTGTTCTTCGCGTTCGCGACGTGAGTCACATTCGCGAATCTCTATGAGTAGTGGCCTTCGCGTTCGCGACCAAGGCATCATGTTCGCCTAGAAGGACAGCAGGTTGGGGAAGGCTAGAGCTAAGCCTTCACGTTCGTGTGGGTCAGAATCACATAGTCTTGAGGTTGGCAGTGCATCGCGTTTGCGGGTGATGGACCGCATTCGCGATGGGTAATTTCAAGGCTAGAGCTGGTTGTGCTCCGCGAATGTGAGGCTTGGGTCGTGTTCGCGAAGGGTATCACTAGGCAGAATTATAAGTTGTCTAATTTCGGGACTATAGACCAATTATTTAATATTTTGAGCCCTAGACTTGGAGATGGGCGATTTTTAAAAGGGAATTTTCACACGAGGCAAGAGGATAAGTGATTTTTACTTGATTTTAACATTATATCTTGTTTACCCATGGATTATTACATATAGATTATGAAATTTGAAGGAGAAATTTAGGGATTTTAACTATGGTTTTGGGGAGTGAAAAATGAAGATTTGAACCTCGATTCGAAGTTGGATTTGGATGAAACTTGTATACTTTGACGCGTATTCAAATGGGTAGTCAGGATTTGTGACTTATGTCAGGTTTTGGAAAGCGAGCTTGGGTTGACTTTTTGGTTGAGTTGTTGCAATTTAATTAAGACTGGGAGCTTTATTACTTGGAATTGATTTTCTATAGTCGTGCTTGTTGTTATTGAGTTGTTTTTTGACTAGATTCAAGTTGTTTAGAGGTAGATTCACGTGGGAAGGGGTTTTAGAGTATTGATTCACGAGCTTTGAGATAAGTAACTTGTCTAAACTTGGTTTGAGAGTAATTTCCCTGTTGGCTATAGTATTTGATATATGTTGGGGGCACGCACGGGCTAGGTGACGGGTGTATATGCGTACGCACGTGTTATTCATGATTCGGGTAGACCTTAGGTTATTATGTGCCTTGTTTTTCTATCATGCCCCATTAGTTTCGTATTTTCTCTACTTATATGACTACTTGAGCTATTATTCATGCTAGAAATCATGTGTAGGCTATGTGTTTATCTTTTGGAGACATAATAGGGCTATTCTTACTATATTGAGTTGATTGCCTTAATTGTAGTCATATTCTCAGTCATGATGTTACATTCGCGTATTATATCCCTATCTCTATGCAATCTTTATATGTTATCTCGCATGTTGTTAATGCCCTTATATGTGTGACGTGGTTTGCGTTGAGTACTGTGAGATATGAATATTTGGGACTTGAGCGGTTAATGACTGACCTTGGTCCACAGAGCCGATTTGATACTAATAGTGAGGTGACGCGTATGCCAGGACCCACATTAGGCTAAATGGTATTGATTATGAGGTGACGCCTATGCCACGCCCCATGTTCGACTAAGTGATATTGATCGTTGACTTAGATCCGATCAGCGCATGGTCAAGAATCTGCCCCTCCTGAGTCATGTATTAACCGTGGGCGCAGGCACATGGTCATATATGTTCTTGAGTGAGGGAATTGTATTAGGTACACATATAGTGCTAAGTGTTGTCGTGTGATGCTTGAAGGAAATTGGGCCAAACACTATCCATGTACTAAGATTCGATATACTTGATGACTTAACTACGATATTGTTTCTTCTGACATCTATACTTGTCATGCAGGTGTGGGGTTATGTTCTTACCTCATGATTATTGGTACTTGATTCCTCTATTTAATATGTTGAACTTGGAAACACGGTTAAATTGTTAAAACCATGTGTAGGTGATATATGTGAAAGAATCTATGCCTTAACTGATATTTTTGAAAAGCATGTTTATTTCTTCTCTTATTGTGAGGTAGGACTTGATATTACTTGAGCTATCTTTTCTTTTGTCGTTATTTTTGGTATTGAATATTCGACCTTGCCAAGCTCGTCCCTACTTTCAGCCCGAGATTAGGCTTATTACTTATTGTGTACATGGGGTCCGTTGTACTCATACTAAACTATGCACTCTATTCTATCATTCACACGGTACTATTTTGGAGATCAGACTTTGTATTTAAATTCTATAGCGCTCATCTACTTAATGACACCAGGTCGTGGGATGGTTTTAGTGGTATCATTGCTATTTGACTTCAGTTATTTATGATTATTCCGTTGTTGAGACTATTTATTATTGTTATTAGTGTTTATTGTTGTTTATTGATTAATGGGTTGTCTAGCAAGCAGCGTTAGGTGTCTTCACTGCTCTAGTGGGAGTTTGGGTCGTGACATCAAGTCTTTCTGATATCCAAGCTACTCACCCCTGAAGTGCAGAAGTATAGTATGAGTACAATTGACCTAATGTACTCAGTAAGTATCGAACCTAACCTCTACGAAGTAGTGATGAGTCTATGACAAGACACTTACCGTATAAATTTGTGCAAGTAATAAGCAGAAAGCAATAGCAATAGAGAGAAGAATAAAAGTATAAGATCAAATATAAAAAATTGACAAGGTTTACGGGAATAACAATAAGCACTATAGAGGAGAAACAATAACAAGGAATAAGATCAATACATCATATCCATTGTGGAGTACAACCCTATCCAAACCTTAATACTATTGTAGCATGCAATCTGATCCAACTAATATATCATTACGGTGTGCAACCTGATCCAACCAATATACCGTTGAAGCATGCAACCCAGCCCAATCTCAATAGAAATCCACATGAAAATCAAAAATCAACAAACATGATAAGGAACATATATAATACTATGGGGAAAAGAAGTAACCATAATATACCAAGTAAATGATAAACATGATGGACAATTTAACATTTCAAGAGCCATCTCGCTCATATATCCCAACAAGACCTCAAATGTGGCTAATAACATGTAACTAATCGAGGAGTCTTACATTCCAACATAGCGTAAGTGAATAACACAAGAATTAAACAAGGACATGAATAAAACTACTTTTACCTGCATGCTTTTACCCATGACAAATGCATATACACTCGTCACCATGCAAAAACGCCATCCCCAACACATTTAGTACATAGAAAGTAAGACATCTACAATCTAATTCCTTCAAATCAAGGTTAATCATATATTTATCTCTTTTCGGAACAAATCAACTATCCAATACCTCTTTTCCTTTAGAACAAGCCTCCAAACAACTCGAATCTAGTCATATAATACTCAAATAAGTCAAAACAAGCTTAAGGAATCCTCCTAATACTACGGTTCGATCTTTAACATTTTTGAAAAATTCAACAAAAAATAACTCGGGCCCATTTGGTCTAAATTCGAAATCAAGACCAAACTTCGAATACCCATTCATCCCCGAGTTCAAGTATGTGATTTGTTTCGAGATAGGACCTCAAATCGAGGTCTAAATCTCCAAAAATAATTATATCTTAAGTTACTACCTAAATATCCTATTTTTACTCTTTAAAATCCTAGATTTAGAGGTAAATATCTATGCGGAGTATTGGAAGTTAATCAAAATAAAAATAGAATCACTAACCTTTGAATTTGAGAAGAAAATCCTATCAAAAATCACCTTCTAAAGAAGTTTAGGTCTAAAAATGGAGTTAAATGAGCTAATCTCGGAACCCTTCCCTTTTTACCCAACTGCAGATATCACACTTGCGAACAATGTTTGCAATTGCAAAGCTTGCAAATGCGAACCAGTGGTGATGCGAAGTTCACCGAAGTCACTAAAGTCGCAAATGCAACTGAAAGTTCATAATTGTAAATATCGCAAATGTGATCCCAGCTTTGCAATTGCAAAGATGAGCTCCCCTTCCCTAACCTTGCAAAAGTGAGTTAGCACTCGCAAATGTGAACCTCGCATTTGTGAGCTAGTCATTGCAAATGCAAAGACTGTAGCACTAGCAATGGAAAAACTCTCTATAAACTTCTTAAATTAATCTGAAATTTACATGAGCCCCTCGGAACTCCATCCAAACATTCAAACAAGTATATAAACCTTACATGAACGTGCTTGTAAGCTCAAAATATCAAAATAATACCAAAAATCAAGAATCAACCATCAAAACTCAAGAATTCACATGTTTATAACTCAAATTTCCAACTTTCAACTATAAGCGCCGAAACGGGCCTCATGTCGCCCGGGACCCAAACCAAATATACGTACATGTCCAAAATAATCATACAGACCTATAAAAATCATCAAAACATAGATCCGAGGTTGTTTACCAAGAATGTTGACGGTGGTCAACTCCAACAACTGTAAAGCTCTATAAATGAATTTCGCTACCAAAACACATCTCAATATTCTGGAAATCAATATGAATTGCGTATACATGTCATAAAATATCAAATGAAGATATTCAAAGCCTCAAATCACAACACGAAAAGCTAGAACTCAAAACGGCCTATCGGTCATTATAGATTCGACATTCTGAGATTGCTTTACTTGCACCCTTGGACTCTGGGTATTTGAATGCTCAAAACTCATGTATTTTGGGGTGGATAAACTTGAAAAAGGTCTCTGACTAAATAACTACATCACATATCTACTCCCATCAATAATTTTTTCTATGTTTATTTTAGAAACCGATGAATCACATCCTACTAATATGTTCTAGAAATTCACACAATAGGACCAACTCAAAACTAACCTAATAGAAAAGGATGAAATGTCAGCTTCATTTCTCTCCATATCTATGATGTAGATCATGTTAACATCCTTTTATTTGTGTCAATTCATATATCGAAGTAAATGTTTGCCACTTAATTCGATTCCAGTACTATCTGCAAAATGAGAGTGCTGATCTCCAGTTCTGGGGAAACTTACTCAGTAGCGAACCATGGAAAACAATATTTGCTGGAATAAATTCCCTAAAAAAAAAAAAGCAGCCATAAAATGTCAGATCTACATCTTGTGAGTTAACGAGAGAGAAAAAAAAGGCAATTACAAAGCATAAGAGAAGAATTTTGAAATCCCAAAAAGGTAGTTAAAAACGAAAATCCGACACCAAGAGTGCAAAGGTTAGATTTCAAATTTATTGAATATCTATTATTGTGAATTGAATGTTACGTAGCAAATACAACGTAATGATCCAACTAATTATATAGAGTTATAGCATCTTGTTCTGTGATTTGAGACATTGAGTAGGTTCATGTGATGTTTTATGACTTGCATATATAGTTGATTTTGGTTCCAAGAGATTCGGGAATAATTAGGAATACTTAGTTCCTAATTAGAGGTTTAAACTTATAAGATTTAAGCAAAGTCAACATTTTCGGTAAACGAGAGCAGATTCATGATTTGAAAGACTCAATAGGTTCGTGTGATGATATTGAACTTGTACATATGTTCGAATTGGGTCTTGAATGGCCCGAGAAGGATTCGATACCATTGATTGATAGTTGGCAAATTGAAAACTTAAGAGTTCATAAGTTTGACTAAGGTTTAACCTTTGTATTATTGCGCTTTGCTTCATGTTTTGAGCCTTCAAATATGTTCATAAGGTATTTGGACTTGTCGAAATACTTTGGAAGAGTCTTGGAGGGCTCAGGTATGATTTGGATGTATCTTGTGTAAGTTGGAAATTGGAGGACTTAAGAAAGTTCATGATTTTGGTTTGATGCTTGATTCTAAGTTCTGATATTGTCATATGTGTTTTGAGACTTTGGACAAGTTCGTATAGGGTGTAAGGACTAGTTAGGATGCTTGGACGGGGTCTCGAGGACCTCGGGTAAGTTTTAGGATATTTGGAGAGTGGTTTAAAAGTGAAAAGGCTGCAGAAAATTGGGAGTTTTCGAATGTGTTTCCAGTAGACCTATAGGGAATGCCGCCCGATAAAGATATTGATTTCGGTATTGATTTGGCAGTGGGCACGCATCCTATCTCTATTTCTCCATATCGTATGGCTCCAGCGAAGTTGAAGGAATTGAAGGAACAGTTACAAGAGTTGTTGGATAAGGGATTCATCAGGCATATTATTTCACCTTGGGGTGCGCTGATACTGCTTGTTAAGAAAATAGATGGGTCTATGAGAATGTGTATTGACTATCGACAATTGAACAAGGTGACCATCAAGAACAAGTATCCACTATCGCGCATTGATGATTTATTTGATCAGCTTCAAGGTGCCGGGATATTCTCGAAGATTGACTTGAGGTCGGGGTATCACCAGTTGAAGATTAGGGTTTTGGACATTCACAACACTGCTTTTGGGACTCATTATGGGCATTATGAGTTCTTGGTAATGACATTTTGGGTTAACTAATGTCGCAGCAACTTTTATGCACCTGATGAACAGTGTGTTTCAGCCCTATTTGGATTATATTATTATTGTGTTCATTGATGATATATTGGTGTATTCTCATAGTAGGGAGGAGCATGAGCAGCATTTGAGGATCGGTCTTCAGACATTGAGGGAGAATAAGTCGTATGCTAAGTTCTCATCGTGCTTCAGACATTAAAGGAGAAGAAGTTGTATGTTAAGTTCACCATGTCTAGTCTTTTAATGCTTTATTTGGACATGATGGCTATTTGTATGACGGATTACATGTTGGAGTTGTAGTCATACGTTACTTTCACGACCCAAATCCCTCTACAGGTTATGATGCCGTCGAATGTTGCTGTTAGGCAAGCCTATGGTTGGCCAACGGGACGGGTCGGCCCAGCCTATCCCGGTCCCATCATGGTCTGGATCTCGTCCGGTCCTGTCCCGGCCCATTAAATATTAAACGGGACTGGGCCTATATTAAACGGGACATGGGATGGGACTGGCTTCCCATTTTTTCCCGATGGGCCAGCCCGTTAAGGTCCTGTCCCGCCAGCCCGCGTGAATTTGTTTTTTTTTATTTCAAAAAATAGTCGTTGGCCAACGGCATTTTTCAAAATTAGTCGTTGGCAATGGCTATAAACGATCATTTTTGTCCCTTACCTACCCCCTCCCCCCCCCCCCAACATTTAATATAACCCCAAGGTTTATTAAATTATACTTTGGCTCTATTTTTAACTATAAATTCCCCCATCCTTCTTCATTTTTCCCACAAGAATCAATCATTCTCTCTCAAATCTCTTACATTATATCTATATTCTTCTCTCAATTTTCTCATAATCAACTACATTTCAAGTATTTAGGCAAATATTTGGAGCAACTTTCATGCTTAATTTGTCAAGTATTTGGAGCAGTTCTTTGGGCAATTTCTTCAAGTTTCAATATTTAATCACGGTGCACTCGTTCCATCTCCTAATTTTAGTATTTAATTTTAGTGTATCAGTTTAGTGCTTAATTTGTGTTTACTTTATGTTTTATTTTCATGTTTCATCTATGTAATGAGCCGGCCATTCGTTTTGAGAGTATTACCACGATCCTCTATTTATTCTCTATTTTATTTTGTAGTTACTTGACTTGCCAGGGTGCTTGGTGTCGGGTTCGGGAGAGTTTCGGAGTCAAATGGGACACATAGTCCCTAAGTTTGAAGTTTAAGTTGTAAGGGTTGACTATAGTTTGACTTGTGTGAAGACAACGCCAGAATGGAGTTTCATCGGTTCTGATAGCTTCGTATGGTAATTTTGGTCTTAGGAGCTTGTCCGGATGTTGATTGGGAGGTCCGTAGGTCATTTCGGTGTTCATTGGCAAAAGTTAGAAAATGGTGGAATTTTGAGAAGTTTGACCGGGAACGGACTTTAAGATATCGAGGTCGGATTCTGATTCCGGAAGTTGGAGTAGGTCCGTAACGTCAAATGTGACTTGTGTGCAAAATTTGAGGTCAATCGAACTTGATTTGATAGGGTTCAGCGTCGGATGTGGAAGTTAGAAGTTCAAAGTTTATTAGGCTTGAATTGACGCGCAATTCTTGGTTTTAGCATTATTTGATGTGATTTGAAGGCTCGACTAAGTTCTGATGATGTGTTAAGACTTTTGGTATACTCTGACGAGGTTCTGGAGGACCCGGGTGTGATTCGGATCAAATTCGGAACAATTTCAACTTAATCTCATTATTGAAGTTCCAGCCTTCTGGTGTTACTACACCTACGGAGGAATTGGCCGCAGGTGCGGACTCGCAATACGGGGAGTTGATTGCAGAAGCGAATTGTGTCCTCCCCAGCTGGAAACGCAGGTGCGGTCAGAGTTCCGCAGAAGCGGACTCGCAGGGGCGAATGAGGAAGCATACTTGTTTGGCTTACCTAGTCTTAGAGACTAGGTGCCGTCACAACGTTCTACGGAGGAAAATGGGGGTCGTGACAAGTTCGTATATGTTATGAGTCACAAGAAGGTATAGTAGAGTCTCGTGGATCGGTACAGAGATGTCTGTACTTATCTTCGGGAGGCTATAAAACTGTTAGAAAAAGCTTCACTTCATTGATTCCTTGTCGTGCGAAATTGTTGACTTCAGGATTCTAAGCTTTTGTCTTTCTATTCACTCACAGATGGTGAGGATACGTACAGGCGGATCGGATGACCAGGCACACGCGCCCCCTACTAGAGCCGTGAGAGGCCGTGGCCGGGGTAGAGGCCGCGGATGACCACATGGTGCAGTCAGAGAAACCGCAAACACTGCTATAGAGGAGCCACCAGTAGTTCCAGTTGGAGCTTAGGCACCTGAGCACCTGTTATTGCACCAGCTCTCCAGGAGACCCTCGCCCAGTTTCTGAGTATGTTTGACACTTTAGCTCAGGCAGGGTTGATACCACTTCCTACTCCCACATCTCAGGACGGGGGAGGAGCTCAGACCCCCGCCGCCCATACCCCAGAGCAGCGAGTCCAAGTCGACCAGGTTCCAGAGGTCATACCAGTACAGGCGGTAGCCCCAGTTCAGCCCGAGGTTAGGGCCGCAGTTTCTGAGGATGAGCAGCTCAGGCTCGAGAGGTACAAAATGTACCACCTTCCTAGTTTCAGTGGCTTGGCGTCAGAGGATGCCCAGGGTTTTCTTGAGGAGTGCTACTGTATCCTCCATACTATGGGTGTTGCGCAGTCTAGTGTGGTTGCTTTCACTACGTTCCAGCTTAGGGGAGAGGCCTATCTGTGGTGGAGAGCATATGAGTTGGGTAGTCCAGCCGAGGCAGCTTCACTCACTTGGACTCAGTTCTCAGATATGTTCCTAATGGAGTATGTTCCCTAGAGTCTCATATATGCATGGCATGCAAAGTTTGAGTATGCGGTCGGAGTATGCGGTCCGATTCAGTAATTTGGCAAGGCATGCACCAGCCTTGGTTACTACTGTTCGAGAGCGAGTTCGTCGATTTATCGGGGGGCTCAACCCCAATATCATATATAGCATGGCCCGAGAGCTGGAGGTGGACATCGCATACCAGCAAGTAGTGGGGATTTCTTGGAGAGTATGCTGACTCGGGAAAGAGAGGAGAGAGAGGCCAAGAGGTCTCGAGAGTCCGACACGTATAGTGGTACTCGTGCCCCAGCCACAGCTCGTCAGGGTAGGGGCTATGTGAGTCGCCCTATTCATTCAGCACTTCTAGCTTCCAGCGGTATTTCGGCCACTCCTAGGCCTGAAGCTCCCTATTATGCACCGCCATTTTCTAGTGCACCTCCTGCACGGGGTGCTTTCAGCGGTCAATCTAGTCGATCAGGCCTGAGCCAGCCACAACATCCACATCCTCCGAGAGCTTGTTTTGAGTATGGTGACACTCATCATATGGTGAGGGATTGCCCCAGAATCAGGAGGGGTGCACCTCCACAGACCACTCAGGCACCGCGTGCTCCACCGGGTCCTCATGCTATGGTTACAACACCAGCTATCACTCTACCTGCACAACTAGCTCGAGGCGCAGGTCGAGCAGGTAAGGGGAGGCCAAGCCAGATATTATGCCCATCTGCTAGGAAGGAGGCAGTTGCATCCGACTCTATCATCACAGGTATTTTTTCTGGTCTGTCATAGATATGCATGAGTCTTATTTTATCCAGGCTCCACTTATTCCTATGTGTCATCTTTTTTTGCTCCATATTTGGGTGTATCCCATGATTCTTTGAGTTCTCCTATCCATGTGTCTATACCCATGGGAGATTCTGTTGTTGACCATGTGTATCGGTCATGTTTAGTTGTACTTAGTGGTTTTGAGACCATAGCTGATCTGTTATTGCTCAGTATAGTAGACTTTGATGTTATTTTGGGCATGGATTGGTTTTTGCCCTATCATGCTATTCTTTATTGTCATGACAAGACCGTGACGCTGGCTATGCTAGGATTACCACAGTTAGAGTGGAGAGTTACCTTAGATTATACTCCTAGCAGGGTTATTTCATTCCTAAATGCTCAGCGGATGGTTGAGAAGGGGTGTGATGTGTATCTAGCATATGTGAGAGATATCAGTATTGATACTCCTACCATTAAGTCAGTTCTGGTAGTAAGGTATTATCCAAATGTATTTCTGGCGGATCGTCCGTGCATGCCGCCCGACAGGGACATCGAGTTTGGCATTGATTTGTTATCGGGCACTCAGCCCATCTCTATTCCTCCATATCGTATGGCTCCACTAGAGTTGAAAGAGTTACAGGAGTAGTTGTAGGAGTTGCTTGATAAAGGCTTCATTCGGTCCAGTATGTCGCTTTGGGGTGCTCCAGTCTTGTTTGTAAAAAAGAAGGATGGTTCTATGCGCATGTGTATTGATTATCGCCAGTTGAAAAAGGTTACAATGAAGAACATGTATCCATTGCCACGTATTGATGACCTATTTGATCAGTTACAGGGTGCCAAAGTGTTTTCCAAGATTGACTTGTGTTCAGGCTATCATCAGTTGAAGGTTCGGGAGCTATATATCCTGAAGACTACCTTCAAGACTCGGTATGGTCACTACGAGTTCCTTGTAATGTCATTTGGGCTAACCAATTCCCAAGCAACATTCATGCACTTGATGAACAATGTATTTCGTGTCACGTCCCAAACTCGGGGAGCGCGACTGGAGCTCAACCGAGTGAACCCGGTCAAGCAAGCATGTTGAATACTTTCTACCCAAACTCACCCATTATTTAAAGAGGATACATAACATTGTTAATTAACCAATAAGGAGATCATGTATATAATACCAAATTAATTACCATTAGTTACTTCATTTAATAAGTCTCAAAATACACACACTTTCATGGTTCAAAGTGGAACAAGTGATTCAATCACAACACAACTTGTTTGACATTCCCAACACCCATATACAGTCCATACTATGTCTACGGAGCCTCTAATATATACAAAGAAGTACAATGATAGTGTCGGCAACAAGACTCCGGCTATACCTCAACACATAGTAATACACACGAAAAAAATATGTACAACCCCGGAATAAAGTAGGGCTCACCAAATCAGCTGGGAAGAATGAGTATCGCTATCACTGGTCAATGCCTTCCATTGTGGAACCGCCTGCATCCATTAAAGATGCAGCGCCCCCAGAAAAAAGGACATTAGTACATGTCAAATAGTACTAGTATGAAAACCAAACACAAAATCAAGGACTTGAAAACACAACATGAATATGATGAATCGTGGTAACGATAAAATGGCATAGATAGCCGATAAAGTCAAAAGCAAATTTATCAAGATCTGTCAATAATATTTATAAATTTTAAGACGAGATCCTCTGTAACCAACTTTACACAAAGCATCCCCGACGCCTCACCCCAATGTATGCAGGTGGAGGTGCAAGCACAATACCACAACTCTAGTCAAGCGGCCCTATCGCCTCACACCCAATGTTTGCGAGTGGAGGTGTAGCCACAGTACCAAAAACCTACACAAGTGGCCCTGCCGCCTCAACCCAATATATACGGGTGGAGGTGCAACAACGATACCAATAGCTACACAAAGCGGTCATGTCGCCTCACCCCAATACATATGCGGGTGGTGGTGCAACAACAATACCAAAAATCCTACACAAAGCGGCCATGCCGCCTCATCCCAATATGTGCGGGTGGAGGTGTAATCCCACACAATCTTACACAAGTTGGCATAATAACTTTCATATGAAACACAACTTGGAGTTATAACATGTAGATATAAAATCCATAGTTTGGAACACATCTTCAATTAATAGTACAAAATAATAAGAGCATTTGAAACAAGAATTGAACATATATCTCTATCACAAAGCTTATTCAGAATAATCGATTTATAATAAACATCTAAAATTACAAGGGTAATGTGGGACTCAAGTCTAAAGGAAGCGTTTAGCCAACATACCTCACTTGAGCTTCCTTACACTCTAAAATATTCCGAAAAACATAGCAACTTCAATCTATTTTAGAAATATAACAAATTGAACCAGAATTAGGAAGATGATCATGGTTCTAGCTCATTTGAGCATTTTATCAAACACTAGGTGTATATTAAGGTTTCAAGGTCCTTTTATGGAGAATTTCATCATCCCACAACCCATTCTTCATCACTTTTAGCTCAACAATTTTCCTACACCCCTTGATAACACATGCATGCAAAATAAACAACTCCCACACCCAAGAATTATCTTACTAATTTCCCACTTCCAGTTAAATTTCGAAATTAAGGGTTAGAGTGTAGAATCTTACCTCTAGGATGAAGACCTAGTGAGTTTTCCTTGTTAATCTCCAAAGCTTTTATCAAGAATAGAAGAACAAATTGATGATGAACTCTCTTTCACTCTAGGGCCTCTCCCACTCTCAAAATATCAGATTTTGCAAGACAAATGGTCCACAACACCTATATAACTAAATAGGGTTGGGTTATTAAACCCCAAAAATGAAGCTCTGGAGCAGGATATGCAGTCGCATATGCGACCGCATAATGCTTCTGCGGGCCGCGAAATGGCCTCCGGAACTAGGCACCACTGATTGGGTATACGATCATTATGCGGCCCGCAAACCTGTTCTGCGGTCGCACAATGCACTGCAGAGCTGTTCTGTGATCGCATAGTCGACCGCAAAAGGCATCCAAACTTGCCCCATTTTTGCTTCACTATGCGGCCCGTATAGTGGTTATGCGGTCGCATAGTGGTTCGCAAAATAATGCCTGGTTCTGCCAATCATGAACACGTAAGCCTACCTCAGCACCACGAAATCCCGAGTTTTAGATGAATTTTTACGGGCCTTACATCCTCCCTCACTTAAAATTATTTGTCCTCGAATGAGGGTCAAAGTTCACTATTAACATCCGATGTGACTCAACTGCCATACCACACACCAGCAGTCCCGAATTTGACTAACTCCCTAAATTTCCAAAAATTTTGCTAGAGTTTCCCTTGTAACTGGGCCTATCCACCTGCCAGAGAACCCCATAAACAAATCCTAACATCATATACATAATCCAATGACGTAACATAACACAAAACAACACCAACTGTGGGCTCATAAGCAACATATAACCAAAAAGGAACACCTTTACATCAACTGTACAAGTGATACAAAATTCATAGGCGACAATTTCATAGAAATATTACATAGCTATTCAAACAAATAAGGATACTTCTTCTTCACCTCTTCCTCGGCTACCCAAGTAGCCACTTCAACCTATTGGTTTCGCCATTGCAGTTTCACGGAGGTAATTTCTTTATTTCTCAGTTTTCGGACTTGCCTATCAAAAATGGCAACTGGGATTTCTTCATAAGTCAGTTCTTGATTAACCTCAATAGTCTCAACTGGCACAATAAGCGACGAATCTATGACTACCTTCTTCAACATAGACACATGAAATACCGGGTGCACTAATGACATCTCAGGTGGTAACTCCAGCTTGTATGCCACCTGACTAATCCTCTGAATGCTTTTGTATGGCCCGACATACCTCGGGCTCAATTTCTCCTTTTTACAAAAACGTATTACACCCTTCATGGGGGAAACCTTCAAGAATACCCAATTATTTTCTTTAAACTCCAAATCCCTACGATGAACATCCGAATAGGACTTTTGAACACTCTAAGCAGTTTTCAACCGAACCTTAATGATCTTAACCTTCTCCATAGCCTGATGCATGAGGTCCGTCCCTATCAACTCTGCTTCCCCAATCTCGAACCACCCAATGGGAGATCTACATCTCCTACTATATAAAGCCTCGAACGGTTCCATCTGAATACTAGCATGATAACTATTGTTGTAGGCAAATTCTATGAGTGGCAAATGATCATCCCAGCTACCCTTGAAGTCAAGAACACAAGCGCGCAACATACCCACAAGCGTCGGAATAGTCCGCTCTGCCTGCCCGTAAGTATGTGGGTGGAAAGCTATACTACGATTCACCTGAGTACCCAAACCTTGTTGAAATTTCTTCCAAAAATTAGCCGTGAATTGTGCCCCTCGATCCAAAATGATAGAAACTGGAGTGCTATGCAACCTGACTATTTCCTTGATATACAACTGAGCATATTGTTCTGCTCTGTCGGTAGATTTAACTGGCAAGAAGTGTACTGATTTTGTGAGTCGATCCACAATTACCCAAATGGAGTCAAACTTGCACATAGTGCATGGTAGTCACACCACAAAGTCCATATTAATCATTTCCCACTTCCACATTAGAATTTCTATGTTCTGCGCTAACCCACCGGGCCTTTGATGCTCGGCCTTCACTTGCTGACAGTTTGGATAGGTCCGCTACATTCCTCTTCATGTCATTCCACCAGTACACTTCCTTAAGATCATGATACATCTTTGTGGAACCTGGGTGCACGGAATACCTGGAATAATAAGCCTAGGTCATAATTCTTTCTCGGAGACCATCTATATTTGGAACACATAGTCACCCTTGGTACCTTAGTGTACCATCATCCATGCCAAGAGAAAAATCTATAGTCTTATGTTTATGAATCCCCTCCTTCAATTGTAGCAACAATGGATCGTTGTATTACTTCTCCTTGACTTCCACAATAAGCGATGATTCAGCCCTATTTTGCACGATCACCCATCCTTCACTAGAGTCCGCAAGACGAACTCCCAAACTAGACAACCGATGAACTTTCTTGGCCAATGGCCTCTGATATGCCTCAAAGTGAGCCAAAATGCCCATAGATTTCCGGCTAAGAGTATCTATCACAACATTAGCCTTTTCCGGGTGATATAGAATATCGATGTCGTAATCTTTGAGTAACTCAAGCCATCTTCTCTGCCTCAGATTCAATTCCTTTTGTTTGAAAGTATATTGGTGGCTCTTATGGTCCGTTAATATATCCACATGGACCCCATACAAATAATGAAGCCAAATCATCAATGCAAATACCACTGCTGCAAGTTCTAAGTCATATGTTGGATAGTTCTTTTCATCATTCTTAAGTTGTCTAGAAGCATAAGTTATCACCTTGTCGTGTTGCATCAATACACACCCAAGCCCGATCCTTGAAGCATCACAATACACCACAAATCCATTTGTACCTTCTGGTAGGGTCAACACCGGCGTCGTAGTCAATCTTGATTTCAGCTCCTGGAAGCTCCTTTCACAGGCATCAGACCATTGAAACTTAATTGCCTTCTGCGTCAATTTAGTCAACGGAGAGGCAAGAGTAGAGAACCCCTCCACGAATTTCCTGTAATATCCAGCTAAGCCCAAGAAACTATGAATCTCTGTTGGAGTTGTAGGCCTAGGCCAATTCTTCACAGTGGCAATCTTCTGAGAGTCAACCTTAATTCCTTCTCTGGAGACAACATGACCCAAGAATGTGACGGATTCAAGCCAAAATTCTCACTTCGAAAACTTCGCATACAACTTGTGCTAATATAGAGTCTGTAGAACTATCCTGAGATTATTGTCATGATCCTCTCGAGTTCGTGAATATACAAGAATATCATCAATGAACACTATCATAAAGGAGTCTAGGAAAGTCTTGAAGGCTCGGTTCATAAGATCCATGAAAACTACCGGGGCATTTGTCATCCCAAAAGACATCACTAGAAATTCCAAGTGCCCATGCAAGGTTCTAAAAGCTATTTTCAGAATCCTACTCCCTGATCTTCAATTGGTGATACCCGGATCTTAAATCAATTTTGGAGAAGTACCTAAAACCTTGCAATTGATCAAACAAGTCATATATCCTTGGCAGTGGGTATTTATTTTTTATTGTGACCTTATTGAGCTGCCAATAGTCAATACACATCCTTAGTGACCCATCTTTCTTTCTTACAAAGAGAATCGGTGCGCCCCAAGGCGACACACTCGGTCAGATGAAACCCTTCTCTAACAAATCCTTAAATTATTCCTTTAGCTCCTTCAATTCTCTTGTGCCATTCTGAAAGGTGGAATAGATATAGGTTGCATGCCTAACATCACATCAATCCCAAAATCAATCTCCTTGTCTAGTGGAATACTAGGGAGTTCATCTGGAAAGACCTCCGGAAATTCATTCACAACTGACACAGACTCAAGTATAGGTGCCTCAGCATTGGTGTCCATAACTCGGACCAAATGGTAGATATGCCCCTTGTTAATCATCTTCATGGCCTTGAGGTAAGAAATATACCTACCCTTCGGCACCACGTTATCCCTCTTCCGTTCAATCACTAACTCATTTGGAAATTCAAACCTCACAGTTTTGGTTCGACAATCAAGCTTGGAAAAACATGAATAAAGCCAGTCCATCCCCATTATTACATCAAAATCAACCATCTCTAATTTAATGAGATCGGCCATGGTGTCCCGACCATGCACTATGACAACACAATCCCTATAAACCCGTGCAGCCACAATAGACTCACCAACTGGAGTAGATATAGAGAACAACTCATGAAGTTGTTCCGACTCTATCCTAAATTCCATAGCAACATAAGGAGTGACATAGGACAAAGTGGAACCGGGATCAATAAGAGCATATACATCATGAGATTGGACAGTCAATATACTTGTGACAACATCTGGAGAAGCCTCTACATCCCGACGCTTCCGCATAGCATAAAATCTGTTGGGCCCTCCCGAGTTTTGGGTACCACCCCTAGCTGCACCACGCCCTGCGAGTGCTAGAGTGTCTCGAGCTGGAGGGGTGTTGCGGATGTTGTAGTTGTAGAACTAGCTAGATGTGTTGTACCCCTGCCCCTGGTCTGGCGGGACGAGCAGCAATCCCTCTGAATGTGACCCCTAACACTGCACTCATAGCATATAGGTAGGTCCATGAAGTAGACCCCAAATTGCATCCTCCCACACTTGGAGCATGGGGTCCTCAGCTGCTTCTGGAATCTCCCTCCAGATCGACCCTGCTGGTGGGGTCCCCTATTGCCCTGACCGGGCCTGAAATGACTCCACTGCTACTAACTGGGCCCTGATGGTTGTGCACTTATCGAAGACTGAACGAAAGACTAAGATGGCCCTGATGACCCTCCCCTAAATGCCGACCTACTACCACCACCACCGAAAGAACCACCAAAGTTGCCCGCGGACCGGGCCTTGCTGCTACTTTCATGCTCCATTCGATTTTTCAGTTTACGGTTCTCTGTAGCTTGAGCAAACGCCACCATCTTCCCATAGTTCATATCAAAATTCAAGGCGACTGTAGTGGCCTCATTAATAACCAAGGGGCTAAGGCCCTGTACAAACCGGCACACCCTAGCCTCCATAGTGGGCAACTTATGCATAGCATACTTGGATAGGCACGCGAACTCTATGTGGTACTCCCACACACTCATGCTACCCTGCTTCAAGCTCTCAATCTTAGCGGCATGAGTCGCCTTGGTCTCGACAGGCAAGAAGTGATCCATAAAGGCGTCTGTGAACTCACCCCACCTCGCCGGAGGGCTCCCCTCCTCACGGGACTCCTCCAACAACACAAACCAAGAATAGGCCACCCTTTTCAGGGAGTAGGAGGCCAACCCCACTCCCTCCGTCTCAGTAGCACGCATAACCCGGAGAGTCTTGTGCATCTCATCAATGAAGTCCTGGGGGTCCTCCTCGGGATTAGCACCTGTGGACATTGGCGGATATAACTGAAGAAACTTGTTCACCCTGAAACTATTAGATTCCCTTGGTTGACTGGAAGAAGTAGGCCCAACACTCGATCTCTGGGCCTGAGAAGCAGCTATATATGCCAACATCTGTATGGCTCCCCTAAGATCCCTATCGAAAACACTGAGACCGGAAGCTGGGGATGGAGGTGGAACCGGAATATCAATTGGAGGATTCGTTTCTCCCTCATCAGGTGTAGGAACTGGTGCAGTCTGAGCAAGAATAGTAGATTCAGATGGTGTAGTAATTGGGGGAATATCCCCACCCCTCGGGTGTTTACCCGCATTATCAATTATAGAATCAACCGCCACTCTTGGGGTAACATTGGATCCTTGGCCAGTTCTTGTCTTCTTCCTAGGCGCCATTTACTGAAAGTTAGAGCAATGCATGAGTTAGATGAGGAACAATCTTACAATCATCTTTATCGTACGATTAAGAACATCAAAGAAGGGTATTATTCCTAAATGTCCAAGTAGCCCCCTAATTATAGACGCGGTCGACAATACACCGATAAGAAATACTCTACTAGACACGGCTCCGAGACATCCTAGGATACTTTAAAACCTTAGGCTCTAATACCAAGTTTGTCATACCCCAAACTCAGGGAGCGCGACCGGCGCTCAACCAAGTGAACCCGATCAAGCAAGCCTGTTGAATACTTTCTACCCAAACTCACCCATGATTTAAAGAGGATACATAACTTTGTTAATTAACCAATAAGGAGATCATGTAGATAATATCAAATTTATTACAGTTAGTTACTTCATTTAATAAGTCTCACAAATACACACACTTCCATGGTTCAAAGCGGAACAAGTGATTCAATCACAACACAACTTGTTTGACATTCCCAACACCCATATACAACCCACACTATGTCTACGGAGCCTCTAATATATACAAAAGAGTACAACGATAGTGCCAGCAATAAGGCTCCGGCTATACCTCTAAACATAGTAATACATACGAAACAAAAGATGTACGACCTCGTAATGACATGGGCCTTACCAAGTCAGCTGGGAAGAATGAGTACCGCTATCATTGGTCAATGCCTTCCGTTGTGGAACCACCTGCATCCATTAAAGATGCAGCACCCCCAGCAAAAGGGACATTAGTACATGTCAAATAGTACTAGTATGAAAACCAAACATAAAATCAAGGACTTGAAAACACAACATGAATATGATGAATGATGGTAAAAATACAATGGCATAGATAGCCGATAAAGTCAAAAGAAAATTTATCAAGAGCTATCAATAACATTTATAAATTTTAAGACGGGATCCTCTGTAACCAACTTTACACAAAGAAGCCCCGCCGCCTCACTCCAATGTATGCAGGTGGAGGTGCAAGCACAATACCACAACTCTACTCAAGCGGCCATGTCGCCTCACCCCCAATGTTTGCGGGTAGAGGTGTAGCCACAGTACCAAAAACCTATACAAGCGGCCCTGCCGTCTCAACCCAATATATACAGGTGGAGGTGCAACAATGATACCAATAGCTACACAAAGCGGTCATGTCGCCTCACCCCAATACATATGCGGGTGGTGGTGCAACAGCAATACCAAAAATCCTACACAAAGCGATCTCGCCACCTCACCCCAATATGTGCGAGTGGAGGTGTAATCCCAATCTTAATCTTACACAAGTTGGCATAAAAACTTTCACATTTAAGTATAACTTGGAGTTATAAAATTTCGATACAAAATCTATAGTTTGGAACACATCCTCAATTAATAGTACAACATAATAAGAGCATTTAAAACATGAATTGAACATATATCTTTGTCGTAAAGCTTATTCGAAATAATCTATTTATAATAAACATCTTGGAACTTACAAGGGTAATGTGGGACTCAATTCTTAAAGAAGAGTTTAGCCAACATACCTTACTTGAGCTTCCTTACACTCTAAAATATTCCGGAAATCTTAGCAACTTCAATCTATTTTAGAAATGTAACAAATTGAACCAAAATTAGGAAGATGATCATGGTTCTAGCTCATTTGAGCATTTTATCAAACACTAGGTGTGCATTAAGGTTTCAAGGTCCTTTATGGAGGATTCCATCATCCCACAACCCATTCTTTACTACTTTTAGCTCAACAATCTTCCTACATCCTTTGATAACACATGCATGCAAAATAAAAAACTCCCATACCCAAGAATTATCTTACTAATTACCCACTTCCAGTTAACTTTTAAAATTAAGGGTTAGGGTGTAGAATCTTACCTCTAGGATGAAGACCTAGTGAGTTTTCCTTGTTAATATCCAAAGATTTGAGCAAGAATTGAAGAACAAATTGTTGATGAACTCTTCCTCACTCTAGGGCACTCTTTCACTCTCAAAATATTAGATTTAGGTACAGCATGAGTTAGGTACTCGGGTTGAGTTGAGCACAGTATTTTACCCTCAGATGGGCGGATAGTCCAAGCGTTCTATTCAGATATTAGAGGTATGCTCCGTGCTTGTGTGATGGATTTTAGGGGTTTTGGGATCAGCTCTTGCCGCTTGAGGAGTTTGCAACAACAGTTATCAGTCGAGCATTCATATGTCACCGTATGAGGATTTATATGTTAGATGGTTTCAGTATCCAGTTGGTTGGTTCGAGCCGGGCGAGGCTAGGCTACTGGGTACATACTTGGTTCAGGATGCCTTGGAAAAAGTTAAATTGATTTAGGATCGACTTCGTATAGCCCATTCCAGACAGAAGAGTTATGCCGATCAAAAGGTTCACGATGTCACATTCATTGTTGGAGAGCGGGTCTTGCTCCGAGTGTCACCCATGAAGGGTGTTATGAGGTTCGGGAAGAAGGGCAAGTTGAGCCCAAGGTTTATTGTCCCATCCGAAGTGTTACGGTGAGTTGGGGAGGTTGCTTATGAGCTTGCCTTGCCTCCCAGTCTATCGAGAGTTCATACAGTATTCCATGTTTCTATGCTCCGGAAGTATCACGGCAATCCATCTCATGTGTTAGATTGCAGCTCAGTCTAGTTGGAAAAGGATTTGTCTTATGTTGAGGAGTCGGTGGCCATTTTTGATAGGCAGGTTCAAATGTTGAGGTCGAAGAGCATTTCTTCAGTAAAGGTTCAGTGAAGGTTCAGTGGAGGGGTCATCCAGTCGAGGAGGCGACTTGGGAGACCGAGCATGATATGCACAGCTGTTATCCTCGTCTTTCACCACTTCAGGTATATCTCTATACTCGTTCGAGGACGAATAATTGTTTTAAGAGAGGGAGGATGTAACGAACCGGCCGGTCGTTTTGAGAGTATTAGCCCTGATCCTCTATTTATTTCTCCCTCTGTTTCATTTTGTGGTTACTTGACTTGTCGGGGTGCTTAGTGACGGGTTCGGGAAAGTTTCGGAGTAAAATAGGACACATAGTCCCTAAGTTTGAAGTTTAAGTTGTACGGTTTAATCGTAGTTTGACTTATGTGAAGACGACCCCGGAATAGAGTTTTGTCGGTTCTGATAGCTTTGTATGGTTATTTTGGTCTTAGGAGCATGTCCAGATGTTGATTTGGAGATCCGTGGGTCATTTCGTCGTTAATTGGCGAAATTGGAAATTAGTGGAATTTTTGGAAGTTTGAGAGGGAGTCGACTTTTTGATATCGGGGTCGGAGTTTGATTCCGGAAGTTGGAGTAGTTCCGTAATGTCAAATGTGACTTGTGTGCAAAATTCGAGGTCAATTGGACTTGATTTGATACGGTTCGGTATCAGATGTGGAAGTTAGAAGTTCAAAGTTCATTAGGCTTGAATCGACGCGCAATTCTTGGTTTTAGCAGTGTTTGATGTGATTTGAAGGCTCGACTAAGTTCATATGATGTTTTAATACTTTTTGTATACTCGGACGGTGTCCTGTGGTCCCCGGGTGTGATTCGGATCGAATCCGGAACAATTTGGACTTAATCTCATTGCTGAAGTTCCAACTTTTCGGTGTCATCGCACCTGCGGAGGAATTGGCCGCAGGTGTGGACTCGCAAATGTGGGGAGTTAAGCGCAGAAGAAAATTATGGCTTGCCCAGCTGGGACCGCAGGTGAGGTCAGAGTTCGGTAGAAGCGGACTCGCAGGGGTGATTGAGAAAGCGCAGAAGCGAAAAGGCTAGCTAAGCCCGGGGTCGCGGAAGCGAAGCCCCTTCTACAGGAGCGAGAGCGCAGATGCGCATTTTGGTTTGCAAAAGCATAGGTGGCTTGGTTAAGTGAGAACCGCACCTGCGATTGAACTTTCGCAGGTGCGAAGCAGCAGATGCGGCTGTGGGTTCGCAAATGCGAAATCACTTGGCAGAAAAGGCCTAAGTTCGAGGGCTCGATTTCATTATCAATTTTTGGACCTAGAGAGCTCGATTTTTGGCGATTTGCTCGAGAGTTTTGCAAGGAGATCATTGGGGTAAGAGACTCTAACTCTGTTTTGGTTAAATTACACGAATCTATTATTGTTTTCATCATTTAATTAGTATTTTTAGTTGGAATTTGGGGAAAAATTGGGAAAACGTCTTAGGCTAAAATTTGGGGATTTGAAAGGCCATTTGAGGTCGGATTTGAGTAATTCTTGTATGGTTGGACTCGATATTGAATGGGTGTTCGAATTTTATAATTTTGGTTGGGTTCCGAAACGTGGGCTCCGGTCGACTTTTGGAGCGATTTTTCAATTCTTTGCTAAAGTCGTAATTTCATTTTTTAAATTAGTTTTCTATAGTTATATTTATAGTATGAAATTATTTTGGCTAGATTCAAGCCAATCGGAGTTGAAAAATTGAGGGAAAGACCTTATTTATTAATTAAGCGAGGTTTAAGGTAAGTAACGTTTCTAACCTTGTGTGGGGGAAATCCCCCTTAGGATTTGGTACTGTTATGGTAATTTACAATACGTGAAAGCTGTGTACGTGAGGTGACGAGTGCATACTAGAGCTAAATATTGAAAAACCTATTTTTGCTAAGTAGTTTCCTTTTATTTCCTTAATTGAGCTACTCGAGCATGTGTAGTCATCATGTTTAGCCTGATTTCACATGTCTACGTGTCTTATCTCTTATTTGCAATTTGTACAACATGCTTAGTTGAGTTACCTGCTTCCTTGATTCCAGATTCATTCTTTAACTGTAGGCTTTTTTGCTTGTAATATCATTATTTCAGTTGTTATGTGTTGGTTTTTGTTATTATTATTGAGATAACTGTTAGGTTATGGCACGAGGTTTCTGTCTTGCGGGTTATTATTGTGCAATGAGATTTCTATCGTACGGGTTGTTATTATGGCACGAGGTTTTTTTCATACGGATTGTTATTGTGTTACGAGGTTTCTGTCGTGCTGGTTGTTATTGTGGCATGAGGTTTCTGCCATACAGATTGTTATCATGGCATGAGATTTCTACCGTGCGGTTGTTATTATTGCACGATGTTTCTATCGTGTTGTTGGGAGATATTTACTTTTGGGACTACTAGGTGGTACCTCGGGAGCGCCCCTGTTGATTTCCTCTATTTGTTGTATTGTGGTTGTTGTTATTGTTCCTTAACTTGTAAGATTCTTGCTTCCTTACGTGTTGTAATTGTTTTCTTTGATTCCGTGTTGTTACCTTCTGTGAATTTCATTTGTTACACTTCTCTTTCATTTCATTATATCACTATATTTTCTGCCCTGTTTCTTATTATTTTCAGTAGAGCCCTAACCTGACCTCGTCACTACTCTACTGAGGTTAGGCTTGGCACTTACTGGGTACCGTTGTGGTGTACTCATACTACGCTTATGTACATCTTTTTGTGCAGATCCAGGTACTTCCTACTAGACCAGGTATCGGTGAGCTAGTCCGTACGTGGAGACTTCAAGGTATATCTGCCGGTATCTTTATTTTGTTGTTCCTTATCCTCATTAGACTCTAATGTATAGAGATATTTAGTATTTATATTTAGAGCTTGTGAATTATATCTACCGGGTTTTGGGAGTTGTTTATGCTTTGAGTTGCAGATTTTATTTATTACAATTGTTGACAATTGCTCTAGTGGTAAGCACCTTCCACTTTCAACCAAGAGGTTATGAGTTCGAGTTACCCTAAGAGCGGAGTGGGGAGTTCTTGCAGGGAGGGAGCCGAGGGTCTATCGGAAACAGCCTCTCTACCCCAGGGTAGGGTTCTGCGTACATGCTACCCTCCCCAGACCTCACTAGTGGGATTATACTGGGTTGTTGTTGTTGTTGTTGTTTCAGTCATTTTGCATACTTGTTAGGCTTACCTAGTCTTAGAGATTAGGTGCAACCACGACATTCTACGGAGAAAAATTGGGGTCGTGACAATCTATGTGTTTAATTTTGTGTTAACTTTTCTAAATTTTTTTCGTATTTAAATTTATTTTTGTAGTAAAGGTTCTAGTTGTAGTAATCTAAATCCTAATCCTTCTCCTATAATAAGAAAAAATATAGATGAAATGACTCATGTTTTGATGAAACTTCATTTACCCAACCCCCCGTATTTTATAATATTAATTTGGGAGAATAACTAAATCATGAAACTTTACAAAGACAATTTGAAATGAGGAAGATGAAAATGAGTAAGAAGAATTAGATGAAACACCCACTAGTCCAGCAACACAAGCTCCAACTCAGAATCAATCTCGGTTTGGAGCTTTATAATGACCCGGCCGGTCACTTTGAGTATTATAGCCATGTTCCCCCATTTATTGCTTATTATGTGTTTGTTTTTTGTTATGTGACTTTCCGGGGTAGTTGGTTTGGTTCCGGGGATATTTCGGAATGAATTGAGATACTTAGTCCCAAGGTTGGAAGCGTAAGTTGGAAGAGTTGACCAGATGTTGACTTATGTGTAAAAGACTCCAAAATGGATTTTTAATGGTTCTAATAGCTCCATATGGTGATTTTGGACTTAGGAGTGTGTCTGGATATTGATTTGGAGGTCTGTAGGTCATTTTGGCTTGAATTGGCGAAAGTTGGAAAAATTGAAGTTTGGATAGTTGAGAAGTTTGACCAAGACATTGTTGTTACTTTGCTCGAATTTTGGTTCCGGAAGTTAGAATAGGTCTGTTGTATCATTTATGACTTGTGTGCAAAATTTGGGGTCAATCGGAGTTGGTTTGATAGATTTCGGCATCGATTGTAGAAGTTGGAAATCCATTAGTTTCAATAGGCTTGAATTGTCGTGCGATTCATGTTTTTCATGTGATATGATGTGGCTTGAGGCCTCGACTAAGTTCGTATGATATTTTAGAATGGGTTAATATGTTTGTATGGGGTATCGATGGCCTCGGGAGTGATTCAGATTGAAATCGGATCAAGAATTGGACTTATGAAATTTTTGTGGGCAGCTATTCTGGTGTAACTGCACCTGCGAGGTTTTGGCCGCTGGTGCGAAGCCGCAAAAGCGGCCATGGAGGCACAGATGCGAGTGTTGGAGAGGAGGCCTAGGAGCATATGTGAAGAAGGAATTCCACAGAAGTGGATGCACTTCTGCACAAGAAGGCACGCAAAAGCGAAAACGGGCAGGAGGCAGTGGAGTCGTAGAAGCAGAAGGACTCCACAGGCGCGGAAGTGCAGGTGCGGGGCTGAGCCCGTAGAAGCGGTCCCGCAGGTGCGAGGATAGAATCATAGGTGCGACAGGTCAGGGGTCTAGTGTTTTTTCACAGGTGTGGATGTTTAACCGCAAAAGCGGATAAGTGGACCGCAGAAGCGGAACCACTGGTAGAATGCAAAAAGTCGAGGGTTAGAGTAAATTCTTCATTTTTGGACTTTGGGAGCTTGGATTAAGGCGGTTTTTGATGGGGTTTTCACTAGATTTCAAGTGGTAAGAAACTTTTGATCGTTTTTTATCTATTACTCCCTCTAGTCCAAAATAAGTGATTTTTTGGTTGTTTTCACACATATTAAGAAATTCACCTTTTAACATTAATTAGCAATGAAATTGGACATACTAACATTTACTATCTCTTCACATAAACACTCCTAACACATACTCCAACATTATTTACTCCAAAGGCAATGTAGAAAAACAAATAATTAATTCATTCTTAAAATTTGGAAAAATCACTTATTTTGGACCACAAAACAAAAAGGCAAAAATCACTTATTTTGGACCGGAGGAAGTAATATTGAATATCCATTGAATTTTCCCCATAGATTTGGTATTTTTGAGGT
This sequence comes from Nicotiana tomentosiformis, assembly GCF_000390325.3. NCBI lineage: Eukaryota > Viridiplantae > Streptophyta > Magnoliopsida > Solanales > Solanaceae > Nicotiana > Nicotiana tomentosiformis. Next base: position 35,323,700 of record NC_090822.1, read on the forward strand.
GAAATTTGGGGATTTTTGACCCATGTATTTGAGAGTAAGATTTGGGGATTTGTATTTGAGTCGTAGTTATATCTTTTGGTTATTTATGAGATATTCACTATTAAACTCAATATATCATGCTTTTAAATTAAAATGCGTAGCTATTTTGTGATTGTTGGCTTGTCTAGTATTGTGATAAGCACCATCCCGATATGGTGAGATTTGGGTCGTGATAAGCTTTACCCCATGTACCTCCTGTAAGGGTTAAGGTTAAGTTTGAACGTACAAAAACATCACTTATATGAGAATTTTGTGAACATGATAAAGTCAGTTTAGTTGCTATCTGTGTAAAATGTAAAGCACGATTTGCCCATGGAAAATCAGGTGGAACGGGAGGTTTAACCAGGCACTTACTTAAAACACACAAACCTTTATGGACGGGAGGTTTAACCAGGCACTTACTTAAAACACACAAACCTTTATGGATACAAGCTTAAATAGATGCCGGAAAAACCTCGGATTCTAGCAGTGGTACTAGCACTCCTACAGGATTTGGCGGGGGTTCTAACCTTTCCAACAACAATTTCACCCTGCTTCTGGTAATATACTACGTCCCTATAACAAAGATAGAGATCGTGAAAATTTAGCAAAAAATGGTCGTTGTTTGTGACTTACCATTTAATTTTCCGTTTCACCCTGCTTTTGTGCATTAAATACAATAAACTTATAATCCTGCTTTTCAAGATTTTCCTAAGACCACAGTTAGAAATAATATTTTTAAATATCAAACTGAATATCTTCAGTATATTCGTCGTGTATTTTTTTACTTTGACTGTAAAGTGTCTATCACATCTGATATAGGTCGTAGTCCTAATATTAGTGATTATTTAACTGTTACATGTCATTGGGTTGATTGTCATTGGAACATGCAAAAACGTATTATTGGTTATAAATATATTGATTCAAAACACATTGGAGCATAAATTGCAACTATTGTTCTACAAAATACTTGAATTTTATGGGCTCATTGATAAAGTTTTAACTATCACATTAGATAATACTTCTGCTAACACCACTGCAGCAAATAGCTTAAAAGCCAGAATTTTCCCAATTAATCCAAAATATTTCCATACTAGATGTGCATGCCATGTTTTTAACTTGGTTGTAAAAGATAGTATTAATTTATTTTTCGGTACTTGTGGTAAGGTACAACATGCTTGCGGCTATATTTTTTGTGCTAATAAGTAGAATCGTGAGTTTAAAGAACGTTGTGAATATACTAAACTTCCATATAGAAAAATTCCAAAAGAGGTTTGTACTAGGTGAAATTCTACTTATGAAGTCCTTAAAGTTGCTTATGATTATCGTTTGCCTATACAAATGATATTTAATATGCATAATGATAACCCCGCTGATCAAATTGTTGAGCCTGATTGGGGTGACATCAAATAGCTTATTAAATTTTTAGAAAAATTTTATTATGCTACAAAATAATTTTCTGGTATATATCCTACTGTTACACAAATATTATGGTATATTCGTGGAATTTGTTTTGTATTTGGTAAGTATAAAATAAATCCAAACTATGCACCGGTCGTTTAATGAAATGATTGCAAAATTTGAAAAGTATTTTTTTTCTATTCCCCAAGTTTATTTAATTTCTAATCTACTTAACCCATCTTTAAAATTAATAGGTGCAAAGGGACTTGTTCATAAAACTTATGAGAACTTAGAAATTCAAAAAAATGAAAATCCATCTCTCGAAGATTGCCAAGCTAGCATATATTCCTATGCTAGATTAATGTTTGATAGTAATAATCTATGGCAATAGCAGGTAGTGAAAATGCTCCTACTACATCTAAGGCTAGAGTAGAATATGTATAGGAAGGTGTAGAGGATATAATAGGTCATGATTTCTCTATTGATGATGAACTTGATTTTTATCTTAATCAAGGATTAGGATGTATAAAGGACAAAGAAGGCAACGAACAACATTTGGCATGGTGAAGGGAGCGTAGCAAGGCATTTCTAATACTTTCAATAATGGTCCGAGATATAATGGCTATTCAAGCGTCACCAGTAGCATCGAAGAGTGCTTTTAGCATGGCAAGATTTCAAATTGAAGATCATAAACATTAATTAGCGGAGGACAACCTAGAGATTTCTGTCTTATTCAGAGATTGGATAAATTCATAAAGAAGAAATCTTGGTTTTGAAAAATTAACTACTAGGGAAGAAGAAAAATACAACAAGATACTTTGCTTGAATTGGCAAAAGTGGGAAAGTTGAAGGTTTGAAAAGTTGAGAAGTTTGACCGAGAATTGAATTCATTTATAGCGGACTCTGATTTTGGTTCCAGAAGTTGGAATAGGTCAGTTGCATTATTTATGAATTTTGTGTAAAATTTAAGGTCAATCACAATTGGTTTGATAGGTTTCGAAATTAGTTTTAGAAATTAGGAATCCATTAGTTTCAACAAGCTTGAATTGGAGAGCGATTTGTCTTTTTGATGTTGTTTGATGTAATTTGAAGCTTCGACTAAGTTTGTATGATGTTCTAATATGGGTTCATATGTTTGTATGGGGTCCCACAGGCCTCGGGCATGATTCGGGTTGAAATCGGATTAAATTTTGGACTTGAGAATTTTCTACTATGATCAGTTCTAGTGCAACCGCACCTGTGAGAAATGGGTCGCAGGTGCAAATCCGCAAAAGTGGCCAAGGGGTCATAAAAGCTACTCTGAGTGAAGTTGCGGAGTTGCGCAGGTACGAGGAAGATTCCGCACCTACAAGCTCGCAGATGCGGGTAAGTGGTCGCAGAAACGAATTTGGGCGGGGAGGCTATTGTCGCAAAAGCGGCAAGGGCTCTGCAGGTGCGGTCGTTCAGAAGCAGACCTTGGATCATAGGAGCCTTAGGTGTGGGCTATTGAGCCCGCAAAAGCGAGATGCCTGGACAGAAGGCTATAAACAAGGGTTTGAGTCTTTACTTCATTTTTAGACTTTGGAAGCTCAGTTTATGGCAATGTTTGAGAGGGATTTCACTATATTTCAAGAGGTAAGTAAATTTTGATCACTTTTATTTATTAATATTGAATACCCATTAATTTTCCACCTAGATTGTGTGTTTTGGAGGTGACATTTTCTGGACTAGGTATTGGAGAGTACGATTTGGGGATTTGAAGGTCGATTTGTCATTGGAAGTGAATGGTTTTTGTATGGTTGGACTCCTTATAGAATGGGTGTTCAAATTTTGTAAATTTTGTCGGATTTTGTGAATTTTGAGCCTGGGGTTGACTTTTGTGGTTGATTTTTTGAATTTGGTTAAAGAACTTATCTTTATCGTATATAATCGACTCCTATAGCTTTTATTGATTATATTGAGTTATTGGTGACTACATTCGAGTAGTTCAGAGGCCGATTCAAGAGGCAAGGGTTTGTTGGAGCATTGAGTTGTGCATTTTGAGGCAAGTAACACTTCTAAACTTGGTACTGAGGGTATGAATTCCAAGAATACGTTTTATATGGTTGGAGTTGGGATGACGCACATGCTAGCTGACAGGCGTGTGGGCGTGTACCGTGGTAATTATGACTCGGTTGATTCTGTATTACTGTGTAGTTATCTAGTCTTGTTTTATCTACGTAATTCCTACGTGATAGAGTAATTGAGCTGTGATGCATGTTAGTATCATGTTTAGGCTATGAGCTTATTCTGTTGGGAACCAATGAGGTTATTTCTACTGTTGAGTTATTTGTTTAAATTGCAATTATGTTCTCAGGCATATCATATCTCAATCTCTGTTATTATTTGCTATTATATCATGTTGTCATTGTTTAGGCTGAGTAGTATGAGGCTTGTGATCCCGTGAGACTGGAGAGATTGATGACTGAGTTGGGCCTGAGATTTGGATTGTGAGTGTTACTGTGAATTGGGTTGCGCACCACAGCACGCCTTATTAGCTTATTTATTATTGTGCATCGGGTTGCACACCGCAGCAGGCCTAATAGGCTTTATATTAGTGCTTGGGCAGGATCCCCCCCTCCCCGGAGTCAGACATACCAGTAGTGAGCACAAGCACAGTGGTTTATATATACGTGCTTTGGTGAGGGGAATTTATGCCAGGCACCCGTACAGTGCTGAGGGATTCTGTGTGCTCAGTAGGAAATAAGATAAGCATATTGAGTACTTTGAGAGTGTGAGTACTTGGGATTATCACTATGATAGATTACACTTTACATGCATATTTGACATGTAGGCATAGAGATGTAACATTCCTTATGCTAGTTGTACTTGGCATATTTTATCAGTGTTGGGCTTTAATTGTTGAACTTGAAAGCATGCCTAAATTTCGGTACTGGGTACGAGCTGAATATCGAAGTTTCTCTGAGTTATTACTGTCATTATCTTGTTATATTTGTGTTTTCATTATTTTGATTCAGACTGCATATTTCTGGCTCGTCACTACTTTTAGCCCAAGGTTAGACCCGTTACTTATTAAGTACATTGGGTCGGTTGTACTCATACTACGCTCTACACTTCTTATGCAGATCCAGGTACATCTGGATGCAGTGATTGCTTGGGTGGTGCTAGTACATATTCGGAGACTTCGAGGTAGCTACTATGATGCTCGCAGACCTTGATTCTCCTTCCTTTTATTTTATTTTAGTATTGTTTTATTTTCTTGGATGGTTGTACTAGAGTTGCAGTTTTTTTTATCAGTTATTTATGAGACTTTCCACTGTTGAACTTATTAAATCATGTTTTTAATTCAAATGCGTAGTTGTTATGTGATCTTCGGCTTGCCTAGTAATGTGTTAGGTTCCATCACGACAAGTTGGGATTTTAGGTCGTGACAAGTTGGTATCAGAGCATTAGGTTACTTAAGTCTCACGAGTCATGAGTAAGTTTAGTAGAGTCTTGCGGATCAGTTCGTAGACGTCTATACTTATCTTTGAGATGCTACCAAACCTTTAAGAAACTTCACTTTCTTGTACTCTTGTCATGCGGATTTGTTGATTCAGAAAACTAAACTTCTATTATTCTATTCTCTTATAGATGGTGAGGACACATGCGACTGGATCAGGCGAACAACCACTAGTACCACCAGCTAGGGCCACGAGAGGCTGGGGCCACGGTAGAGGTCGAGGTACAGCACGTACTGCGGCTAGAGCAACACATATGGCGCCACCAGTTGCTCCAGCTCAGGAGCATGTACCAAATATGGTCGAGCCGGTGGGACCAGCTCAGGCACCAGCTATGCCCATTGTGATTCCAAGCCTTCAAGAGGCTTTGGCCCACATATTGACTGTATGCACGAGCCTTGCTCGGGCGGTATCGGTTCGGGTTGTACCAGCCACTTCTATGGCGGGGGGAGGTGCTAAGACTCCCCCGCTCGTACTCCAAAGCAGGTAGCTCAGGGACTCCAGACACCGGGGGTATTACCAGCCCATCCAGCTGTAGCTACTTGCACCCAGGTTGGCCTACCTACGAGTGATGAGGAGAAGAAGAGACTTGAGCAATTTGGGAGGCTTAAGCCTTCATAGTTTAGTGGGGCCGAGTCAGAGATGCTCAGGATTTTAAAGATTGGTGCCAGCAGATCCTTCGCACGGCATGTATTTTGGAGACCGATGGAGTGTCATTTACTACTTTTCAACTGATAGGGTCAGCCTACAGATGGAGGGAGGCCTATGAGTTGAGCAGGCCAGTCAGCGTCGCACCATTTACGTGGCATGAGTTCTCAATTCTCTTCTTAGAGAAGTTTGTTCAGCAGACTCGTAGGGAGGAGTTGTATAGGCAGTTTGAGCAGCTCTCCAAGAGGGTATGTCAGTGATCTAGTATGAGATGAGATTTTCAGAGTTGGCTCATCATGCGGTATGGTTGGTCCCCACTGAGAGGGAGAGGATTAGGAGGTGCATTGATGGCCTCAACTATGGACTGTATTTCATTATGACTCGGGAGATTGTGACGGGTGTGAGGTTTGACGAGGTGGCTGATATTGCTACACGCCTAGAGTTGGTTCTCAGTCAGGAGCGTAAGGAGAGGGAGGCCAAGAGGCCTCGTGGTTTGGGTGGTTTCAGCAATGCCTCATCTGGAGGACAGTCCCACCACAACAGGGGTCGTCCTTATAGGTCCGCTCAGATGACTCATACGGTTCATCGTAGTGCATCATCTAGCCATGGTTCATACAGCGCTCGTTCGGGTCAGTTATCTTTGAGTGTGCTCCTAACTCAGAGTTCATCTCGTGCTTTATTAGTTCAAGGTTCATCTGTACCAGGTTCTTCTAGTGGTTATTCTGGTTCTCAAGGACCGATTCAGTCCCTGTTGCCATTGTCGGGTCGAGGTTTCTTTGAGTGTGGAGAGTTGGGGAATGTGAGGAGGTATTGTCCCCATCTTATGGGTGGTCCAGTTCAATAGAGGGGTTAGGCTATGACTTCTACACCAGTTACTTCACCACCAGCTCAGACAGCTCGGGTTGGGACTCAGGCAGCTCGAGCTCGCCCTAGAGGGGGAGGCCGATTAGGTGGTGTTCAGGCTCGATGCTATGTTTTTCCCGCCAGGCCAGAGGTTGTTGCTTTAGACGCAGTGATAACATGTATTGTTTCAGTGTGCCACAAGGATGCTTCCATATTATTTAACACTGGTTCCACTTATTCATATCTATCATTGTACTTTGTTTGTTATTTGGATATGCCCCGCGATTCCTTAGTTACGCATGTTCATGTATCTACATCGGTGGGTGATTCTATTATTATGGACCATGTGTATCGGTCGTCTGTGATAGGTATTAGGGGATTGGAGACAAGAGTTGATCTTTTACTGCTTAGTATGGTTGATTTTTACATGATTTTAGGAATGGATTGGATGTCCCCATGTCATGCTATTCTGGATTGTCACGCTAAGACAGTGACGTTGGCGATGCCAGGATTGCCTAGGATTGAGTAGAGAGGTTTTGTGGACTATGTCCCAGTAGACTGATTTCATATTTGAAGGCCCCACGGATGGTTGGGAAGGGATATTTGGTATATTTGGCGTTTGTGAGGGATGTGGGTGTTGATACTCCTATCATTGGTACTGTTCCGGTGGTACGAGACTTTCCGAATGTATTTCTTGCAGACCTGTCGGGTATCATGCCCCGAACCTGGGCCTGGACGTAACACTGCACTCGGTACCTGACTACATGTGACCGAGCGAACCAACTGGATGGCTAAATCAACATGTGGTATCATAACACACTGAATGCGGAGGATAAACTAACACATGCTGATATACTAAAAGTCTGACAGATATAAATCAAAGTGTGGAAACACTAATACAAATTTGAAACATATTTGTAGTCAACATTGCTAAACATGAAGAGCTTGTGACTCTGTCTAGCTGTTACTCTAGTCTATGAAGCCTCTAATGAAGTAATGAAAAGACTGATTATCTGGATATACTGAAAGACTGCAAAGTGATGATAATGCGTCGAAAGAACAAGGGCTCACCAAATAGCTGGTATGCAAATCCGAGCGCTTTGAATTGTGAACCTGTAAATCATTACCTACACTGTGAGATACAGGGCCTGGGCAAAAAGGGATGTTGGTACATTTGAATTGCACCGGTGTGTCAAATAACTTGAAGAAAGAATTGTAAATGCTGAAACTGAACTAAGTTGATAAGTGAGAATTGATAACAGAAAACTGAAATGATAATTGCTGAAACTGATACTAAAATGATAACTATTAACTGATAACTAAAATGATAACTACTGATAGTGAAACTGAAATGTTAACTGATAACTGAACTTAACAAAGGAAGTAAGGATATGAATACTCCCTCTTCCGAATGATGAACAACCTGTTTATCTGAATATTAAACTGTGGCCCCAGGCCCAATATATATATGTGCACAAACTGCGGCCTCGGGCCCAAGTATACGTATACATAACTGTGGCCTCAGGCCCAAAATGCATAAAGCATAAACTGCGGCCTTAGGCCCAAAGATGCATGAAGTATAAACTACGGCCTCAGGGCCAAAGATGCATAAAGCGTAAACTGCGGCCTCAGGCCCAAATACAGGTGTTCAACATTCAGGGATTCAAAATCAGGAATTGAGAATCATACTGAAATACTGAATCACACTGAGTTACATGATACTGGAATACTGAATCACACTAAGTTACATAATACCGGAATACTGAATAGGACTAGACTGAGACATATATTCATGAACTGATTATGAAAATTGAAACTTCAACTGTTTATTACATGCTGAGTAATCTAGACTGAGGCTCATGGGCATCAAACCCAAGTCTATATTGATTACGCACAGAGCTCACAACGTTCAGAATGCAAATCATGAACGAGTTACGAAGCTAGAGAATAGAAGTTCTGCAATTATTCAAGGAATTGAGCTTAACTATATTTTTGAGGCAATTAATAATGTTGTAAAAGAAACGTAGTGTAGGGAGAATCATTAACATTCCCAAACATAGAGAGTTAGCCTCACATACTTTGACTCTGGCTTTTTAAGCGTATCACAATGTTTCGTCGCCTCTTTCAACGATAATCTATGGCAATATATATCAAGAGGAACCAATAAAAGCACTAATTCTCATGTTTTAGTCACTTAGGAATTCTATCAAACACCCTTCGGGCGTAAAGCCTCATAGCCCTTAGTAATTGGTCTTTTTTTCACCAAGTTCTCATTCTACTACTTCTAGGTGATTCTAAAATCCCAAATAGATGTAAATATCACCATTTCTCATCACCCAAATGTTTAAAACAATCTTAAGTCAACAACCCAAAACCCTAGCATAATTCATATGGTTCTCTTTATCAAACCCATAAACTATTCTCCCAAAAACACATCAATTCATAGCTATAAATGATTAGGGAGTAGAAGCATTACCTTTCTGAATTTCAATCCTCTTGAATCCGAGTTCTAGGGTTTCCTTTCTCAACAACGGTGTCTCGATCGAATATCTAATGATTGGAAGGATTTACTCATGTTAATAAGGTATTGGAGAATTGAAATTAACTTCGAATCATAATTAAAACTTACCTTGGACGATGGAGGGACCTTAGGGAAGTTGGGTTCTTGAGAGCTTCCCATTCTAGAGTAGGTTTTCGTGTTTGGGGTGTGGGGGAATGAGGTAGAGCTTTTAAATAAGTGAAAATGTCCCAAAATTGAGGAGGAAAATAAAAATAGCTCGGATAAATAACGTCGGCACGAGGCACCATCATGGGCTCCAAAATAATTATGCAAGGCGCCAAAACTACAGTGCCTTGCACTGTCTGGGGCGCTGAAGTTACAGTGCCTTGCACTGGGGTCATTGAGGTTACAGTGCGGTGCACTGTCAGGGGTGCTGATGTTACAGTGCCTTGCACTGTCATGAGCGCTAATGTTAATGCCATGGACAGTGCCTTACACTGTCTATGGCCGTGAGTTTTTATGGCCTTACACTGACAGGCTATAAGACGTACCTCCCATAAACTTAGTCGATTCTATTGAATTTTATGCACCTCACTCTTGGTCTTTATTCTAAAATAATTGTTTACACCACTCATCCCGATAGGACTTCACATGTCTAAAAGGTCACATTAATACTCATTTAATGCATCCACAACTAATCCGGATTTACTGAGTGTTACATTATCTCCCCCTTGGGATCATTCATCCTCGAATGATTGTCCTGATTGTAACTACGGCTTACCTTAGACCTTAAACGGGACTGATGGAAACATGTGAACTTTGTAATGTCATGAACACATGCATACTAAGCTAAATGAATACATGATTACTGATGTACTGAGATACTGAACTGAATAGCTACTGAACTTAATGGCTACTGAGCTAACTGAACACTGAGATGACTAAATACCGAAAGACATGAAGATTATAATATAAGTTCTGAATGAGAAGGATACCTGCCAGCTAACAGATCATAACGCTAGCTTTATAAGGGCATCATAAAATGCATAACATGAAACATATACATGAATATCTGTTACGGATACGTGAATTCTGAACTAGCATGGATATATGAATACTAAACTGGCACGAATAATCGAGTACTGAACTAACGTGAATATTTGATTACTGAACTGACATTAATATCTGAGTACTAAGTTGGCATGAATATCTGAGTCCTGGACTGACATGAGTATCTGAGTACTGAACAGACATAAATGTTCTAACATGATATCTGAATACTGGGAACATAAATATCGTGACATGAGATCTGAATACTGAAAATTCCAATGTTATAACATGACACGTGAAATATTGGGTGTACAACTACCGATTCTGGTGGCAACTCTAACTCGTAAACTACTTGCCCGATCCTTCATAGGATCCTATTTGGCCCGATGTATATGGGACTGAGCTTTCCTTTCTTCCCAAATATTATAACACCTTTCATGGGCAAAACTTTCAGAAAAACCAATTATCAACTTAAGTCCCAACGCTACACATCTGAATAGGACCTTTGGTGACTCTGAGCCGTCTTTAAATTCTATTGAATGAACTTGAATTTCTCCATAGCCTGATTGACCAAATCTGATCCCAACAACTATGCTTCGCCGACTTCAAACCAACCAATTGGTGATCTACACCTTCGCCCATACAAATCATGCTTTTAAAATATGCAAGATAATCCTATTATAAGGTCCATACTTATGATCTCCACTAAAGGATATGTATATTCTGTGGTAAAACACTAGTATTTGTGTTGCTTAACTTTCACTTGCTGACAATTCATACACTTGGCAACAAAGTCTGCGACGTTCCTTTTTATGTCGTTCCACCAATAAATCTCCTTGAGCATGATATATATTTGGGGATCCTGGGTGGATAGAATACCTGGAAATATGGGCCCTAACATGATCCTCCCTCTCTAAGTCCATCTATGTTTGGAACACATAATACCTCAAAGTACCATCATCTCCCCCTTTGTTCAAAAGTCATCGTCTTATGCTTATAAATCCCTTTTGTCAGCTACAACAAGTAGGGATCATCAAATTATTTCTCCTTCACTTCTGCTACTAAGGAGGAACAAGTCCTGTTCTGGACAACAACTCCACTAACTTTGGTTTCCGAAAGTCGAACTCCTACCTTAGCTAAGTAGTGAACGTCTTTCACCAAAGTTCTCTTTGTTGCCTCAATCATGAGCTATACTTCCCATACTTGATTATATTTTTAAGGTAATTCCTAAAAACACTTATAGCATTGTTGTGACCCAAGTCTTTGACCAATACTCCGAAGATTAGAGTCTCGTGCAATGGCAATACCGTCGTAATACATAACTGGACATGATTGTATAGTTTTTCTACCCCATACTAACCATGTGGGTTAAAATCTCCAACTGGACTTACTAACGATTTTCACATCTCCCCCCTTTAGACCAAAGGTTAAGTTCTTGTACATGCGGATCCTTCTCTTTTGTTAGATCCGAACAACTTTCCTTACCTTCTGCAATTCTCTGCACTTTGTGTCAATGATGACTCATTTTCCAACATACTTCTAAGCAATCTCTCTTATTATGAAAAACCAAATTACTTCCATAACATAAAGCTAATGTATTCACAACTATCATACACAATCTTAATACTTTAACTCTGCTCACACTGTCAATCTTGGGGAAACCACATTTCGATAATTCCTAAAGGCTATTCTTTTGTAGTTTGCTCTCTTGCTGCTAGCTGATTGTTTTCCCCACGCCACTGTACTTCGGGTTTAACTTAAACTCTTCGGGTTCTAACACACGTTCGGTGTTTCAAACTGCTACCCACTCACTAGTGTTAACTTGACTAAGTAAATCAAATTGTACCTCTACTAGCTCTGTTGAAATTGCAAATTTGTTGTATCTACACAAAACTTACTTACTATCCTTTTTTGAACTATATACACATATCACACTTACGGAAATTTCATCTGTCGTAAACAAAGTTGGAATATCTGATCCCAAACTCTCTATACACTTCAAAATTATATCAGACTATAAACATCCGAGATAGACACTTAGTCACATAAGCTAAAGGGGACTATCATATCCTTTATCTCACAATAACAGCTGCTTCTGATAGTAACTTACTAATGTGGTACTTTCTAGTTCTAATATAAATAAATCTGAACAACTTAAAATCATTCCCTAAAATGCAATAGCGGTTGCTCTTGGTTCTCATTTCGTACATCATATTTTCTTAGTCATATGCATGAGTAGTATGAAAAATACATCTCTGGTAATACTAAACATCTCTGGCCCCTATTTATTTTGCCCTTAGGCTCTTTTCTGTCCAAAACTATAGTGACCAATGTTATGCCAGTTACGGTCAAATTCTTAACTTGTTGCACTGTAGGGTCTGACATCTGAATTATCATTATCCAACTTGTAGTTTCATTTCTAATAATTAAAATAAAATTGCTCTATGAGGTAAAACACATACGGATACACTGCCATACATAAACTTGTCCTTCAGAGTATACCATTATCTGATAAATCACTTTCTGCACCATCCGATGATTTCAATATAATCACTGTTACATACATTTTATTTTATCACCCATAGGCATCATTGTATACTCACAAGTCACCAAAATTTGGATACACTGAAAATTGGAGATCTGGTAACTGAATAACCAATAACTAGCATACTGAATAACCATAAACCTGCTAACTGAAAGACTACATAACTGGTAACTGAGGTAAACTAATAACCATAAAACATGATAATTGCTTTTGTACTTTCTAATAAGGTTATGCTCTAATATGTACAACTATCCATTGTATCCCACTTTCAACAACCTCTCAAGGACTTGGGTTTTCCCTGCCCGTCATTTGGGCATTCGATACGTCTGGAATTCGACAGGAACAAAAGGCTACCTATTGCTCTAGGTTTCATGGCACGATCTAGAGTAGAAAGAAATGAGACAATCCTGAATATCTTGGTAGATAACCATTTATATGAGTGGCCGGCACACACAAATAAAGGAAACTCCACTGGACATAGCTTCATAAACTCCCTAGAACACTTGAAACTAGGCTCTCAGTGCCTGAATACATATGACCGAGCGAACCAACTGGCTGGCTGAATCAACATGTGGTATCATAACATACTGAATGCGGAAGATAAACTAACACATGCTGATATACTGAAACTCTGACTGATATAAATCAAAGTGTGGAAACACTAATACAAATTTGAAACATATCTGTAGTCAACATTGCTTAACATGAAACACTTGTGACTCTGTCTAGTTGTTACTCTAGTCTATGAAGCCATTAATGAAGTAATAAAAACACTGACTATCTGGATATGCTGAAAGACTGCAAAGTGATGATAATGCGTCGAAAGAACAAGGGCTCACCAAATAGCTGGTATGCAAATCCGAGCGCTTTGAGTCGTGAACCTGTAAATAATTACCTACACTGTGAGATACAGGGCCTGGGCAAAAAGGGATGTCGGTACATTTGAATTGCACCGGTGTGTCAAATAACTTGACGAAAGAATTGTAAATGCTGAAACTGAACTAAGTTGATAAGTGAGAATTGATAACAGAAAACTGAAATGATAATTGCTGAAACTGATACTAAAATGATAACTATTAACTGATAACTAAAATGATAACTACTGATAGTGAAACTGAAATGTTAACTGATAACTGAACTTAACAAAGGAAGTAAGGATATGAATACTCCCTCTTCCGAATGATGAACAACCTGTTTATCTGAATATTAAACTGTGGCCCCAGGCCCAATATATATATGTGCACAAACTGCGGCCTCGGGCCCAAGTATACGTATACATAACTGTGGCCTCAGGCCCAAAATGCATAAAGCATAAACTGCGGCCTTAGGCCCAAAGATGCATGAAGTATAAACTACGGCCTCAGGGCCAAAGATGCATAAAGCGTAAACTGCGGCCTCAGGCCCAAATACAGGTGTTCAACATTCAGGGATTCAAAATCAGGAATTGAGAATCATACTGAAATACTGAATCACACTGAGTTACATGATACTGGAATACTGAATCACACTAAGTTACATAATACCGGAATACTGAATAGGACTAGACTGAGACATATATTCATGAACTGATTATGAAAATTGAAACTTCAACTATTTATGACATGCTGAGTAATCTAGACTGAGGCTCATGGGCATCAAACCCAAGTCTATATTGATTACGCACAGAGCTCACAACGTTCAGAATGCAAATCATGAACGAGTTACGAAGCTAGAGAATAGAAGTTCTGCAATTATTCAAGGAATTGAGCTTAACTATATTTTTGAGGCAATTAATAATGTTGTAAAAGAAACGTAGTGTAGGGAGAATCATTAACATTCCCAAACATAGAGAGTTAGCCTCACATACTTTGACTCTGGCTTTTTAAGCGTATCACAATGTTTCGTCGCCTCTTTCAACGATAATCTATGGCAATATATATCAAGAGGAACCAATAAAAGCACTAATTCTCATGTTTTAGTCACTTAGGAATTCTATCAAACACCCTTCGGGCGTAAAGCCTCATAGCCCTTAGTAATTGGTCTTTTTTTCACCAAGTTCTCATTCTACTACTTCTAGGTGATTCTAAAATCCCAAATAGATGTAAATATCACCATTTCTCATCACCCAAATGTTTAAAACAATCTTAAGTCAACAACCCAAAACCCTAGAATAATTCATATGGTTCTCTTTATCAAACCCATAAACTATTCTCCCAAAAACACATCAATTCATAGCTATAAATGATTAGGGAGTAGAAGCATTACCTTTCTGAATTTCAATCCTCTTGAATCCGAGTTCTAGGGTTTCCTTTCTCAACAACGGTGTCTCGATCGAATATCTAATGATTGGAAGGATTTACTCATGTTAATAAGGTATTGGAGAATTGAAATTAACTTCGAATCATAATTAAAACTTACCTTGGACTATGGAGGGACCTTAGGGAAGTTGGGTTCTTGAGAGCTTCCCATTCTAGAGTAGGTTTTCGTGTTTGGGGTGTGGGGGAATGAGGTAGAGCTTTTAAATAAGTGAAAATGTCCCAAAA
Source organism: Nicotiana tomentosiformis (assembly GCF_000390325.3). NCBI lineage: Eukaryota > Viridiplantae > Streptophyta > Magnoliopsida > Solanales > Solanaceae > Nicotiana > Nicotiana tomentosiformis. The sequence goes on from NC_090822.1 coordinate 35,338,706, forward strand.
TTGAGGAGGAAAATAAAAATAGCTCGGATAAATAACGTCGGCACGAGGCACCATCATGGGCTCCAAAATAATTATGCAAGGCGCCAAAACTACAGTGCCTTGCACTGTCTGGGGCGCTGAAGTTACAGTGCCTTGCACTGGGGTCATTGAGGTTACAGTGCGGTGCACTGTCAGGGGTGCTGATGTTACAGTGCCTTGCACTGTCATGAGCGCTAATGTTAATGCCATGGACAGTGCCTTACACTGTCTATGGCCGTGAGTTTTTATGGCCTTACACTGACAGGCTATAAGACGTACCTCCCATAAACTTAGTCGATTCTATTGAATTTTATGCACCTCACTCTTGGTCTTTATTCTAAAATAATTGTTTACACCACTCATCCCGATAGGACTTCACATGTCTAAAAGGTCACATTAATACTCATTTAATGCATCCACAACTAATCCGGATTTACTGAGTGTTACATTATCTCCCCCTTGGGATCATTCATCCTCGAATGATTGTCCTGATTGTAACTACGGCTTACCTTAGACCTTAAACGGGACTGATGGAAACATGTGAACTTTGTAATGTCATGAACACATGCATACTAAGCTAAATGAATACATGATTACTGATGTACTGAGATACTGAACTGAATAGCTACTGAACTTAATGGCTACTGAGCTAACTGAACACTGAGATGACTAAATACCGAAAGACATGAAGATTATAATATAAGTTCTGAATGAGAAGGATACCTGCCAGCTAACAGATCATAACGCTAGCTTTATAAGGGCATCATAAAATGCATAACATGAAACATATACATGAATATCTGTTACGAATACGTGAATTCTGAACTAGCATGGATATATGAATACTAAACTGGCACGAATAATCGAGTACTGAACTAACGTGAATATTTGATTACTGAACTGACATTAATATCTGAGTACTAAGTTGGCATGAATATCTGAGTCCTGGACTGACATGAGTATCTGAGTACTAAACAGACATAAATGTTCTAACATGATATCTGAATACTGGGAACATAAATATCGTGACATGAGATCTGAATACTGAAAACTCCAATGTTATAACATGACACGTGAAATATTGGGTGTACAACTACCGATTCTGGTGGCAACTCTAACTCGTAAACTACTTGCCCGATCCTTCATAGGATCCTATTTGGCCCGATGTATATGGGACTGAGCTTTCCTTTCTTCCCAAATCTTATAACACCTTTCATGGGCAAAACTTTCAGAAAAACCAATTATCAACTTAAGTCCCAACGCTACACATCTGAATAGGACCTTTGGTGACTCTGAGCCGTCTTCAAATTCTATTGAATGAACTTGAATTTCTCCATAGCCTGATTGACCAAATCTGATCCCAACAACTATGCTTCGCCGACTTCAAACCAACCAATTGGTGATCTACACCTTCGCCTATACAAATCATGCTTTTAAAATATGTAAGATAATCCTATTATAAGGTCCATACTTATGATCTCCACTAAAGGATATGTATATTCTGTGGTAAAACACTAGTATTTGTGTTGCTTAACTTTCACTTGCTGACAATTCATACACTTGGCAACAAAGTCTGCGACGTTCCTTTTTATGTCGTTCCACCAATAAATCTCCTTGAGCATGATATATATTTGGGGATCCTGGGTGGATAGAATACCTGGAAATATGGGCCCTAACATGATCCTCCCTCTCTAAGTCCATCTATGTTTGGAACACATAATACCTCAAAGTACCATCATCTCCCCCTTTGTTCAAAAGTCATCGTCTTATGCTTATAAATCCCTTTTGTCAGCTACAACAAGTAGGGATCATCAAATTATTTCTCCTTCACTTCTGCTACTAAGGAGGAACAAGTCCTGTTCTGGACAACAACTTCACTAACTTTGGTTTCCGAAAGTCGAACTCCTACCTTAGCTAAGTAGTGAACGTCTTTCACCAAAGTTCTCTTTGTTGCCTCAATCATGAGCTATACTTCCCATACTTGATTATATTTTTAAGGTAATTCCTAAAAACACTTATAGCATTGTTGTGACCCAAGTCTTTGACCAATACTCCGAAGATTAGAGTCTCGTGCAATGGCAATACCGTCGTAATACATAACTGGACATGATTGTATAGTTTTTCTACCCCATACTAACCATGTGGGTTAAAATCTCCAACTGGACTTACTAACGATTTTCACATCTCCCCCCTTTAGACCAAAGGTTAAGTTCTTGTACATGCGGATCCTTCTCTTTTGTTAGATCCGAACAACTTTCCTTACCTTCTGCAATTCTCTGCACTTTGTGTCAATGATGACTCATTTTCCAACATACTTCTAAGCAATCTCTCTTATTATGAAAAACCAAATTACTTCCATAACATAAAGCTAATATATTCACAACTATCATACACAATCTTAATACTTTAACTCTGCTCACACTGTCAATCTTGGGGAAACCACATTTCGATAATTCCTAAAGGCTATTCTTTTGTAGTTTGCTCTCTTGCTGCTAGCTGATTGTTTTCCCCACGCCACTGTACTTCGGGTTTAACTTAAACTCTTCGGGTTCTAACACACGTTCGGTGTTTCAAACTGCTACCCACTCACTAGTGTTAACTTGACTAAGTAAATCAAATTGTACCTCTACTAGCTCTGTTGAAATTGCAAATTTGTTGTATCTACACAAAACTTACTTACTATCCTTTTTTGAACTATATACACATATCACACTTACGGAAATTTCATCTGTCGTAAACAAAGTTGGAATATCTGATCCCAAACTCTCTATACACTTCAAAATTATATCAGACTATAAACATCCGAGATAGACACTTAGTCACATAAGCTAAAGGGGACTATCATATCCTTTATCTCACAATAACAGCTGCTTCTGATAGTAACTTACTAATGTGGTACTTTCTAGTTCTAATATAAATAAATCTGAACAACTTAAAATCATTCCCTAAAATGCAATAGCGGTTGCTCTTGGTTCTCATTTCGTACATCATATTTTCTTAGTCATATGCATGAGTAGTATGAAAAATACATCTCTGGTAATACTAAACATCTCTGGCCCCTATTTATTTTGCCCTTAGGCTCTTTTCTGTCCAAAACTATAGTGACCAATGTTATGCCAGTTACGGTCAAATTCTTAACTTGTTGCACTGTAGGGTCTGACATCTGAATTATCATTATCCAACTTGTAGTTTCATTTCTAATAATTAAAATAAAATTGCTCTATGAGGTAAAACACATACGGATACACTGCCATACATAAACTTGTCCTTCAGAGTATACCATTATCTGATAAATCACTTTCTGCACCATCCGATGATTTCAATATAATCACTGTTACATACATTTTATTTTATCACCCATAGGCATCATTGTATACTCACAAGTCACCAAAATTTGGATACACTGAAAATTGGAGATCTGGTAACTGAATAACCAATAACTAGCATACTGAATAACCATAAACCTGCTAACTGAAAGACTACATAACTGGTAACTGAGGTAAACTAATAACCATAAAACATGATAATTGCTTTTGTACTTTCTAATAAGGTTATGCTCTAATATATACAACTATCCATTGTATCCCACTTTCAACAACCTCTCAAGGACTTGGGTTTTCCCTGCCCGTCATTTGGGCATTCGATACGTCTGGAATTCGACAGGAACAAAAGGCTACCTATTGCTCTAGGTTTCATGGCACGATCTAGAGTAGAAAGAAATGAGACAATCCTGAATATCTTGGTAGATAACCATTTATATGAGTGGCCGGCACACACAAATAAAGGAAACTCCACTGGACATAGCTTCATAAACTCCCTAGAACACTTGAAACTAGGCTCTCAGTGCCTGACTACATATGACCGAGCGAACCAACTGGCTGGCTGAATCAACATGTGGTATCATAACATACTGAATGCGGAAGATAAACTAACACATGCTGATATACTGAAACTCTGACTGATATAAATCAAAGTGTGGAAACACTAATACAAATTTGAAACATATCTGTAGTCAACATTGCTTAACATGAAACACTTGTGACTCTGTCTAGTTGTTACTCTAGTCTATGAAGCCATTAATGAAGTAATAAAAACACTGACTATCTGGATATGCTGAAAGACTGCAAAGTGATGATAATGCGTCGAAAGAACAAAGGCTCACCAAATAGCTGGTATGCAAATCCGAGCGCTTTGAGTCGTGAACCTGTAAATAATTACCTACACTGTGAGATACAGGGCCTGGGCAAAAAGGGATGTCGGTACATTTGAATTGCACCGGTGTGTCAAATAACTTGAAGAAAGAATTGTAAATGCTGAAACTGAACTAAGTTGATAAGTGAGAATTGATAACAGAAAACTGAAATGATAATTGCTGAAACTGATACTAAAATGATAACTATTAACTGATAACTAAAATGATAACTACTGATAGTGAAACTGAAATGTTAACTGATAACTGAACTTAACAAAGGAAGTAAGGATATGAATACTCCCTCTTCCGAATGATGAACAACCTGTTTATCTGAATATTAAACTGTGGCCCCAGGACCAATATATATATGTGCACAAACTGCGGCCTCGGGCCCAAGTATACGTATACATAACTGTGGCCTCAGGCCCAAAATGCATAAAGCATAAACTGCGGCCTTAGGCCCAAAGATGCATGAAGTATAAACTGCGGCCTCAGGGCCAAAGATGCATAAAGCGTAAACTGCAGCCTCAGGACCAAATACAGGTGTTCAACATTCAGGGATTCAAAATCAGGAATTGAGAATCATACTGAAATACTGAATCACACTGAGTTACATGATACTGGAATACTGAATCACACTAAGTTACATAATACCGGAATACTGAATAGGACTAGACTGAGACATATATTCATGAACTGATTATGAAAATTGAAACTTTAACTAATTATGACATGCTGAGTAATCTAGACTGAGGCTCATGGGCATCAAACCCAAGTCTATATTGATTACGCACAGATCTCACAACATTCAGAATGCAAATCATGAACGAGTTACGAAGCTAGAGAATAGAAGTTCTGCAATTATTCAAGGAATTGAGCTTAACTATATTTCTGAGGCAATTAATAACGTTGTAAAAGAAACGTAGTGTAGGGAGAATCATTAACATTCCCAAACATAGAGATTTAGCCTCACATACTTTGACTCTGGCTTTTTAAGCGTATCACAATGTTTCGTCGCCTCTTTCAACGATAATCTATGGCAATATATATCAAGAGGAACCAATAAAAGCACTAATTCTCATGTTTTAGTCACTTAGGAATTCTATCAAACACCCTTCGGGCGTAAAGCCTCATAGCCCTTAGTAATTGGTCTTTTTTTCACCAAGTTCTCATTCTACTAATTCTAGGTGATTCTAAAATCCCAAATAGATGTAAATATCACCATTTCTCATCACCCAAATGTTTAAAACAATCTTAAGTCAACAACCCAAAACCCTAGCATAATTCATATGGTTCTCTTTATCAAACCCATAAACTATTCTCCCAAAAACACATCAATTCATAGCTATAGATGATTAGGGAGTAGAAGCATTACCTTTTTGAAGTTCAATCCTCTTGAATCCGAGTTATAGGGTTTCCTTTCTCAACAATGGTGTCTCTATCGAATATCTAATGATTGGAAGGATTTACCCATGTTAATAAGGTGTTGGAGAATTGAAATTAACTTAAAATCATAATTAGAACTTACCTTGGACGATGTAGGGACCTTGGGGAAGTTGGTTTCTTGAGAGCTTCCCATTCAGAGTAGGTTTTTGTGTTTGGGGTGTGGGGGAACGAGGTAGGGCTTTTAAATAAGTTAAAATGTCCCAAAATTGAGGAGGAAAATAAAAATAGCTCGAATAAACATCAGCGCGAGGCACCATCGGGGGCGCCAAAATAACTGTGCAAGGCGCCAAACGGGGCGCCAAAACTTTAGTGCCTTGCACTGTCTGGGGCGCTGAAGTTACAGTGCCTTGCACTGTCAAGGGCGCCGAGGTTACAGTGCCTTGCACTATCAGGGGCGCTGATGTTGATGCCCTGGATAGTGTGCCTTGCAATGTCTATGGACGTGACTTTTATGGCCTTGCATTGATTGGCTATAAGACATACCTCCCATAAACTTAGTTGATTCTATTGAATTTTATGCACCTCACTCTTGGTCTTGATTCTAAAACAATTGTTTCCACTCATACTCATCCCGATAGGACTTCACATGTCTAAAATGTCACATTAATACTCATTTAATGCATCCAGAACTAATCCAAATTTATGGAGTGTTACACCGGACATGCCACCCGACAGGGACATTAATTTTGGGATTGACTTGGTGTCAGGCACTCAGCCCATCTCTATTCCTCTGTATCGCAAGGCACCAGCAGAGTTTAAGGAATTAAAAGAGCAGCTTCATGAGCTTCTTGATAAGGGGTTTATTAGACCTAGTGTGTCATCTTAGGGTGCACCGATTCTGTTTGTAAAGAAGAAGGATGGTACCATGCGGATGTGCATCGATTATAAGAAGTTGAAAAAGTTACAAATAAGAACAATTACTCATTGTCGTGCATTTTTGATTTATTTGACTAGCTTCAGGGAGCTAGAGTGTTCTCTAAGATTGATTTGAGGTCTGGCTATTACCAGTTGAAATTCGTGACTCTGATATTCTGAAGATGAAATTCCAGAGCTGCTATGCTCAGTACGAGGTCCTTGTGATGTCTTTTGGGCTGACCAATGCCCCAGTAGTATTCATGCATCTGATGAATAGTGTACTCCATCCATATCTTGATCCGTTTGTCATAGTATTTATTGATGATATCTTGGTGTACTCACATATCCAGGAGGAGCATGCGCAGCATCTAAGGATTGTACTACACACATTGAGGGAGAAGAAGCTTTATGCCAAATTCTCCAAGTGTGAGTTCTGGCTCGATTTTGTTGCGTTTTTGGGGCACGTGTTGTCCAGTGAGGGGATCAAGGTAGATCCGAAGAAGATTGAGGCAGTTAAAGGTTGGCCCAGACCGTCTTCAGCTACTGAGATTCGAAGTTTTCTTGGCTTAGCTAGATATTAATGCTATTTTGTGGAGGGTTTCTTGTTCAATGTTACACCTTTGACTAGATTGACCCAGAAGGGTGCCCTATTCAGGTGGTCTGATGAGTATGAGGAGAGCTTTAAGAAGCTCAAGAGTGCCTTGACTACAGCTCCAATTCTAGTTTTACCTTCAGCATCGGGTTCATATACGGTGTATTGTGATGCTTCTCGTATTAGTATTAGGTGCTCCTTGATTCATGAGGGTAGGGTGATCGCTTATGCTTCATGCCAGTTGAAGCCCCATGAGAAGAACTACACCGTTCATGATTTAAAGTTAGCCTCCATTATTCATGCATTGAAGATTAGGAGGCATTATCTCTACGATGTGTCTTGTGAGGCATTTACAGATCATCGGAGTCTACCTCACTTGTTCAAGCAAAAGGATCTAAACTTAATATAGAGAAGATGGTTGGAGCTGTTAAACAATGATATTATCATTTGGTATTATCTCGGGAAGGCCAATGTGGTGGCCGATGCCTTGAGTAGAAAGGCGGTAAGTATGGATAGCCTTTTATATATTCCTGTTGGTGAGAGATCGTTCGCATCAGATGTTCAGGCCTTGGCTAATCAGTTCGTGAGGTTAGACGTTTCGGAGCCTAGTCGGGTTCTAGCTTATGTGGTTTCTCGGCCTTCTTTATATGAGCTCACCATAGTGCATCTGTATGATGACCCTCATTTGCTTCCATGTTGGTTTTTCTTTTCGATAGTTTAGGGTTGAAGTGTGGTTCCCCAAGTTAGCTGCACAACCCATAATTTAAGTAATTCTCGATCATTTTGCATAGCTGTTGAAAATTCTTTTATGTTCCTTTTGTTCTATCTTTATCATTGTTAGTTGCTCTTTAGTTAATGTATAAGTATTTTTTACTAACATCTGATTCTTATAATCTTTCAGAAAAATAAAATACGTATGAAGGAGTTTTAATTTTTATTTATATTATATGCATTGGCAATTGTATATTATACTTTCAACAAGCTTATTAATATCATGACAACAAGAGTTTGGTTATGACAGGGTAATTGGCCTCGACATAAAGCATACTCCAAAAACATTGTCCCTTAAAAAAAATTAGGTGAGATATATGATCATATCCTATTTTGTACCTCACAACATCAAAATTAGTGTAATTACAAAGCATACCTACCCAACTAAATAAAATTGTTTACCTTCACATGTCAGACTCTATCCAATCATTTTGAATTCAACTAATATCAGTTACACCATTCGTCATTTATAATTTGTATTTTTCCTTCAAATATTTGTGATATTGTCACGACCTAAAATTCCAACCTGTCGTGATGGCGCATAACACATTAATAGGCAAGATGACAATTGCATAACACCTACGCATTTGAATTAAAAATATGATTTAATAAGTTCATCAGTGAAAAGTAATAAGTGTAGATTTTGACTACTTATTAGCACATTTTTGCATTTGTTTTAGACTGAAAGTATTGATTTATGTTCCCGAAACTAATAAAAGTATGCAAATTGCAGGAATATTGGAAGTTTGGGCTCCCATGATGAAATCCGACTAAAAAAGGAGTATTCCGAATCACAAGGCAAGAAGGGGCGCAAAACTTAAGAAGTGCGGTCCGCAGAAGGATTTCTACAGCCGTAGAAGAAAATAAGGACTGTAAAATTCTATCTGCGGCCGCAAGACAAGTGAAAGAGCCCAACTGTGATGACCCAAAATATCATCTTTAAATTTAATAAGTAATTCTGTGTTCTAAGACCTTGAAAAGCACCATTTATCATTCCTCGACTTGTGTGCGCAGTTCGTACAATTTTTCGAAAAGTTGTTATGTGAAAAATGGATTAAAATGAAAAATAGAGCTTTAAAATTCAAGTGAGTTGACTTTGGTCAACGTTTTTAGCAAACGGACCCGGATCGGTGTTTTGACAGTTCCGGTAGCTCCGTATCGTGATTTGGGACTTGGGCGTATGCCCGAAATTTAATTTGGAGGTCCCTAACTCAAGTTATGACCATTTAACGGAACTAGCAATTTAAAGGCTAAATGTTCCAAGTTTGACCACGGGGTTGGCTTTTTGATATCGGAGCCGGAATTCGATTCTGAAAATTTGAACAGCTCCGTTATGTCATTTATGACTTGTGTTCCAAATTTGAAGTCATTCCGGATTCATTTAATATGTTTTGGCACGAGATTTGCAAATTGAAAAGTTTAAAACTCAAAGTCCGAATCGAGGTGTGAATTGCAATTTCGATGTTATTTGATGTGATTTGAGACCCCGAGTAAGTCTGTATTATGTTACTGGACTTGTTGGGATATTTGGATAAGGTCCCGAGGGGCTCGGGTGAGTTTAAGACGAAATTCAGATTGTTTAGAGCATGTTGAAAGCAACAGGTTCTTGGCAGAACCTGGTGTAATCGCACCTGCGCAATGGTGGTCGCAGGTGCGCAACCGCATCTGCGAGAAACTGGTCGCTTCTGCGACCTGAGCACTGGCCAGTTGCATCGCTTCTGCGGAGAAATGGGGCGCAAATGCGCGACCGCTTCTGCGAAGGATGAATCGCTTCTGCGGTCCTTTGGTCGCTTCTACGACGTCGTAGGTGCGATAGAAATGTCCGCAGATGCGGAACCTCGCCTGGCAGCCCTACTTTGCAAATGCGTGACCGCAGGTGCGAAAATATAGCCCGCAAATACGAAAATGCTGGGCAGAATATATAAAATCGGATCTTAGCCATGTTTACTCATTTTTGAGTTTTAAGTCTCGGATTTGGGCGATTTCAAGGGGAATTTTCACGACTTTGAACTGGGTAAGTGTTCTTTATCATAAAGTGATTATATTTCACAAATCCATGTCTATATTCATCATTTATTTCGGATTTAGATGGAAGAAATTGGAATTTTTGTAAAACTTTCCAAAAAAGAAAAATTAAGATTTGAAGGTCCATTTGATATCGGAATTGGACAAATTTGGTATGGTTGAACTCTTATCGGAATGGGTATTCGGATTTCGTGAGTTTTTTCGGTATTTGAGATGTGGGTCCCACTACCGAATATTTTAATAAATTTTGGATTTTTATCCGAAAAAATTATAAATTCATATGGAATTAATTCCTATGATTAGTATTGAATATATTGAATTATTTGTGAATAGATTTGAAGCTTTCGGAGGCAAATTTAAAAGGAAAAGTTGTAGTTGAATAATTGATTGGAATTTGCAAAGCGAGGTAAGTGTTGGGGTTAACCTTGACTTGAGGGAATAGAACCCTTAAATTATTTGTTATGTGAATTGCATGTAAACGACGTATAGGCGAGGTGACTAGTCTCTATACGTCGTCAAATTAATTGTTTGCTTGCTTACTTGAAAAATCATAAATTATTTTTAATCACAAATTAATTATTATAATAATTGTTTCTCTCTTATTCTTTGCAAATATAAATTCTTGAATTCCTGCATTAATTGTTACATACTATTTGAATTATGTGCCTTAATTGTTATTTGACATTTAGCATAATAAATATTAAACTTCCTATTTGCTCCCTGATTTCCATAATAATTTGCTATTTGTCATTGTTTGCTTCATAATTAAACCATAATTATTGTATGCTTGTTGTCTCGTAATTTTATATTAATTGTTACATTCATTGGGAAAATTTCTTCTATAAGAATTGGTAAATGAAAATGTTGGAGGAGCGGGTTGCACGCCGCAACATGATTGATTATAATGAATATATTGGAGGATCGGGTTGCACGCCGCAACAGACTTATTAAAAGTCAATATTGGAGGATCGGGTTGCACGCCGCAACAAACTTATTAAAAGTCAATATTGGAGGATCGGGTTGCACGCCTCAACAGACTTGTTAAAAAGTTAATATTGGAGGATCGGGTTGTATGCCGCAATAGACTTGATTAAAATAAATATGTTGGAGGAGCGGGTTGCACGCCGCAACAGAACTGAATATGGATATATTGTGAGAGCGGGTTGCACGCTGCGACAGAAATAATGGAAATGATAATTAGTTATGACTGTTGAGTTGCCTTCAATTATTATAAATGAATTACCTAATTTACTCCTATTATTGTTGTTGTTACTAATATTGCGTACAAGTTAATTTAAGTGAACCGCCTTAGTCTCGTCACTACTTCGTCGAGGTTAGGCTCAGCACTTACCAGTACATGGGGTCGGTTGTACTGATACTACACTCTGCACTTCTTGTGCAGATTTTGGAGTTGGTCCCAGCGGCGTGCCATAGTTTTCTCGGATTTCAGCTACTCGGAGGAGACTTGAGGTATAACTGCATGGCGTCTGCAGTTCTGAAGTCCCCATCTATTTCACTTTAGCTGTGTGTACATTTCCAGACAGCTTTACTTTATTCAGACCTTTAATTGTATTTATTCTAGAAGCTCGTGCACTTGTGACACCAATTCTGGGATGGTATTTAGACACCGTTGTTTGATGGATTATTTCACTATATTTCAAACTTTGCTTCCGCTTTTGTTTCCTTGATTATTAATAATGTAAAGATTGTTTAAAAATTGGTTAATACTATTCTAACGTTGGCTTGCCTGGCAAGTAAAATGTTAGGCGCCATCACGGTCCGAAGGTGGGAAATTCGGGTCGTGACAGTTGGTATCAGAGCGCTAGGTTACATAGGTCTCACGAGTCACGAGCAAGCTTAGTAGAGTCCGAAGGATCAGTACGGAGACGTCTGTACTTATCTCTCAGAGGCTATGAAGTTTAGGAATAATATCACTTCTTTCTTATTCTGTCGTGCGATTTTATTCTATCATCGATGATTGAACCATTCTACTCTTATTCTCTCGCCGATGATGAGAACGCGTAATACTTCTACCGATGGACAAGGACTAGAACCCCCGGTGGCAACTATGGCCAGGGGTAGAGGTTGAGGTCGAGGTCATGCTAGAGGCCGAGGCAGAGGCCGAGGTAGAGCTCAGTCCAGAGCTCGAGTAGCTGCACCTGTTGTAGAACCTCAGGTAGACCTTCAGGAGGAGGTCCCAGTTCAGAATGTACCAGTTGGACTAGTTCAGGTCCCGAAAGGATTCATAGCCACTCCAGTGCTTCAGGACGCACTAGTCCGATTGGTGAGTCTTATGGAGGGTGTGACCCAGAATGGTACATTTCCAGTGGCACCAGCCGTCTCACAGGCTGGGGGAGGAGCACAAACTCTCACTACTCCTGCCCCGGAGCAGATGGCTCCCCAGAATCAGGCTCCAGCACCCCGCCAGTTGGGGTAGTTCAGCCAGTTATTGCAGCACAGACCGGTGATAGGCCCGCCATATCTTTGGAGGCCTTATTGAGACTGGTTCACTAAGCTCTTTCCAGTTCACTTTAGTGGTACACCTTCTGAGGACCCACAGGATTATCTTGAACGCTGCCATAAGGTGCTGCGGAACATGGGTATAGTTGAGACTAATGTGGTTGATTTTGCTGTATTCAAGATGACGGGTTCCGCCAAGAGGTGGTGGAGAGACTACACATTGACTCGACCAGTCGGATCGCCTGCACTTACCTGGGAGCAGTTCTCTCAGCTATTTCGGGAGAAGTTCCTCCCTATCACACTGAGAGAGGAATTTCGCAAGCAATTTGAGCGTCTACAGTAGGGCAGTATGACTGTTACTCAGTATGAGTCCCGTTTTGTGGATTTGGCCCGTCATGCTCTCCTTTTACTACCTACGGAGGGAGAGAGAGTGGGGAGGTTCATTGAGGGACTCACACACCCTATCAGACTTCAGATGGCCAAGGAGACCGAAGGTGAGATTTCTTTTCAGGCGGCTGCTAATGTCGCAAGGAGGATCGAGATGGTTCTTGCACAGGAAAGAGGGCAGAGGTCTGATAAGAGGCCTCGTCAGTTCGGTGGTTACAGTGGTGTCTCGTCTGGAGGCCGGGGTAATTTTGGTAGGGGTCATCCTCCCAGACCGTTTCATTCAGCACTTCATGTATCTCCCGGTGCTTCAGGGAGTCACGGTCCTATTATGCCTTACTTTGGGCAGCCAGTATTCAATGCACATTCATCTCCTATCAGTGCACCACCACTCCAGAGTTACTACAGTGGTTATCCGGCCCATCTGGGTCAGCTTCAACTTCAGCAGCCACGGCATCAGGATGGGTGTTATGAGTATGGTAATATTGGTCACATCAGGAGGTATTGCCATAGACTGGCGAGTAACAGATCTCGGCAAGATTCTCGTGCCATCATACCGGCATCGGTTGCTTCACCGCCTGCTCAGCCAGCTAGAGGTAAGGGTCAGGCAGTTAGAGGTGGAGGTCAAGCCATTAGAGGTGGAGGTCAGGCCATTAGAGGTGGAGGTCAGACCGTTAGAGGTGGAGACCAGCCAGTTAGAGGCCGTCCCAGAGATGCAGTTTAGAGTGGTGGGGCCCAACCCCGATTTTATGCTTTTCCAGCTAGGCCTGAGGCCGAGTCATCTGATGTTGTGATCACAGGTATTATTCCAGTTTGCCATAGAGAAGCTTCAGTTCTATTTGATCCAGGATCTACTTATTCCTATGTGTCCTCCTATTTTTCTTCATATTTGGTTGTGCCTTGTGATTCTCTAAGTGCTTCTGTGTGTGTATCTACACCGGTGGGAGACTCTGTGGTAGTAGATCATGTCTACCGTTCATGTGTGGTTACAATTGGTAATCTTGAAACTAGTGTGGATCTTCTACTTCTTGATATGGTAGATTTTGATGTCATCTTGGGTATGGATTGGCTGTCTCCTTATCATGCTATATTGGACTGTCATGATAAGACAGTGACCCTAGCTATGCTAGGGTTACCTCGATTAAAGTGGAAAGGAACTCCTGGCCATTCTGCTAGTAGGGTTATTTCTTATATGAAAGCTCGGAGTATGGTAGAGAAAGGATGTCTAGCCTATTTGGCTTATATTCGCGATGCCAGTGCGGATGTCCCTTCTATGGACTCAGTACCAGTTGTTCGTGAATTTTTAGAAGTATTTCCTGCAGATCTGCCGGGGATGCCACCCGACAGAGATATTGATTTCTGTATTGATTTGGCTCCTGGCACTCGGCCCATTTCTATTCCACCATACAGTATGGCCCCGCCAGATTTGAAAGAATTGAAAGAGCAGTTGCATGACTTGCTTGATCAGGGATTCATTAGACCCAGTGTCTCGCCCTGGGGTGCACCAATATTATTTGTAAAGAAGAAAGATGGCTCGATGCGGATGTGTATAGACTATCGGCAGTTGAACAAGGCCACTATCAAAAACAAATATCCGCTCCTAAGAATTGATGACTTATTTGATCAGCTTCAGGGTGACAAGGTATTTTCGAAGATTGATTTGAGATCTGTTTACTATCAGTTGAAGATTAGGGCGTCTGATGTTCCTAAGATAGCTTTTCGGACTCGGTATGGGCATTACGAGTTCCTAGTGATGTCATTTGGGTTGACAAATACTCCAGCATCATTTATGGATTTGATGAATCGGGTGTTCAAGTCTTATTTGGATTCTTTTGTGGTTGTATTCATTGATGATATCTTGATTTACTCCAGCCGTCGGGAGGAGCATGAGCAACATCTTCGTAGTGTGCTTCACACCTTGAAGAATAATCAGTTATATGCCAAATTTTCAAAATACGAGTTTTGGTTAGACTCAATTGCCTTTTTGGGACATGTTGTTTAGGCATAAGGCATAAAGTTGGATCCTAAGAAGATTGAGGCTATTCAGAGTTGGCCTAAACCTACTTCGGTTACAGAGATCTGGAGTTTCCTAGGTTTGGCAGGTTATTATCGTCGGTTCGTGGAAGGGTTTTCATCTATAGCAAGCACCTTGACCAGACTAACCCAGAAGGGTGTTCCATTCAGATGGTCAGACGAGTGTGAGTTGAGCTTTCAGAAGCTCAAGACCGCTTTGACTACGACGCCAGTATTGGTATTACCCACAGGTTCAGGATCGTATACGGTATATTGTGACGCATCTCACATTGGGCTTGGTGCAGTATTAATGCAAGATGGCAAGGTAATTGCATATGTGTCGCGTCAGTTGAAAGTTTACGAGAAGAATTATCCTGTTCATGACCTAGAATTGGCAGCCATTGTTCATGCGCTGAAGATTTGGAGGCATAACCTCTACAGTGTCTCGTGTGAGGTATTTATTGATCATCGTAGCCTTCAGTATCTGTTCAAACAAAAAGATCTTAATTTGAGCCAGAGAAGATGGTTGGAGTTGTTGAAAGACTATGATATCACCATTTTGTATCACCCCGGAAAGGCCAATGTGGTGGCCGATGCTTTGAGTAGAAAGGCTGTGAGTATGGGCAGTTTTGCGTATATTCCGGTTGGTGAGAGGCCATTAGCTGCAGATGTTCAGACTTTGGATAATCAGTTCATGAGGTTAGATGTTTTAGAACCCAGTCAAGTGCTAGCTTGTACAGTCACTCGGTCTTCTTTATATGAGCGCATCAGAGAGAGGCAGTATGATGATCCTCACTTACTTGTCCTTAAGGATACGGTGCGGCACGGTGATGCCAAACGGGTTGCTGTGGGGGAAGATGGAGTTCTGCGAATGCAGGGCCATATTTGTGTGCCTAATGTAGATGGTCTTCGTGAATTAATTCTTGAAGAGGCACACAGTTCCAAGTATTTTATTCATCCAGGTACCGCCAAAATGTATCAAGATTTGCGGCAACATTATTGGTGGAGGAGAATGAAAAAGGATATAGTTGCATATGTAGCTCAGTGTCTAAATTGTCAGCAAGTTAAGTACGAGCATTAGAGACCTGGTGGTTTGCTTCAGAAGTTAGAAATTCCTGAGTGGAAGTGGGAGCGTATCACTATGGATTTTGTTGTTGGACTCCCACGAACTTAGAGAAAATTTGATGCAGTTTGGGTCATTGTGGATAGGTTGACCAAGTCAGCACATTTCATTCCTGTGGCAGTTGCCTATTCTTCAGAGAGGTTAGCTGAAATTTACATTCGTGAGATTGTCCGCCTTCATGGTGTGCCCGTGTCTATTATTTCAGATCGAGGTACGCAGTTTACCTCATATTTCGGGAGGGCTGTACAGTGTGAGTTAGGCACGCAGGTGGAGTTGAGTACAGCATTTCATCCACAGACAGACGGAGAGTCAGAGCGCACTATTCAGATATTGGAAGATATGCTTCGCGCTTGTGTTATAGACTTTGGAGGTTCTTGGGATCATTTCTTGCCACTTGAGGAGTTTGCTTATAATAATAGCTACCAGTCGAGCATTCAGATGGCTCCATATGAGGCATTATACGGAATGCGATGCCGATCGCCAGTTGGTTGGTCTGAACCGGGAGAGGATCGGTTGTTGGGTACCGATTTGGTACAGGATGCCTTGGATAAGGTCAAGATTATTCAGGATCGACTTCGCACAGCTCAGTCTAGGCAAAAGAGTTATGCTGATCGTAAAGTTCGTGATATTGCATTCATGGTTGTAGAACGAATATTGCTCCGGGTTTCACCTATGAAAGGAGTAATGAGGTTCAGAAACAAGGGCAAGTTGAGCCCTAGGTATATCGGACCCTTTGAAATTCTTGAAAGGGTGGGTGAAGTAGCCTACAGGCTTGCATTACCACCTAGTTTATCAGCGGTTCATCCGGTGTTCCATGTGTCTGTGCTCCGGAAATATCATGGTGATTCTTCCCATGTGTTAGATTTCAGCTCAGTCCAATTGGACAAAGATTTGACTTACGAGGAGGAGCCGGTGGCTATTCTAGCCCGGCAGGTCCGACAGTTGAGGTCAAAGAGTTATCCTTCAGTTAGGATGCAATGGAGAGGTCAGCCCGTAGAGGCATCTACCTGGGAGTCCGAGTCATACATGCAGAGTAAATATCCACACCTTTTCTCCAGCTCAGGTACTTTTTCTAACTCCGTTCGAGGACGAACGTTTGTTTTAGAGGTGGAGAATGTGATGACCCAAAATGTCATCTTTAAATTTAATAAGTAATTCTGTGTTCTAAGATATTGAAAAGCACCATTTATCATTCCTCGACTTGCGTGCGCAGTCCGTACAATTTTTCGGAAAGTTTTTATGTGAAAATGGATTAAAATGGGAAATAGAGCTTTAAAATTCAAGTGAGTCGACTTTGGTCAACATTTTTAACAAACATACCCGGATCAGTGTTTTAACCATTCCGGTAGCTCCGTATCGTGATTTGGAACTTGGGCGTATGCCCGGAATTTAATTTGGAGGTCCCTAACTCAAGTTATGACCATTTAACAGAACTAGCAATTTAAAGGTTAAATGTTCCAAGTTTGACCACAGGGTTGACTTTTTGATTTCGGAGCCGAAATCCGATTCTGGAAATTTGAACAGCTCCGTTATGTCATTTATGACTTGTGTGCCAAATTTAAAGTCATTCCGGATTCATTTAATATGTTTTGGCACGAGGTTTGCAAATTGAAAAGTTTAAAATTCAAAGTCCGAATCGAGGTGTGAATTGCAATTTCGATGTTATATGATGTGATTTGAGACCCCGAGTAAGTCCTTATTATGTTACGTGATTTGTTGGGATATTTGGATAAGGTCCCGAGGGGCTCGGGTGAGTTTCGGACGAAATTCGGATTGTTTAGAGCATGTTGAAAGTAGCAGGTTCTTGGCAGAACCTGGTGTAATCGCACCTGCGCAATGGTGGTCGCAGGTGCGCAACCGCATCTGCGAGAAGCAGGTCGCTTCTGCGACCTGGGCACTGGCCAGTTGCATCGCTTCTGCGGAGAAATGGGGTGCAAATGCACGACCGCTTTCTGCGTAGGATGAATCGCTTCTGCGGAAGAGACCGCTTCTGCGGTCGTTTGGTCGCTTCTGCGACGTCGCAGGTGCGATAGAAATGTTCACAGATGCGGAACCTCGCCTGGCAGCCCTACTTCGCAAATACGTGACCGCAGGTGCAAAAATATAGCCCACAAATGCGAAAATGCTAGGTAGAATACATAAAATCGGGTCTTAGCCATTTTTACTCATTTTTGAGTTTTAAGTCTCGGATTTGGGCGATTTCAAGGGGGATTTTCACGACTTTGAACTGGGTAAGTGTTCTTTATCATAAAGTGATTATATTTCACAAATCCATGTCTATATTTATCATTTGTAAAACTTTAGATTGATTGGAATGATTGCCGAACCATTCAATTCACTTTTGGGATGAGTTGGCGGAAACGTTCATTGCTAAGTTTTTCTCTCCCGGACACATGACTACATTTCGAGATGCGATCTTGGCATTCAAGCAAGAGCCGAATGAACCACTACACGAGATATAAGAGTGCTATAGAACTATGGTCAAGGAATGTACCAAAAATGATATGACGGAAAACATGATTTAACAAACCTTCTATCGTGGGATTAACATAACCAACCAATGTGTAGTGAATCAACTAGCCGGTGGGAACTTTATGACTACGCCTTATGTGGAGGCATGTAAGATTTTGGATGAGATAACGAAAATGTCGTCGGCTTGGCAATCCCGGGCCAATGTTCCATAAGGTGACCCAAATATGATCCACCTTCACAAAGAATTGCAAGACCATGGACAAGCCATTGCCGAATTGAAAACTACCATGACTCTACTAGCAAAGGCCCAATTAAATCAAGTACAAACTCCTAAGCAAGTCAATTCTATGGAAGGAGTGAACATGGTGGTGAATAAGAGGAGGACCAAGGGTCCACAAGTGCAAAATCTAGTGGAGAACTATGTTCAAGAAGATGGTGGTTTCGAGCAAGATGATTCATGTAATGAAGAAGAATAGGAAGTGCAATAGATGAATAATTTTCAAGGGCAAAGAAACAACTTCCAAGGCCCAAGCCAACAACAATGGTGACCACAAAACAATCAAGGCAATTGAAATTCTGACAATCAAGGAAATTTGAGTGGAAATAACAATCAAGGGAATTGGCATAACAACAACAATCAAGGAAATTGGGGAGGCAATAATCAAGGTGGGTGGATCAACAATCAAGGCAACTGGGGGTCGGGTTTTCAAAGGCCCCCAATGTACAAACACCCAAGCAACCCACCTCCTTATCCTTCCCATGGTTCAAGTTCTTCAAATAATGAAATGGGGCGTATTGAAAATATGTTTAAGAAAATGATGGAAAAGAATGTCGATTCAGATGCCTAACTTGCCTCACACAACACATCAATCCGCAACCTAGAAGTTTAAATAGGGTAAATATATCAAACTCTAAATTCTCATCCTAAGGGGGCACTACCAAGTGACACAGTGGTAAAACCAAAGGGTGGTAGCAATACGAGGCATGCTATGGCGGTTATCACAAGAAGTGGAAGAGGTGGGAATGCACCCACCTCAAGTCAAAGGCAACTTGTTGATGATGATCAAGTGATGCAAGAAGAAGAGATCCCGAACAATGTGGTGCAACCTAGTGATAAAGTTCAGATTGATATTGATGATAGTGTGGAAGAGACTCAAGAGGACGTGAACCCGTCTAGGGAATACATTATTGACATACCGGAGCCAGTAGTGTAAAAGGATAAGGCACCATTGCCTAATCCTCTACCTCCATACCATCAAAGACTTGCCAAGAAAATTGGTGAGAATCAATTCAAGAAGTTTATTCAAATGATGAAGAGTCTTTCAATCAATGTGCCATTAGTTGAAGCTTTGGAACAAATGTTCGGTTATGAAAAGTTTATGAAGGATCTTGTGACAAAGAAGTAGTCAATGTATTTTGAGACCATCAAAGTCACTCATCAAGTGAGTGCAATTGTGCATTCAATGGCTCCTAAGTTGGAGGATCCCGGTGCTTTAACGATTCCTTGTACAATTGGAAGTGCCGAGTTTGCTAAACTCTTTGTGATCTTGGGGCAAGTATCAACTTGATGCCTTACATAGTTTTCAAGACTTTGGGAATTGGGAAACAGAGACCCACCTCTATGAGATTGCAAATGGCCTTGTTGATAAATTCGGCAATAGAGACCCACCTCTATGAGATTGCAAATGGACTTGTTGATAAATTCGTTCTCCTGGCAGATTTTTTCATTCTAGATTGTGAGATTGATTATGAAGTGCCGATTGTACTTGGGAGACCTTTAATTTCTACATGTAAGGCTCTTTGTGATGTTGAAGCCAGAGAACTCACTTTCCGGGTTGGTGACAAAAAAGTGGTATTTCATGTATGTAAGTCCATGCGGCAACCAAATAGCAATGAGGTGTGTTCTTTTGTGGACTTGGTGACCGATGTTATTGTTGATGAAACAAGTGCTACAATCAATGTTGGTTATATGTTGGAGGCTGTCTTGCTCAACTTTGATGATGACGAGATGGATGGCTTCATGGAATGTGTGAACTCTTTGCAAGGAATGGGATCATACAACTTTGTACCCCAAAAATTGTCCTTGGATCTTGAAAATAGAACAACTATCCTACAAAGCCTTCTATTGAAGAGCCTCCTACCTTGGAGTTGAATCCATTGCCTTCACATCTTTGATATGAATTTCTTGGTCCTTGTTATACTTTAACAGTTATTCTTTCCTCTTGTTTGACTAACGTGCAGGTAGATTCCACATTAGCAGTGTTACAAAAGAGAAAGAAGGCTATTGGGTCCTTGGCAGATATTTGGGGGATAAGCCCCGCCTTTTGCATGCGTAAGATCAAGTTGGAGGATGGCTCCAAACCATCTATTGAACATCAAAAGAGACTCAATGAGGCTATGCAAAAAGTTATCAAGAGGGAGATTATCAAGTGGTTGGATGCCAGGGTTGTCTACCCCATCTCTGATAGTTCATGGACTTCCCCGGTTCAATGTGTCCCAAAGAGGGGGGGGATGACGGTGGTCACCAATAAAAAGAATGATTTGATTCCTACTAGAATGATGACCGGTTGGAGGGTGTGTATTGACTATCGCAAGCTCAACAAAGTCACAAGGAAGGATCACTTTCCACTTCCTTTCTTAGATCAAATGCTCGATAGATTGGCCGACCGTGCTTTCTTGATGAGTACTCGGGCTACAACCAAATTCTCATTGCTCCGGGCGATTAAGAGAAAACAACCTTTATATGTCCCTATAGTTCTTTTGCTTTCAAGCGGACGCCATTTCGTTTGTGCAATGCACTAGCGACTTTTCAAAGGTGTATGATGGCAATTTTCACAGACATGGTGGAGGAATACCTTGAAGTTTTCATGGATGACTTCTCGGTGGTTGGATATTCTTTTGATGATTGTCTTGCAAATTTGGACAAAGTGTTGACTAGATATGAAGAAACCAATTTGGTGCTCAATTGGGAGAAACGCCATTTCATGGTCGAGGAAGGTATTGTCCTTGGCCACAAAATCTCAAGGAATGGAATTGAAGTTGACAAGGAAAAGATTGAGGTGATTTCTAAGCTTCCATACCCAACTTTGGTGAAGGGTGTATGGAGTTTCTTAGACCACACGGGGTTTTACCGGCTTTTTATCAAAGATTTTTCTAAGGTAGTGAACCCGTTGCGCAAGCTTCTTGAGAAGGATGCTAAGTTTAATTTCAATGATGATTACATGAGAGCTTTTGAATTGTTGAAGCTCAAGTTGACAACTACTCCCATCATTACAACTCGAAATTAGAGTGTGCCTTTTGAACTCATGTGTGATGCAAGTGACATAGCGGTTGGGGATGTTTTGGGGAAACACATCAAAAGGTTTTCCATCCGGCCTACTATGCTAGTAAGACCATGAATAGTGCCCTACGGAGAAAGAGCTCCTTGCTATTGTGTTTGCAATTGAGAAGTTTCGCCCGTACTTGATGGGTGCAAAGTCATTGTCCACACGGATCATGCGGTGCTTCATTATCTTATGAGCAAAAAGGACTCCAAAGCTCGGTTGATGAGATGGGTGCTCTTGTTACAAGAATTTGATATTGACATCCAAGATAGAAAAGGTAGTGAAAACAAGTGGCGGACCACTTGCCTCATTTGGAGGAGGATGGGAGGCTGCATGATGGCCTTGAAATCAATGACTTTTTCCCCGATGAGCAACTCTTGGCAATTTCAATGAAAGATGTTCCATGGTTTGCGGACTTACCAAATTTTCTTATGTGTGGAATTATTGGGATTGTCAAGATTATATTTGGGATAAACTATACCTTTTCCAGATTTGTACGGATGGGGTGATTAGAAGATGTGTACTGGAAGAAGAGCAAGGTAAAATTATTGGGGCTTGTCATTCTTCTCCATATGGTAGTCATTATGGTAGAGCGAGAACGGAAACCAAAGTGCTTAGTTGTGGTTTCTATTGGCCTACTCTTTACAAAGATGCTAGTGAGTTAGTGAAAAAAATGTGATAAATATCAACGGACCAGTGGAATCTTAAAGAAAAATGAAATGTCTCTCACCACCATTTTGGAGATTGATATTTTCGATGCGTGGGGTATTGACTTCATGGGCCCTTTTGTGAGTTCTTGTGGAAACACCTACATCTTGGCCGCGGTGGATTATGTGTCCAAATGGGTTGAGGCCGTTGCTTTACCCAACAGTGAGGCGATAAGTGTAGTGGATTTCTTGAAGAAGAATATTTTCACAAGGTTTGGTACTCCGTGTGCAATTATAAGCGATGGGGGGTCACACTTTTTCAACAAGGCTTTTGACACTTTACTTAGCAAGTATGGTATTACTCACAAAGTCGCGACTCCCTATCACACACAAGCTAGTGGGAAAATGAAAGTCTCCAACCGGAAGATAAAAAGTATCTTGTCTAAAACAGGGAATGCTAATAAGACGGATTGGTCCAAGAAGCTTGATGATGCATTATGGGCTTATCGGACGGCTTACAAAACACCTATCAGAATGTTTCCATACCGGTTGGTGTGCGGAAAAGCTTGTCATCTTCCGGTGGAACTAGAGCACAAGGCAATGTGGGCTCTAAAGAAGTTGAATCTTGATTAAGATGTAGCTGCTACCTTGAGGGTTGCACATTTGAATGAATTGGATGAGTTACAGTATCATGCTTATGCGAGTTCGCCCTTATACAAAGAAAAGATGAAATATCTTTATGACAAATATATTTGGAACAAAGAGTTTAAGGTGGGCGATCCTGTATTGTTGTTTAACTCAAGGTTGAGGATATTTTTCGGGAAGCTAAAATCCAAGTGGAGTGGTCCTTTTGATATTGTGGATGTGATACCTTTTGGTGCATTAGACTTGAAGAACAAAAATAATAAAGTATTTCAAGTCAATGGTCACCGGGTGAAGCACTACTTGGGCAAGTTTGGAGATAGCCACGTGGGGGCAGCCTTTCACTTCATTTGAGAGTTTTCTGCGTCGTGCCGCGACGTTAAATCAGGTACTTCTTGGGAGGCAACCCATGTTTCTTTTTCGTTTTATTTTTTAGTTAGATGTTATTTGTGTTCTAACTTGATTTGAAGTGTGCTATAGGGATGGGTGTGACTTACAAGAATTGTGGACGAAAATATGGCTAATTGTTCAAAAGAGTGCGGACCGCACTTTATTTGTGCGGACTGCACATTTTTATATGCCATAGCAGATGAGCATAGCGGCCGCACATTTCTCTTGCTGACCGCACATTTGAAACATACAAAATACTAACTCTCTAAAGTTTAAGCTTGGCAGTGTGGAGGTCGATCTGCGACCACCTGTGAAATCTGCGGCCGCACCTGAAAATGTGCGTATCGCATATTGGGTTATGAGAATATTTACCCAGGTGGTAGGGTGTGGACCACACAAGAAAATGTGCGGCTGCACTCGTCTCTTTTCCCTTCTCAAAAATTGTTGGTATAAATAGAATAGTAGACCTCATTTTACCCTTTTCCCTCTTTGAACAAAACATTGTTACTCAGTCAATTTTTCTTGGAGACTTTAACTGTCCACACACACAGCCACCTAGATTAATTAGTGCACTCACCCTATCTGCTATACTTCAATATCATGTTAATTTTTATGTTAGTTTAATTTGTAGATTTTTCTTTTGTTCTTTTTAGGCCATTTGTTATTAGAATTCCATTGTGTGTCCATGTGGGGTAGATCTGAACCGGGTAAACTTGATACATGCTCTGCTGGGATTGGGTTAGTGAAATTTCATGTTTTTACAATTTTACCATGCCTATTTGTGCAAGAAATTGAAAAATCTTAGAATAAAACGTTGTCTGCTCGTAATTGTTTGAATTCTGCGGCCGCACTTGAATTGTGCGGTCTGTAGATTCTGATTTTTTTAAGCTTAAGTAAGGCAGGAATCTGCGACCGCAGATCAAATTTTACGGATCATAGATTTCCTCTTGCGGAAGCAGATTAGGACCTTCTCTGTCATCAGAGAGTCTTCACTTTTGAGACTCTCAGGTGTGGCCGTAAGTCAAATTGTGCGGACCGCATATTTTGCATTGCGGTCGCAGATTGGCCATTTCTTTGTCATCAGAGGGTTCAGAATTTTGGGACTCAGAAGTGTGGCCGCAATCTCAAATGTGCGGACCGCGCTTACCTTCTGCGGCTGCATAATAGAAATTTGCAAACCGCGAGTTCAAATCTGCGGCCAGACATCAAAAATATGCGGAACACGGATCCCTTATCCTACAGGCATGAATCAACTTCATAACTCCACTGTGTCCAATTGTTTCTTCCTTACTTACATAACTCCTGTATGTGATTGAACAATGAATTACAACTAACAATCTTCTTTGCTTGATACAGATAATGGTTTGATCAAGGGGCCGAGGCGACACTTCAAAGGGACGAGGTGAATCTTCCAAGGGTCGAGGTAAATGTGCCTTGACCCTTGGCCAGCCGAAGACAATCAGAAAGAAAACAACAGCCGGTATAGGGAGAGGTGCAGACCTCTTTCAGTCTAGCTCCTATATCCCATCTAGGGAGGTGTAAGAGGACAACTCAACCTCTATTCAGGAGGAGCAGACGGCCACACAGTCGAGGCTGCAGGGGAGATACCAACTCAGGGACGAGCCGACTTTATCTCACCGCACCTACGAGGGATCGGAGA
Organism: Nicotiana tomentosiformis; assembly: GCF_000390325.3. NCBI lineage: Eukaryota > Viridiplantae > Streptophyta > Magnoliopsida > Solanales > Solanaceae > Nicotiana > Nicotiana tomentosiformis. The sequence goes on from NC_090822.1 coordinate 35,363,719, forward strand.
GTGCTAGTCAGGCTTCTGGGCCATTAGCTACACCAGTCCTTGAGGCACAAGTTACACATGACATCCCCGATGATGCAGATGGGGAGATGCTACAGCTACAGGACTTGAGAGATCAAATAAGAAAGAGGTTTGGGAGGATCGTTTTGTCATCTTGGCCTCCTTCACCAGCTTTTGTATGTGATGGCCAGTGAGGTCATTGACTCTTGAGCGCCAGTTCTTGTTGAACGATTTGGAGACATACAACCCAGCTATATATAGATAGTTCAAGGAATGAAAAGGGGTAGATGTGGTTCACCGAGAGAGTGGAGGATGCAAAGGAATACCTCGTCCGAGAATTTTATGCCAATGTTGCTCATATCAAGAAAAGGACGAAGGTGACCAAAGTACTCAACCTCAAGGTGAGGTTTGATCAGCATACGCTAAATGCATATTTGGGCTTCGAGGATGTTGAGCCAAAGGAGTGTCTAGAGAAGTGTGCCATGAAGGATGAAGTCCGACCTTGGTTGGCTCAGATCTTAGAACCACCGGGTCCACCACCACCATGGATTGCTGCTGGGGTTCCCATTTAACGGAGTATCTTGAGCTTTTAGGCGAAGGGGTAGCAAACCTTTTTCTGTAGCAGATTGGATCCGAGCCAGAATGAGACCGCCTTCCTATTCCTCGGGCAGTGGTTGTGGATTCCATCATGGCCGGGTACCCTTCAATATAGGTGTCGTAATGTCGACCAATATTTCAGTGATTGCATGGAAGGACAACTCGGCCTACCCTTATCCCAACACTATCATATAGTACCTTACTGATGCAAAGGTAGAGCCGAGAGATTTTGACACTAAGGTGAAGCCGAAGAAGCCATTCACTGGTATTCTATGATGGATGTGAGCACCCCAAAGAATAAAGTCCAGCCTTCTACCACCACAGGCTAGTCTGATGAGTCAACAGTGGTAGCTTCTAAGGAAGTTGATCTTCCATACACCTCTGCTGAGCCTTCTACCAGTGCCATTGCTATGCCTCTACCATCATCCTCTGCTCCTACCACAACCCCTAGAGTTTCTCTAAAGCCACTGCCCGTGCCCACAGTTCCCCTATCTACTCTGCGAGTCTCCCATACATTTACGAGTCTCAACTATTGGATGTAGACAACTACTTCTAAGTTGTTTGACTTGTCTAGTACTTTTGCATCGCATTCCACTTCTCAAGCACCACATGCTCCTTATGACATTGAAGAGATGTTGAAGAATATTCTGGACAACCAGAAGACTATCATGGACACATTAGTGTAGCACGGGTGAGTTATTGAGGAGTTGGGAAAAGAAGTAAAGAAGATGAGGAAGTCCCAGGTAAGCAAGAAATTAGTGGAGAAGCTCCGGAGGGAGGTGACTTGACTTGATAGAGCTGGAGACCTTCCCTTTGATATACTGCTTGACCCGCATCAGTCTGCCCTATATCCTTCTGCACCATATGCACTGGTAGCACAAGCTGGCCAGTCCGACAAGACAAAACTTGCTGCCGACACTGTTGAGGCAGTGCGTACGATGTTCGATAACCCAGCTAAGCCTAGATTTGATGACGATGAGATTAAGTTGGCTGACCTTGAGGGAGATGACATTGCTTGGGACACTGAGATGTCCAAGGGTCCTTAGGGAGTTTTCTTTACCCTCTCCTCTTTTACTATTATTTTGCTAAGCATTGGACACAATGCTTACTTTTATTCGGGAGGGGGGGAGGTGGTGGAGTTTATTTGACACATTGGTACACATTGATACCTTTGGTCTGTAATAATTTGATGATACTCTTTCTATTCTTATTTGTATTTATCTAGATTCTCTCTCTTCTCTTATGTATATTTATCCCTCTTTAGTAGTTTTTTCTTATTAGCTTCTTTATTTTTTCCATATTAGTTCTTGTTTTGTTAAGTAGCTTCTTTTTATGCTTTAGTAGATAATAAGCCTTTGGTTTTCTTAACCCATGGTTCTTAAAAATGTAGTTGTTGTGTGAACCGGGTTACTCGCCCCAACGATGGATAGCGTGACAACCCTCTTAAGGGAATGCATTCGTTTTTGTGTTTAGATAATAATAGTAGTAGTAATGAATAAAAAAACCTAATAAAGTCATCTTCGAAGATTTAATCATGCTTCAATTGGTACCAACATACTTAACTACGTGCTTATGGTTAGAGAAGGTTTTTGAAAGAAATAACTCTAGTTAGTGACTTTGTGACTTTTGAATTGACTTTGGTACTCATCGAGTGGTTTAATTGGATCATAGTGATCTTTAAACTTAAATGTGGTAGGTGTAGGTTCTCGACTCTATCCTCTTTTACAATCTAGTTGCGTGAGGAGTGAGATAAATTATTGCTAGTCCAAGTATCCGTGTGAAGGGTCTAGAACTTGCCCCGAATGTGTTTCAAGGCAAAATCCTAAGTTTTGCTTGGTTTGAGAGGTGATTGTAGGCTTTTCTTGGCCCGTTTGAGATTTCTATTGCTTACCAATGTCGTTATCCCTAGTCAACCCCTTTGAGCCTGTAGCCTTTCTCATTTGATAACCGTGCTATAAGCCTTTGCTCATTTTATCGTGACCCTCTCTTGGCACGAGGACTTTCCTTAACACTCTTGTGAAACAAGTGGATTAAAACATAAGTTTGGGGGATAGATGATGAATTTGAAAAAGGTATCACGGCACAAAAAGAGAAAAGAAATGATCTTTATGAAAAGAGAATGCAAGAAAAGAAAAGAACAAAAAATTAATGCAAAACGTGAATAGGTGGAAGGGTTGATGGATTTAAAAAGAGGTAATGATCCCAAGCATGAGCAATCAAAAAGGGAGAAAAAGAATGAATTTAACAAGAAAGAGTGATGTTAAGTCTCTCTAGTCCCCAATAAAAAGAAAATGCCTCTAAGAATTGGTAATTGTGAGTCGAGAAATGAAAATGTGAAGTGCTTAAGGAAAGGTATAACCACTTACCCATATGGTATCCTACCCTAATCCAAAAGCCTTCATTATAACCCAAAAGAAGTCATACTTGATTTCGAACCAAGTGAGCTCACATTAGTGGCGATCTACATGAGGGGCAAGCCTATAGTACTTGAAGCCGTATTTGTGACATTCTATTATGAGAGATGAGTGTACCTTTCATGAATCTTAAGATCGAGTGCTAATTTCTTAAGTGATCTTGGCAAATGGAAAGTAGAGGAGGAAGAATTTGGAGTCCACCATGACCCACATGATAGAACAAGAGTCCTTGATGAGTAAAGTCAATTCTTGAAGCACAATGTCACATTAGAACTATATGTGCATGAATATTTGACTTTGTCACCTTGTTGATAATGCATGAGTGGTGTGGGTAATTGTTGGTCCCAACTGATATGTGAATGGCTCACCTTTGACTCGCTGAAATTACCCTTAACTCTAAAGAGGTGGGAGCTAATTTATTTGCTTGAGGACAAGCAAAGACTTAAGTTTGGGGGAGTTGATAAGTTTGGATTTTGACTACTTATTAGCACTTTTTGGCTTTTGTTTTAGTCCGAAAGTATTTATTTATGTTCCCGAAACTAATAAAAGTGGGCTAATTGCAGGAATGTTGGAAGTTTTGGCTCCCATGATGAAATTTGACTCAAAAAAGAGTGTTCAGAATCACAAGACAAGAAGGGGAGCAGAACATAAGAAGTGCGGTCCGCAGAAGAAAGTGCGGAGCGTAAAATTTCATCTGCGGCCGCAAGACAAGTGAAAGAGCCCAACATAGTTCTAGCTAATGTACGGACCACACATG